>NC_135807.1:50577438-50879597 GCF_964213995.1 Mustelus asterias | reverse complement strand
AGAGTTTATACTCCAGGAAGACAAGACCTTATTTTCAGATAACCAGCAGAACTTCCAAATAAGACAAGGAGAGAGAGAAACACCTCTTTTCAGTTTGCTGTCCCTTCTAAAAAACCTGCAGCTCAGAACCGAAAACGAAAGAGTTCCTGTCATCTTACCTGCCAACCCAGTTTTCCTCCTAACAATGCAGGGTCATAAAATTAATCTCAGAAAGTACCTGAGGCCACCATTTAAGACACTTAAGGAGCAATAAGTTTATTAGTCACAAGTAGGTTTACATTACAATGCAATGAAGTTACTAGTCCCCTAGTCCCCTAGTCGCCACACTCTGGCGCCTGTTTGGACACACCGAGGGAGAATTTAGCCTGGCCAATGGACCCAACCAGCATGTCTTTTAGACTGTGGGAGGAAACCAGAGCACCTGGAGGAAACCCGCGCAGACACAGGGAGAACATGCAGACTCCGCACAAGCAGTGACCCAAGCCAGGTATTGAACCCAGGTCCCTGGCACTGTGTGGCAGCAGTGCTAACCATTGTGCCACCGTGCCGCTCACGGCAATAAAAAGACAATAAAACGAGCAACAAAAGGACATCTGGCAGACAGCTCGGCAGCAATGAGAAACACTGAAGCTCAGAGAGCTCCAGAGATCATCATTAAAAAAAAACTTTCTTAAAGGTACACTAATGTCACATACCTTTTGAAGATGCTGTGTGCCTCCATTTTAAAAGAATTTCAATTTTTAACACATGAAGGCAGGATTTCACAAGGTTATTGTGCGCTGGCAGGTAAAAGAAATTGAGAAGGACCGACCCATGAGGCAACATAAGTAGATTGGAGAAGTTGAGACTGCCCTCTTTGGAGAAGAGACAGTTGAATGATTTGAGATATTCAAAATATTGAGGTTGGGACAAAGTGGATTGGGAGAATCTGTTCCCATTGGTGCAAGGATCCTGCATCAGAGTTTACAGTTTAAGATAATTGAGAAACAAAATCATGGCAACATGAGGACAAACTTTTTCATGCAGCAAGTGGTTAGGATCCGGAATGAACGGTTTGAGTGTGTAGTGGAGGCAGGGTCAGTTAGCTGAAAAACCAAAATAAATCCAGGGCTATAGGGAAAAGGCAGGGGAGTGGCACAAGGTTCAAACTTGGGTACAAGTCCCACTGCAGAACTTGATGACCAAAGAAGGTGCATTCATAGTGTTGCCAAACAGGTTGAGTATAAATCTGCAAATCCTTTCAAAACATACCGATGGCGTGCAGTGAGATGGGGAGAGATTGCTATTCGGCCATGTGAGGGAAAGAAAATTGGAGTCTCAACCATCACTATTCATAGCTCCTAACTATGACATGCATGTGAAAATGTATGTTGTCACAGCAACTAGGACTCCTTGGGGCTCAGTTGGCTGGGTGGCTGCTTTGAATCAGCGTAGGGATGCAGAACCTGCCTCCTTGCCCTTCGCTGGAGATCATGGGCGGGATTTTACAGCCTCGCTCATCCTGAAACCGTAAAATCCCACCCGAGGTCAATGGACCTTCCCATGGTCTGCCCCTCGCCCGCTCCAATTCCCGTGGTGGACGGGGCAGTAAAATTTCAGCCCATGGGTCTGTGGCTCAGTCTGTCTTGGGCAGAGAACTGAAGTAGAAGAAGCTGAATAGGTGAGTGAGTATTTTGTCCAGTCCCCAAGCTCAACAAGTTTAAAAGCAGAAAGTGCTGGAAATATTCAGCAGCTCTGGTAGCATCTGTGGAGAGAGAAACAGAGTCGATGTTTTAGATCAAATATGACTCCATAGATGCTGCCGGATCTGCTGAGATTTCCCTGCATTTTCTGTTTTCATTTCAGTATTTTAGTATTGACTGTATTTTACTTTTTATTTAAGCTTATCTCATTACAAAGCACACAATCAGTCAACGCTGTCCTTGCCAACAACACCCACAATTCCAACTCTCCCACTCCCAATCTCTGAGGTGCCTCAGCCCTCATGTCACTCCTCCATATCCCCATCACAATCTCTGACTTCACCCTCTCCACCTCCACCATGATTCCAATGCCTGCCCACCAACACCACCCGGCCAAAATGCATCCTCCGACTTACTCGCCTTATCGACTCTCTCTGCTTCCAAGTTTCTCATTGTTAAATCTTTTCCCTGCTCTCTTAACAGCCCTCAGTAAATATCACAAACAATACATTTCAGTAAAAATAAAAGTGAGCTCAAAGCCAAATAGAGTACAGTGTAAAAAGATTCATGGCTGAATTTGAATATTTCCAAAATATAATAATTTTATACAATAGTCGTGTTTATTCTCAAAATAATAATGAGCAGAGTTTAGTCCTTTTGATGGTGGGCTGGGGTTAGGAGATTCTGCCCATTGACCAGCAATCAGTTGGGAACGTTGCATCTCTTTACTCTGGGAAGCCCAATGCAATGGCGAGACAAACACGCACTTACCTGGACAGCCTCCTAATGGGTTGAGCCCACAGTGCAGCAGACATTCCACCTGAAGAACTGCTCACCAATCAGAGACCAGCAGCTCCCCAGTCCCGGCAGCATTACCTGGAGCAGTGGTCACTTTTGGAATAATACTTGGCCCTGAGGATTGCCAATGGATCCCCAGATGGGGTGAGGATAGGATTGGGTCACAAGGAGAGGGTCACCAATGAAGGGAGGAAGGGAGTCATAAGAAAGGGCAGGGGCATGGTTTTCATGGGTTCTCCACCCCACTCCACCCCACCCTGTCATCCTGCTGCTGTTCCCTCAATTGGCCTGAGAATGCCTGCGAACGAGACCCATCCACTCACCCCCATAGTTTGCAGGCAATCCTGACAAAGTTTGTCCAGTGGTCGCCCCATATAGCAGAGCCCCTGCCTGCAACTGGTTCAATATCTGGACATTAAGCAGGACTGGGGAGATTCGTTGGTAGTTCCTCTGGAGCCTAGTCCGAAGTAGAGCTGTGCTCATCGCAAGTATAATTCCCTAGGTCAAAAGGCTGAGAGCTGAAACGCCCTACACTGAACACTCCTACTTTCATGGTCGCGGGGGCACTTGCATAAGTGTGGAATCACAAAGCATATCCCTCGATTTGAGAATATTTAATCAGGGTGATGCGTTTCTGCCATGAGTTTTCATGTGACTGAACGGCCGACTCTAGACCTGCAGATCTTTGGGCAAATGAGCAAGAGGTGGCTTCCAGACCAGAGAAGCAGTTGGAAATCTGAAAGAGAAAGTACATTGAAGATTTTTTTTAATGCAGCCTTTGAGAGGTGGGGGCACTGTTTACCCTGACTCCTCCCCAGGCAACAACAGGCTCTAGAGTTACCATCTGTGTGGGTTGGTGAATACCTAATGTGCATTCGTGGTGGTACCATGTCCACTGGACACATGCTAATTGGCTGCTCCGTCCAGTTTCATATACTCTGGCAGCTCTGGGTACTAACAGACAGAGGGTGGCACGGTGGTTAGCACTGCTGCCTCACAGCGCCAGGGACCCGGGTTCAATTCCAGCCTCAGGTCACTGTGTGAAGTTTGCACCTTCTCCCCATGCCTGCATGGATTTCCTCCCACTCTCCAAAAATGTATGGGTTAGGTTGATTGGCCATGCTAAATTGCCCCTTAGTGTCAGATGGACTAGCAGGGTAAATATGTGGGGCTATAAATTACCTCATGCAGGTCATTTATATAGGAAATGGGTGGGATTGTTGTGGTGCAGCCTTGAGTGGCTCAATGACTTCCTTTTGCACTGTAAGGATTCTATGATCTTCTATGATCTAAGACATGATTTCAAGGTAACTGAGGATTGCACCCTCAACTAATTTTGGGTTTCTTTTATCTTTGTAAAATGTACGAGTTCCATTTTCAAACCAGGATTAAAGGCTCCAATTGCAACTAAACAAGATCAATGAATTTCAGTGCAATTTGATAACCTGGAGCTCTATTAACAATCCAGCTGGAAGCATTAAAGAGGAAATGAAAAGATTGCGTTCATAAAATACCATCAGAAATACCATGATTTATCGTTACAGGAACTTTTATGAGAGGTACGGCACAGTACCTTTAAAGGTCAACTGTTTTCGCTAGCAAACATTTATTTCATTTATTTCAAATCCACACAATTTAATTACTACATTTGTGTCAAAACGCATCATTCTTCTCATGTCTACATAATATTATCATGAAAATCTGGTGCTTGACATTTCTGGTTGTTTCTCAAACTAAAAAGCTACGTTAAACACTGTTCATGGGGAAGATTAGCAACTGCTGTGAGTCTATTTCTCATCTGAAAGTCAAGCAGCTGTAAGTCAGGTGGGGACGTTGTGCTTCTTAACCGAATCAACAGTCCGGCAGCCCTTCCAAAGGGCACAAAACACTTCCACTCAAGGCAGGCAGGAGTCTGTTTAAATGAATGCCAATGAGAAAGTTGATTGCAACTTACAAGGAAAACTGGGCAAAGCATGCCTGGCACCTGCCAAACCCATTTCGACAGGTACTGAGAGATCAAATGGGCAGACCTCAAAAAGAAGCCTGGAGACTTCCTACAGGAAGCAAGCCATTCACTTTTCTTATAAATTTTAATTGGATTGAGAGTGTACCTCATAGCCCCAAAAAGTCTTCCAATCCACTGCTCAACCATTAGCATTCATACATTTCAATCCGATCTCCTCTCATCCTTCCAAATACTGGCGAATAAAGGCTCATTCGAACCAATCTCTCCTCACAGGACAGTCCCACCAACCACAGTATCAGCCTAGTGAATCTCCGCTGTATTCCCTCTATGGCAAGTATATCTTTTCTTAGGTAAGGAGACCAAAACTGAATGCCACACACCAGGTTTCATCTCACCAAGGCCCTGTACAACTGTAGTAAAACATCCCTACTTCTGAACTCAAATCCTCTTGCAATAAAGGCCGGCATACCATTTGTCTTCTTAATTGCTTGCTGCACCTGTCTTTTCATTTCCATTCACTGATGGACAAGGACACTCAGATCCCTTTGTACATCCACGCTTCCCAATATGTCACCATTTAAATAATATCTTTCCTTTCTGTTTTCACACTGAAGTGTACGGGATTTTACAGCCTCGCTCGAACCGGGACCGTAAAATCCCGCCCGAGGTCAACGAGCCTTCCCATTGTCTGCCCCTCACCTGCTCCGATTCCCGTGGCAGGCGGGCCAGTAGAATTCCGGTGTATAACTTCACATTTAGCCATGTTGTACTGCATCTGCCATGTGTTTGCCCATTCACTCAACTTGTCTAAATCACCTTGAAACCCTCATTGCCTCCTCTTCCAACTCACAATTCCACCCAGTTTTGTGTTATCTGCAAACTTGGAAATGTTACATTTGGTTTCCTCATGCAGGTCATTTATATATATCATGATCCTTGCTGTACCCCACTAATTACTGCCTGTCACTCAAAAAAACACCAATTTATTCCCACTCTCTGTTTGCTGTCTGTCAACCAATTCTCAGTCCATGCCAAAACATTACCCTCTATCCCATGTGCTCTCGTTTTGCACATTAACTTTGGAGATTGCATTAGGGGATGGTTCCAAATTCTTGCAGAGTGAACTGATTGTAACACCCAGAAAAATGATAAAATGGCCTTTGCACTGACAGGTGATGGATAGGAAAGTGGCTACGGTTACTGGTTCATTGCACAATTTTTAATTTCAAGCTCAGCAGTTAAGGCTTGCACCAGATCTGTCAAGCACCAATACATAAACAGAAATATCATAAATAAATCATTCATACACACCAATATATTCCACTTATTGTGTTGCTCTTTGCAGTTTGATAGCAAGTATGCATAACAACTTGTGTTGCCAAAATATTCATTCAAGCATTTATTGTGTGGCAACTGTAAATAAAAAAATCAAAATTTTGAACTATAGGAAATAATTGTATTTGACCTGTTTGACAATCCCAGTAGAATCATTATACATCTGTGTTTATCATTATATAATTTGAACTAATTTCCCTTGCACAGATCTTCTTACACATTGGTGAGGGTGATCATCTTTAACATCTCTTATGCTACTAACCACCTTTTCTGTGTAATTTTAAAGCCTTCTTAAAACAGTTTATTGGATGGCCATAAAGACAGAAGGTGGAAGTTTCCGATATTTTGTCAGAGTGTCAGGCTCTGGCTGACAACTGGCGTGTAGCTCTCCAGCTTCACAGCCGAGTTTTTAGTCCAGATTTTGAACCACTCTGAAAATCAGTGGGCAAGGTTTACGGCATCATTTTGGCAGGGTGGGTTTGGTAGAGTCGGCAAGGCTGGCTTCACAGAGATCGGACGCCATCTTTAAAGGGCCATCTTTAAATCAGCAGAGAAAGAAACTCCCCGACACCCGCAGCCCTCCCTCATGGACACTGGGGAGCCCCCACCTACCTCCCTCCCCCCCCCCCCCCCCTTTCCCCCAACAAGCATCAGAGCTCTGCACACTCTCCACCCCTACATCACAATCATCAGCATAGGGGATCCTCCCTCACTCCCCAACAAACGGAGCAGGAACCCTGCACCCAATGAGGCTCCCCAGAGGATCCACCCTGGCACTGCCCCAACACAGGTTAGCATTGCCAGGTTGGCACTGTCAGGTTGGAAGTGCCAATCTGACAGTGACAACCTAAAGCAGGGGGCCGTGCCAGTGCACTGCCTGGGTATGTCCCTCTCGATGTGGAGATGCCGGCGTTGGACTCGGGTAAACACAGTAAGAAATTTCACAACACTAGGTTAAAGTCCAACAGGTTTATTTGGTAGCAAAAGCCACTAGCTTTTGGAGCGTGTGTCTTTATATGCCCTGTTTGTGAACAGAACTCCCACTTACCTGACGAAGGAGCAGCGCTCCAAAAGCTAGTGGCTTTTGCTACCAAATAAACCTGTTGGACTTTAACCTGATGTTGTGAGACTTCTTACTATGTCCCTCTCCCCTGGGGTTATAGTTACCTTTGTGCCCATTGGGGAATACCCATAACTGAATCTCATTTTTCAAAACGTGTTGTAAACCTCACCACTTTGGCAAGGTTTGGATATTCAGTGAGGGGGGAAATCATGTAGCAGGGCGCAGGGGGTGGTGCTGGGGGCGGGGGGTGGGGGGGGGGGGGGGTTGCGGAGGGTGGTGTGCTGGTTAATTATATGTAAATAGATTAAAGTGTATTAAAATGAGGTTCATGTCCTTTGTGGGCATGAACCTTTTTACATCATCAGCAAGGGGTGTGGAAAAGTGGAAAATGCAATCTCGCCAGCAAGAATCTCGATTCTCGTGAGATTTTCCACCTGAAAGTGCCAGAAATTTCCTGCAGTTCTGACAGCATCTGTGGAGAGAGAAACAGAGTGAATGTTTCAAATTGAATTTGACTCATTTTCAACACTGGGATTTTCACTTGGTTAAAGAGGAGTAGGAAGGTGGCCTGGCAGGAATTTCCTTTTCCAAACTCCTGCTGAAAACTGGTAACTCGATCAGTGATTCTCAACCTTACTTCTATTATTCTACATGGAATGGAAGGCAAAGTAATTGGTCCTTAGTTTGGCTTGTCTATTTTGTCAATGATTTTGAACATTGACACCATATTAATCTGCTTCCAGTTTACTGGTCCCACTCCGGGATCCACTGGCTGCGCCGGAGTAAATGTCAGTGTGGCACGGTGGCACAGTGGTTAGCATTGCTGCCTCACGGCGCCAGGGACCCTGGTTCAATTCCCAGCTTGGGTCACTGTCTGTGCAGAGCCTGGGCATTCTCCTTGTGTCTGTGTGAGTTTCCTTTGGGAACTCTGGTTTCCTCCCACAGTCTGAAAGATGCACAGGTTAGGTGCATTGACCATGCCAAATTCTCCCTCAGTGTACCTGAACAGGCACCGGAGTGTGGCAACTAGGGGATTTTCACAGTAACTTCATTAGAGTGTTAATGTAAGCCTACTTGTGACACAAATAAATAAACTTTGAAACTTTTAAACTTTAATAAATTTCTTCCTGAGTCTCTGTCAACACCCACCACAAATCGCCTTGGCAACTGTTGAAAATGCCTGATGACCCTTTTCTGTGTCACTAACAATCCCTTCCTTTCCACCAAACAAGAATTCTCATTCTCCCTGATCACATCGTTATCCCATCACACCTCAAAATAAAAAGAGAAAGCTTTTTCTCAATCCAACACTCACCTCCCAGTGCTGCATTATTCTTCTTCACACCAGTGCTTATTCCCCTCTTCTTTCGCATTCAAAATAACACCATTTCATCAGAGTGCTTTACAAACAGCATTTTATTGGAACACATCGCTGCATATGTATCTACTGCTTGTCATCAAAGAGCATCCCTTTTACTTACACCTTCAAAGGTTTTCTGTAAGCGATGCACAAACTCACATTTGGCTGACATCCCAGCCCTGGAGGAGGAGCACAAGCACTGTCACAGTGGAAAGCACATTAAAATAATTGGGAAGAGAAGAGACTTGCAAATCTTCACTTCTGGCTGGTGCAATGGATTTCAACACACTCAATTATTCACAAGCAGCTAACATTATTGCATTCAAGCTTCTATAAGCAGTGAAATACACACATTTCTCACGTGGGGCTGCTGCTGTCCATATATCTTTCACATTATCTTTAAAGCCTAATAAACATCCATTCTTCCTCTTGTCTTTTGATTATGTCCAATATCGTGCTACCACATAGAAACGTAGAAACATAGAAAATAGAAGCAGGAGGAGGCCATTCGGCTCTTCAAACCTGCTTTGCCATTCACTACTATTAGGGCTGATCATCAAATTCAATAACCTGATCGCTCCCTCTTCCCCATTTTCCTTGAAACCTTTAGCCACAAGAACTATATCTAATTTATGCTTGAAATCACACAATGTTTTGGCCTCAACTACTTTCTGTGGTAGTGAATTCCACACATTCACTACTCTCTGGGTGAAGAAATTTCTCCTCACCTCAGTTCTAAAAGTTTACCCCTTATCCTCAAACTATGACTCCTAGTTCTGGACTTCATCACCATCAGGAACATTCTTTCTGAATCTATCCTGTCTAATCCTGTTAGACTTTTATTAGTTTTTATGAGATCCCCTCTCATTCTCCTCAACTCCAATGAATACAATCCTAGCCGACTTAGTCTCTCCTGACCTGCCACCCCAGGAATCAGCCTGGTAAACCCTCGCTGCACTCCCTCTATAGCAAGGATATCCTTCCTCAGATAAGGGCACCAAAACTACACACATGCATCTTATTAATACGTTTTAATGAGGACTTTTAGGAAGTTTAGGCACTGAGGAAAATTTTCCATCACAGGGTACATCCAGTGGAAATTATACTCTGGACACTGGGAGAGTAAAATAGATCCCAATATATATCCTAATAAAGTGTGCTATGTTTTTCTATGGAACCTTAAAGTCCAGCATTTTTATTAGAGAACAAGGGTGTAGAGTCCAATATCACAATATTAAAAGAAAGCAAGCAGGTTTTAAAGGGATAATTTTTCAATTTTGCGCTTCTAGAATTAACCTTCACATGCCAGAACATGTTTTCAATAGAGATAAGAGCATTAGAGAATAGGAATAACTCAGATCTTAAACATCTTGGGCAATTGTATTAAATTGATCAAGCCTCATTTATATAAATAGCCTGCAAAACATCCACAGAACAAATTCACGATGTATGTCACTGGTTGGCAAGGTCAGAAAATTACACATCTAAGATTGAAACATTTGGAGATTCGGGATTGAAGGATCAGCATCACTAAATCTTCCTGGGGAAAATGTTCAGGAGAATTTTTTTAAGTAGCTGTGTTAATAATAATTTAAAGAGAGCAGAGGCCATAAGAAGCAGCCAGCATGGATTGAGAAGGAAAAGGTCAAACCTGCTGGGATTGCTTGAGGAAGTAAATAAGCCCGGTGGATACGTTTTACCCGGATTTTCATTTGCAAGACAAGTTGGAGTTTTAGCAATCAAAGACTAAAATAATGATAAATAGCAAAAGTTTTGTTTGAGGTCAGTGACTTATTGAAGTTCATGAAAGGTCTGTTCTGGGTCACCAACTGTGTGCAATTCAACTGGTTAGCTCAGTTGGCTGGACAGCTTGTTAATGCTGCAGAGCGATGCCAATAACATGTGTTCAATTCACGTACTGGCTGAGGTTATTCATGAAAGCCCGCCTTCTCAACCTTGCCCCTGGCCTGAATATGGTGATCCTCAGGTTAAATCACCACCAGTCACCTCTCCCCGTCAAAGGGGAGAGCAGCCGATGGTCATCTGGGACTATGGTGACTTAAACTTTTACAATTCAGTAAGAACATAAAAACATAAGAAATAGGAGCAGGAGTAGGCCATCTAGCCCCCCGAGCCTGCCCCGCCATTCAATAAGATCATGGCTGATCTGAAGTGGATCAGTTCCACTTACCCGCCTGATCCCCATAACCCCTAATTCCCTTATCGATCAGGAATCCATCTATCCGTGATTTAAACATATTCAACGAGGTAGCCTCCACCACTTCAGTGGGCAGAGAATTCCAGAGATTCACCACCCTCTGAGAGAAGAAGTTCCTCCTCAACTCTGTCCTAAACTGACCCCCCTTTATTTTGAGGCTGTGCCCTCTAGTTCTAGCTTCCTTTCTAAGTGGAAAGAATCTCTCCACCTCTACCCTATCCAGCCCCTTCATTATCTTATAGGTCCCTATAAGATCCCCCCTCAGCCTTCGAAATTCCAACGAGTACAAACCCAATCTGCTCAGTCTCTCCTCATAATCAACACCCCTCATCTCTGGTATCAACCTGGTGAACCTTCTCTGCACTCCCTCCAAGGCCAATATATCCTTCCGCAAATAAGGGGACCAATACCAGTAAATGACAGGTGGAGGTTATTTGTAATATAACAGTTACTGATGACCTTAGCATGCCTGGCCATGTGACTTATGATGTGGAGATGCCGGCGTTGGACTGGGGTGAACACAGTAAGAGTTTTAACAACACCAGGTTAAAGTCCAACAGGTTTATTTGGTAGCAAACACCATTAGCTTTCAGAGCGCTGCTCCTTCGTCAGATGGAGTGGAAATGTGCTCTCAAACAGGGCACAGAGACACAAAAATCAAGTTACAGAATACTGATTAGAATGTGAATCCCTACAGCCAGCCAGATCTTAAAGATACAGACAATGTGGGTGGAAGGAGCATTAAGCACAGGTTAAAGAGATGTGTGTTGTCTCCAGACAGGGCAGCCTGCAAGTCCAGGAGGCAAGCTGTGGGGGTTACTGATAATGTGACATAAATCCAACATGTCCTCTGCTTGAACAGAGGGGAGTACGATAGGATGAGGGTGGAATTGGCTAATGTAGACTGGGCGAGCAGACTGGTAGGTAGGACAGCTGAGGAACAGTGGAGGATTTTTAAGGAGATTTTTTTAAGTACTCAGCAAAAATATATTCCGGTGATAAAGAAGGACTGTAAGAAAAACGATAACCGGACGTGGATAACGAAGGGAATAAAGGAGAGTATTAAAATAAAATCAGATGCGTACAGAGTGGCCAAAAATAGTGGAGAATTAGTGGATTGGGAAAGCTTTAAAGAAAAACAAAGAACGACTAAGAAAGCGATTAAGAAAGGAAAGATAGATTATGAAACTAAACTAGCTCAAAATATAAAAAATGATAGTAAAAGTTTTTACAAGTATATAAAAAGGAATAGAGTGGCTAGAGTGAATGTTGGACCCTTGGAAGATGAGAGGGGGGATTTAATAGTGGAAAACGAGGAAATGGCTGAGACTTTAAATAAGTTCTTTGTGTCGGTCTTCACGGTGGAAGACACAAATAGTTTGCCGAATATTAGAGATCGAGAGTTGGTGGGAGGGGAGGTCCTTAATACAATTACTGTTACAAAGGAGGTGGTGCTTGGTAGACTAATAGGACTGAAGGTAGACAAGTCCCCGGGCCCGGATGGAATGCATCCCAGGGTACTGAAAGAAATGGCTGAGGTAATAGCAGATGCGTTAGCAGTAATTTATCAAAATTCGCTGGACTCTGGGGTAGTGCCGGCTGACTGGAAAACAGCTACTGTTACGCCGCTGTTTAAAAAAGGAAGTAGACAAAAGGCGGGTAACTACAGGCCGGTTAGCTTAACGTCCGTCGTTGGGAAGATGCTAGAGTCCATTATTAAAGAGGAAATAACAGAGCACCTGAATAAGAATGGTTCGATCAAGCAGACGCAGCATGGATTCATGAAGGGAAAGTCGTGTTTGACGAATCTACTGGACTTTTATGAAGATGTCACTAGTGCGGTTGACAGAGGGGAACCGGTGGATGTGGTGTTTTTAGATTTCCAGAAGGCGTTCGATAAGGTACCTCACAAAAGGTTGCTGCAGAAGATTGGGGTACACGGAGTTAGGGGTAAGGTGTTGATGTGGATTGGGGATTGGCTATCTAACAGGAAGCAGAGAGTTGTGATAAATGGGTGCTTTTCTGGTTGGCAGTTGGTGACCAGTGGCGTGCCGCAGGGATCGGTGCTGGGGCCTCAATTGTTTACCATTTACATAGATGATCTGGAGGAGGGGACTGAATGTAGGGTATTCAAGTTTGCTGATGACACGAAGGTGAGTGGGAAAGCGAATTGCGTGGAGGACGCGGAAAGTCTGCAGAGAGATTTGGATAGGCTGAGCGAGTGGGCGAGGATCTGGCAGATGGAATATAACGTTAGCAAATGTGAGGTTATAAAATGGTTCAGCACAGACAAGAAGGGCCAAAAGGCCTGTTTCTGAGCTGTAATTTTCTATGGTTCTATGGTTATCCACTTTGGAAGAAATAATAGTAAATTGGAATATTATTTAAATGGAGAAAAATTACATCGTGCGACTGTGCAGAGGGACCTGGCGGTCCTTGTGCACGAATCGCAAAAACTCAGTCTGCAGGTGCAGCAGGTGATCAAGAAGGCGAATGGAATGTTGGCCTTTATCGCGAGGGGGATAGAATATAAAAGCAGGGAGGTCTTGCTGCAACTGTACAAAGCACTGGTGAGGCCGCAACTGGAGTACTGTGTGCAGTTTTGGTCCCCTTATTTGCGAAAGGATGTGTTGGCCTTGGAGGGAGTGCAGAGAAGGTTCACCAGGTTGATACCGGAGATGAGGGGTGTGGCTTATGAGGAGAGATTAAACAGATTGGGTCTGTACTCGTTGGAGTTTAGAAGGATGAGGGGTGATCTTATAGAGACATATAAGATAATGAAGGGGCTGGATAGGGTAGAGGTGGAGAGATTCTTTCCACTTAGAAGGGAAACCAGAACTAGAGGGCACAGCCTCAAAATAAGGGGGGGCCGGTTCAGAACAGAGTTGAGGGGGAACTTCTTCTCTCAGAGGGTAGTGAATCTCTGGAATTCTCTGTCCATTGAAGTGGTGGAGGCTTCCTCGTTGAATATGTTTAAATCACGGGTAGATAGTTTTCTGATCGATAAGGGAATTAGGGGTTATGGGGAGCAGGCGGATAAGTGGAACTGATTCGCTTCAGATCAGCCATGATCTTGTTGAATGGCGGGGCAGGCTCGAAGGGCCAGATGGCCTACTCCTGCTCCTATTTCTTATGTTTTTATGTTCTTATCCCGGTTTAGGCCATCCTCATGTGTGCAGAACTTGGCTATCAGTTTCTGCTCAGCGACTCTGCGCTGTCGTGTGTCGTGAAGGCCGTCTTGGAGAATGCTTACCTGAAGATCAGAGGCTGAATGCAGCCACTCCATCTGACGAAGGAGCAGCACTCCGAAAGGTAATGGTGTTTGCTACCAAAAACACCTGTTGGACTTTAACCTGGTGTTGTTAAAACTCTTATATGTGACTTATGTACAGCAGATAATTATTCAAAGGATTAAGGAACAACTAAGCAAAATGTTAGGGAATTACAAATGAATTTCAGTAATAAATATCAAGCAATGCACACTGGAGCAAAAATAAATGACTGCCATCAAAATATGCTGCTTAGCACAGGTGGATTATGATTTTACAGTGATTTACTCTCTTCACTGAACATATACGCTTAATATAAAGCCATTATTAACAAGAAGAAACAAATATTAGGACATAATTCAAAGTCATTTCCTTACAATGAAAATATGTTGTTCTAATTCTGAATAGGTAATAATCGATTTGGAATATTGTGTGCACCATTTTCAGTAGACTATTGATGCATAGGGATTAGAGAAGTGGCATTGTTGATTTACAGACCAAGAAAACTGAACTTGTTGTCAAATGAGAGAAGAATATTAATCAGGGACATGATCAAGACCTTTAAAAGAGGAAAGGGCAATTGTTCAACTTGGACTGTAAGTATGAAGCTAAATGACAGATGTACAGAGATCACAGGGGAGGCAATGGCCTAGTGGCTTTATCACTAAACTACTAATGCAGAAACTCAGCTAATGTTCTGTGGAATTGTGTTTGAATCCTGCCACGGCAGATGATGAAATTTGAATTCAATAAAAAATATCTGGAATGAAGAATCTACTGATGACCATGAAACCATTGTCAATTGTCGGAAAAACCCATCTGGTTCACTAATCTGCCGTCCTTACCTGGTCTGGTCTACATGTGACTCCAGTGCTACAGCAAAGCTGCCCTCTGAAGTGTTCAATTGTATCAATAGCTACAAAGACAAGGGTAACTAGGAATGGGTAATAAATGCTGGTCAGCCAATGATGCCCATGTCCCACAAATGAATAAAAAAATAGTTATGTATTTATATTCTTAGTAGCTGCACTAAGCACTGTATATTAATATATGCACATCATCACCAGAAGTCCAAAGATGTACGGGTTAGGTGCATTGGCCAGGCTAAATTGCCCCTTAGTGTCCCTAAATGCATAGGTTAGAAGGATTAGCGAGGTATTTAAGTGGGGTTACAGGGATGGGGCCTGGATGGAATTTTTGTTTGGATGCAGACTCAATGGGTCGAATGGCTTCCTTCTGTGCTGGAGGGATTCTGTGATGATATCACAGGTCAGTGGTGTGGAAAATTGCCAGAGTGAGGAAATAGGCCTGAAGTGAATACCACTTGTAATAAAGCTCTATTAGTTTTTAACCCTCATGCTCCTTAGCATCAATACCAAGCTACACGACACAAAAACTGGTGACTAGGACTTCAAACGGTGCTTGCTAGCCACCCAGGAGGAGAAAAAATAAATACCAAAAAAGGCTCTTGCATGTGCTCCAGACATTATGGGTGAGTTGGACGTAAGTAACAATCCTCTGCAGAGCAATTATAGAGCTGGGGTTGTATCAAAAAAGAAGCTAAAGCTTGGGTTATTGCCTTTATTGAACAAGAAAAGCAAGGGAAATACATTGCAAAGTATGCATATAGGGAACTTCCATTAGAAAGAATGTGGCGGGAGTTCCTAGTGGAAATGTGGAGTGATAGGGCTCTTATCCTGAGTATTCTGATTATTTTGCACAGGCATACAAAGTAGCAAAAGAAACTAGGGTCCCCATGTTCCTGAGCATGATGGGAGGAAAAATGTTTAATCTCCTCAGAAGTTTAGTATGACTGGAGAAACCAAGCACTAAAACATATGAACAAATCATGATAATTCTGCGAACACACTATTCACCAAAATCTTTGGAGATTGCAGAGCGTTTCAGATTCCAGAAAAATTCATCAAGAGGAGGGAGAAATCAATTGTGCAATTCATGGCTGTATTAAAACAACTTGCAGACTATGCAAGTTTGGTGATGTGCTGAATGGTACAATTCGGGATAGATTGGGCTGTGGTCTGCAAAGTGAGACAAACAGAAATGGTTGCTAAACAAAAGTAACCTAACTCTGAAAAAGGCCATGAAAATTGCTGTTTCGATGGAACTGTCCGTGAAAGAAGCTTAGAAACTGAGTTTGAATACTTGGATACACAAAATGTCGGTTGAATCGACACCTAAGAGTTTTAAAACTTGTACATGTCACCGATGTGTGAATCCAGGGCATTCAGCTGTGAGAGTTTGGATAAACTCGGTTTGTTCTCGCTAGAGGTTGAGGGGTGACCTGATGGAGGTTTACCAGATTATGAGTGGCATGGACAGAGTGGATAGTCAGATGCTCTTTCCTAGGGTAGAAAAGTCAAGTACTAGGGGACATAGGTTTAAGGTGCATGAGGAAATGTTTAGAGGAGATGTGCGAGGTTAGTTTTTTTATACAGAGGGTGGTGAGTATCTGGAATGCACTGCCCAAGGAGGTGGTGGGAGCAGGTACGATAGCGGCATTTAAGGGGCAACTAGATGAATACGTGAATAGGATGGGAATGGAAGAATACGGACTCTGTAAGTGCATATGGTTTTCATTTAGGCAGGCATCATAATCAGCATAGGCTTGGAGGGCCGAAGGGCCTGTTCCTCTGCTGTGCTGTTCTTTGTTCTCTTTGACTGCTGGTGCAGTAGCTGTGGTTTAAAGGAAGAAAAAGAAAGCTGCCAGCAAAAAATAATAAGAAGCAAGAACACACCAAAAGAGCATGTAAGCAGAATAATAGAAATGTTCATGTTGTGCAAAAGGGTCGAGAAAAATAAAGCGGCTCAGTCTGAGGATGAATTGGCATTGAATGTGCTAGCCATTACTGATGAGGCATCTGCACTTCGGAATATTAACCAGTTGCGATCCTTCCTAGGACTATTGAACTTCAGTGGAAGATTTGTTTCAAAATTGGCAACTAATCTAAGACTAATCTGTTGTGCCAAAAGAAGAAGTGGAACTATTGGATCAATGCAATAGCACTTTTTTGCAAGCCAAAGAAACATTGCTCAAATCTGAAGTTCTTACACATTTCAACCCTAACCTATCCTGACAGTTAATGTATGATGCATTCCCTTATGGTGTTGGAGTGGTGGTCTCCCAAATCTTGCTGTTGGTTGAAGAAGACCCATTGTCTTTCTGTCTCGAACATTGAATAGAGCTGAAAGTAGCTATGCACAAATCAAAAGGGAAGTCTTAGGGATTATTTTTGGAGTAAGGAGGTTCCACCAATTCCCATATGGAGGAAAGTTCACACTGTTGACAGACTGTCACCCATTAACAACAATTTTTGGAACACAAACAGGAATTCCGTCAATTGCAGCAAGAAGAATGCAGAGATGGGCTTTGCTATTGTTTGCACATACTTATACTATCAATTATCGACCATTAAGTCTCCATTTTAATGCAGATAGACGTTCCCATTACCACGAGCAAGTAATATGTCAAACTACTCAAGCGGAAGTATCTTTTACTTTGAACAAGTGTATGGTACACCTGGCAATTCAGGACAAGAATGAGCGGCACGGTGGCACAGTGGTTAGCACTGCTGCCTCATAGCATCCATCGACGCCTCATAGCGCCAGTGATCCAAGTTTAATTCTGGCCTCGGGTGACTGTGTGGAGTTTTCATGTTCTCCCTGTGTCTGCGTGGGTTTCCTCTGGGTGCTCCGGTTTCTCCTGCAGTCCAACGATGTACGTGTTAGGTGGATTGGCCATGCTAAATTGCCCCTTTGTGTCAGGGGGTTTAGAAGGCTAAATACGCATGGTTACGGGGATAGGACCTGGGTGGGATTATTGTCAGTGTAGGCTCGATGGGCTGAATGGCTTCCTTCTGCACTGTAGGGGTTCTACAATTATTACAGTCAGAGTGATCCAATACTCTCTGAAGTGATGGACGTGGTATTATGAGGCAAGACCTCAGAACTAACACCTGACTTGAAACCATACTCCACTGGAAGATTGAAGCTGTGTGTACAGTCAGGATGTCTTATTTGGAGGCTCAGAGTGATTATCCCACCACCATTGAGAAGAGGAATGTTAGACAAATTGCACGAGGGTCATTGTGGAGTTGTGCAGATGAAAGAAATAGCCCAGAGTTATTTCTGATGGCTGGATTGGACCAAAGTTTGAAGAGAAAGCTGGAACATGTTCTTCATGTATGCAGATATGAAACTTAGAACATTACAGCGCAGTACAGGCCCTTCGGCCCTCGATGTTGCGCCGACTAGTGAAACCAATCTAAAGCCCATCTAACCTACACTATTCCAATATCATTCATATGTTTATCCAATGACCATTTAAATGCCCTTAATGTTGGCGAGTCCATTACTGCTGCAGGCAGGGCATTCCACGCCCTTACCACTCTCTGAGTGAAGAACCTACCTCTGACATCTGTCCTATATCTCTTACCCCTCAATTTAAAGCTATGTCCCCTCGTGCTAGCCATCACCATCCGAGGAAAAAGGCTCTCACTATCCACCTTATCTAATCCTCTGATCATCTTGTATGCATTAGCACATTGCCACCATTAGCACAGCTTCATCGTTTAGAATGACCAGAAGAGGCTTTTGAAAGACATATGTTCTTAGTAACAGTTAATGTCCATTCAACGTGGTCAGAAGTCATCATAATGCAGTCAACTTCATCAGAAAAGATGATCAAGAGGTTAGGAGAAGTCTTTGAGAAACCCTGAGAAATTGGCAAGTGATGATGGATCTCAATTTGTCTCCTAAGAATTTGCAAGTTTCTTGAGTGAGAATAGTATTCAACTTATTACATCTGCACCATACCATCCTGCTGCGAATGGACTAGCAGAACATTTCGTTCAAAACATGAAACACACATTGAGTGCAACCAGTGAACAAGGTTCACTGATCAAACACCTTAATCAATTCCTATTGATGTATAGGAATACTGCTCATTCAACAACTAAAACCTCTCCTGCTTTATTAATGATGAAGAGACATCTACGTTCGGCATTCAACTTGTTGAAACTTTTGACTTTGAAAGAGATTGCTCAACAGAAACAAGGACAGATAGAAGATGACTTCCACCAAGGACAAGGGGTGTTGGTCAGGAATTGATCCACAGGAGAGAATTGGGTTCCTGCCACGATCCTTGCACAGACTGGACCTGTCTTATATACCATCCAAACCAGAGATGATGTAATCTGGAGGAAACAAGCAGACTAGCAATCGGTGAACTGATCTGCCAGAAATTAAACCTGTTGAAAATTAGGATTTAACTATACGAATCCTGATCTGAGCTTTCCTGAAACCCTGACAGCAACAGGACCGGTTGAGGAAAACAACACCTCAACTTCAGACCAAGAACAGAGTCAATCTTTAGCCACAAAGGCGATACTGGCCACAACAACCACTGATGACGTTCGTACGAAGACTAAAACGCCAGTTATTGCAAAGAAGAAGATGCCAGTGGTTCACCATTAACCGTTCTGGGAGTGACGACCTCTAAACCGTCTGTCTTATTGATTATTGTTCTTTTATTATTGGTCATGGTACACTGTTTGAAATTGTTGGGAACATTCAATTTAGGGGGGAGGAAATGTTATACATTTATAGTGAGTCTTAATAGCTGCAGTAAGTACTGTGTATTAATATATGTAATTCGCCACCAAAAGTGACGTCACAGGTCGCTAGCGAGGGAAACAGCCAGAGAGAATGATAGAATCCCTACGGTGCAGAAAGAGGCCATGGGGTCCATCGAGCCTGCACAAGAATCCCACCCAGGCCCTATCTCCATAACCACACATATTTACCCTGCTGATCCCCCTGACACTAAGGACAATTTAGCATGGCCAATCAACCTAACCTGCACATCTTTGGACTGTAGGGGGAAACCGGAGCACCCGGAGGAAACCCATGCAGACATGGGGAGAATGTGCAAACTCCACACAGACAGTCACCTGAGGCTGGAATTGAACCCAGGTCCCTGACACTGTGAGGCAGCAGTGCTAGCCACTGTGCCACCAAGTAGTCACGTAGGGGACACACCTTGTAATAAAGCTCTGTTAGTTTTTAACCCTCCATGTTTTCTAGCATCAATATCACAATACACAATAAATATTATTTTACCATTCATGGTCAAAGATTGGAAAATCAAGTCCATTAATGTTACCTCAAGAAATCATCAAGTTCCGACCATTTGCTTTTCACACAAAGTAATAGATGTGTGGTTTATCTTAAATCAATTAAATAATTTACCAGAGCTGGATCATTATCTTCTCTGCACACGATTGAAAGTTTGCAAGGCCTAGATGATCAAAAATATAATGGGACCATGGAGATCTCATTTATAGAAGGTAGGAGTAAGGGCTGAATAATACATGTTGTGAAATATTGAGGTAGGCTAGTATTTTGATAAGGTACCTTTGTGAGTTGGGAAAGGTTCTGCGCAAGATGGATTGAATTTGACAGGGCAAAGTGAGGGCATGTTTGGAATTATTTCCTGATTTTGGTGCTGAGGAGGCAAGACTAACCTGCTAGAAATTCTGCATTCATGAAATTTGTAAAACCGTTTGTCACTGACCATCATTTGGTCTTTACAATGAAAACCCTGCCTGGATTGAGCTGAGCTCTAGAGCCCAACAGAGGAGGAAGATGGGAAAGTTGACATTTGCTTGACATATGAGGAGCATTTGAGGACTCTGGGTCTGTACTCAATGGAGTTTAGAAGGATGAGGGGGAATCTCATTGAGGCTTTCAGAATATTGAAAGGCCTGGATAGGGTGGATGTGGAGAAGAAATTTCCATTAGTAGGAGAGACTAGGGTCCAAAAGCACGGCCTCAGAGTAAAGGAACGACCCTTTAGAACTGAGATGAGGAGGAATTTCTTCAGCCAGAGGGTGGTGAATCGATGGAATTCATTGCCACAGAAGGCTGTGGAGGCCAAGTCATTGAGGGTATTTAAGACAGAGATACATATGATCTTGATTGGTAAGCGGATCAAAGGTTAAAGGAAAAGGCAAGAGAATGGGGTTGAGAAACATATCAGCCTTGATCGAATGGCGGAGCAGATTCGATGGGCTGAATGGCCTAATTCTGCTTCCATATCTTATGGTCTTATGGCTAATGGACATGTCAGCAGCGCTTCAGGAATTTGAGGCAAAATTTAAAGCAGTGCCTTAAAGTAGATTGCTACATGCTGGAATAACAATTTCTGCCAGTTTTTTCCACAAGGGGCATCGTATTGGATGCAAAACAAATGTAGAATGGCAAAGTGGAGTCTGTGAGCAAGTGATGAAACAGCATGGTATATGCAACCCCTTGGGTGATAGTTGGCTAAATGAAGATGGTGCTGTGTGAGGTAAATGTGAGGCAGGCTGTTCGGATTAGCATTGCAGGAAAACTTCTTCAAAGAATAACAGTGCAGTATGCCTGGCAGAAGATGAGTTTTGGATTACTGCACTGTACACTGCTTGCTGTGCACACTACAAGAGGTCCAGATGGAAAAGATGTGACACATGTCAAGAAGCTGCCTGCATTAATTTAATGGTAGATAATCCAGATGCGCAAACCACGAAGGGATACCTTCCAATGTACTGTATACATATTTTGATATGAGAATACAAGATGGAATTTCAAGGTTTGCAATGAAATGAAACAATGAGGAGGATAATAACAGACTTCAGGAGCACATAGATAGTCCAATTAAATGAGCAGGCACATGACGGATTAAATTTAACACAGAGAAATGTGAAGTTATACATTCTGATTGAAAAGAATGAAAAGACATACTAAGGAAACGGCCAGTGCCATTATGGACATCACTGCAGAAGTTCCTCCGGGCTGCATTCTAGGTCCAATCATCTTTAGTTGCTCATCAATGACCTTCTCTCCATCATATAGTTAGAAGTGGGGCGGTTTACTGATGATTGCCCAATGTTCAGTTGCGTTTGAAACTCCTCAGATACTAAAGCAGTCCATGCCCAAATGAAGGAAGACCTAGACAACATTCAGGCATGGATTTATAATTGACAAGGAACATTCATCCCTGACAAGTGTGAGGCAGTGACCATCTCCAACAAAAGATAATCTAACAACCTCTCCTGGACATTCAATACCATTGCTATCATTAAATCCTATATGATCAACATACTGGATAGAACCAATGACCAGAAATTTTACTGGTCCAATCATGCAAACAAAAGTAGGTTAGAGACTGAATATTCAAGGTACAAGCAGGAATCTGATGGAATATTCTCCATTTGCCTAGACGAGTGCAGCTCCAACAACACCGAAGAAGCTTAACACCATCTAGGACAAAACAACACACTTGATTGACACCCCATCCACCAACTTAAATATTTATTTGCTCCACCTATTGCACAATGTGTTTTTGCAAGATACAATAAAACAAAGGGCGGCACGGTGACACAGTGGTTAGCACTGCTGCCTCACGGTACCAGAGACCCGGGTTCGATTCCTGGCTTGGGTCACTGTGTGGAGTTTGCACATTCTCCCCGTGTCTGCGTGGGTTTCCTCCAGGTGCTCCGGTTTCCTCCCATAGTCCAAAAATGTGAGGGTTAGGTGGATTGGCCACGCTAAATTGACCCTTGGTGTCAGGGGGACTAGGTAGGATAAATGCATGGGGTTATGGGGATAAGGCCTGGATGGGATTGTGGTCAGTGTAGACTCGTTGGGCCGAATGGTCTCCTTCTGCACTGTAGGGATTCTGTGATTCTATGAAATGATCTGGATTTCTTCAAAGCACCTTCCAAGCCCATGATTTCTATCATCTGGAAGGACAATGGCAGTAGGCATAAGGGAACAGCATGACTTGCAAATTCCCCTCCAATGCATATAACATACTGACTTACAAACATGTTTCCATACCTTCATTGTTATTCAGTCAAAATCCTGGAACACCCTACCTGACATCACTATGTTTACCTTTACCAATTGGACGGCATGATTCAACAAGACAGCTCACCACCACTTGTTTAAGGACAATTAAGAATGGGCAATAAATGCTGGCCTTGCCAATGCTGCCCACATCCCATGAATGTATATAATCTTTATTTAAAATAGACAAGGTGAACTAAATAGTGCAGGGACAAGAAGACAGTAGGATGTACTTACACAAATCTTGCTAGATGGCAGACCAAGTTGAAAAGGTTGTTAAACATATCCATATGACATTATTGGCTTTATTAATTGAAGAATAAAGAACAAAACCATAGAAGTTATGCTGAACATTTATAAACATTTGATGGATTAGCAGGAACAATTCTGGGCATCATACTTAAGGGAACCTTTGGGGCACTGCAGATTGGTACCAGGGATGAGGGACTTTAGTTATACGGAGAGGCTGGAGAAGCTGGCATTGTTCTCAGAGTAGAGAAAGTTCAGAGGAGATTTGACAGAGCGATCCAAAATCATGAATGGTTTCGATGGTGTAAATAAAAATTGTTTCCAGCTGGTGGCAGAAAAGTTGTGAACGGGAGGACACAGATTAAAGGTGATTGATTAACGTACCTGAGGCATTGGAAGCAGATTCATAGTAACATTGAAAACGTACTGGATGAATACACATACTGAATAAAATGTTTACAAGGCAACGTTCTAAGTGTGGGGATGGGCGGGGGAGGAGGGCGGTGGTGGTGAGACCAATGGAGCAGTGTACCAAAGAGTCAGCACATCTACAAAGGGTCAAACGGCTCCTACTGTGCCATAGTAATCTTTGATTACATGATATCTTTAGTATACTATGTTGCATTTTACGCCTAGGAGTTATGTAAAGATGATACACCAGTTTCCCCGGGGAGGGGAATTTTCCCATCGCACCCATAGAAAGGGGAACCGTAGCAGGCAGGGGGCAGACCATACAAAGGTCTGTTGACCTGGGGCGGGATTTTTCAGTTTTGGGGTGAGCGCGGTCGGAAAATCCCGACCTCTGTGTGTAACAGGAGTTTTAATCAATACTCTAAAATGTCTGCTCTTGAATTCTTACCCATCGGTAGCACAATGGTTAGCACTGCTGCCTCACAGTGCCAGGGACCCGGGTTCAATTCTGGCCTTGGGTCACTGTCTGTGTGGATTTTGCACATTCTCCCCGTGTCTGCATAGGTTTCCTCCGGGTGCTCCGGTCTGAAAGACGTGCTGGTTAGGTGCATTGACCCGAACAGGCGCCGGAGTGTGGCGACTAGGGGAATTTCGCAGTGACTTCATTGCAGTGTTAATGTAAGCCTTACTTGTGACCAACAAATAAACTTTAAACTTTTAGCTTAACTAATCACATGCGCAGTGTAGAGAAGAATCAACAGACACACATAATCATTGAACAATTATTGAACAATTAAACAGTCAATATTGAGCATAATGTCTATGCCTTTGTATTTATGCCCTAGAGCCTGACAGCTCTTTCATTTCTGAGCATCATGAAGGACATGCATTAAAGCTGCAACTTAAAAGTGAAATTACACTTGATATCATCAATGAGATTCACACATAAATACTTCCATTTTAATGGGAAATTTGCAAGAAATGTGTATTGGTATTCTCGAAGTGAATGGTGTACTGGAGACATTGTGGTCTGGCCATTTATATCAACCGTGTCGTGAAACTCCCACCAAGACTAGGCCAGACGCATCATCTGAGCACCAGTTCAGGTCCATTTCCTGTCAGGGGAAGTTATTGTTTTTGCATAAACAGGCATGAAGTCTTTGAGTGCTACAATTCAAAAAAGTATACACAGAATAACAGATATCTACACAACCTGCAGCCTGTGACTGTAAAAGGTGGGCACATATCATGTAGCTAGGTTGTGTTAAAATGATTTTGACACCAGTTGTTAATATCGCTTATGACGCTATCACGATCCTGCCCCAATTGCAGCGAGACATTGATAGGATGCAAGACTGGGCGGAGAAATGGCAGATGGAGTTCAACCCAGATAAGTGTGAGGTGGTTCATTTTGGCAGGTCAAATAGGATGGCGGAATATAATATTAATGGTAGGACTCTTGGCAGAGTGGAAGATCAGAAGGATCTTGGGGTCCGAGTTCATAGGACGCTCAAAGCAGCTGTACAGGTTGAGGCTGTGGTTAAGAAGGCGTATGGTGTGCTGGCCTTCATCAATCGAGGAATTGAGTTTAGGAGTCGTGAGATAATGTTGCAACTATATAAGACCCTGGTCAGACCACACTTGGAGTACTGTGCTCAGTTCTGGTCGCCTCATTACAGGAAGGGTGTGGAAGCCATAGAAAGGGTGCAGAGGAGATTTACAAGGATGTTGCCTGGGTTGGGGAGCATGCCTTATGAGGATAGGTTGAGTGAGCTCAGCCTTTTCTCCTTGGAGAGACGAAGGATGAGGGGTGACCTGATAGAGGTGTATAAGATGTTGAGAGGTATTGATCGAGTGGATAGTCAGAGGCTTTTTCCCAGGGCTGAAATGGTTGCCACAAGAGGACACAGGTTTAAGGTGCTGGGGAGTAGGTACAGAGGAGATGTCAGGGGTAAGTTTTTCACTCAGAGGGTGGTGGGTGCATGGAATGGGCTGCCAGCCACGGTGGTGGAGGCGGATTCGATAGGGTCTTTTAAGAGACTTTTAGATATGTACATGGAACTTAGTAAGATAGAGGGTTATAGGTAAGCCTAGTAATCGCTAAGGTAGGGACATGTTCAGCACAACTTTGTGGGCTGAAGGGCCTGTATTGTGCTGTAGTTTTTCTATGTTTCTATGTTTCTATCTGCTAGAAACAGACATGTGGCAATTAAAATAAGAATACTGACTTACCTCCCGTGATCCTGCTGCCTTCCTGCTGGTATTATGCCTATGTGTCAAAAAAAAGGCAGAGTAACACCAGGACCTGGCAGGAAGACAGCCTTACCACTCCAATTCAATGTATTTCTCCAGCTTTCCTCCTATCTCTCATCATCCTTCTCCATGAGAACCAGTAAATTGCATCCTTTAACTCCACTCCCACTCAATTGTTCAACAGGCGGCTCTCTTCCTGGCTTCCAAGAGAGATGACGTTGTAAACAGATCTCTCTCTTCAGATAATGCCCCACACTGCCTTTAAAAGCCATCATCATCTCCTTCCTAACAAAAAAATCCTAAACCGCTCCTTGTAAACTACTATCCTATCTCCAATCTGCCTGTTCTTGACTGTATTGTCCTCTCGGAATTAAATTTTCATTGGAATTCCATGTTTGAATCTCTCCAGTCAAATGTCTGCTTCCACTAATGCACTGAAATGCTCCTCATCAGAGTCACAAGTGGCATAGTTCACCATACTACCTCCTCCAACATAGTATGTCACAGCATTGAAATGGTCAATTCACCCACGCTGTTCTTTTTTATTCATTCATGGGATGTAGACATTGCCAACTAGGCCAGCATTTATTACCTAGCCTCAGATGCCCTTCAAAATATGGTGGTGAGCTGCCATCTTGAGCAGCTGAATTCCCTGTGATGTAAATAGACTTACAGTGCTGTTAGGGAGGGAGTTCCAGGATTTTGGGAAGAAATGGCAAAATGTTTCCAAATCAGGATGGTGAGTGGCTTGGAGGTGGATTTGCAGTTGGTTGTGTTACCAGATATCTGCTGCCTTTGTCCTTCCAAATGGTAGCAGTCATGGGTTTGGAAGGTGCTACGTAAGAAGTCTTGGTGAGTTCCTACAGTGCATCTTGTAGATGGTACATACTGTTGACACTGTTCATCGGTGGAGAAGGGAGTGAATGTTAGTGGATGGAGTGCCAATCAAGTGGGCTGTTCTGTCCTGGATGACGTTGAGCTTCTTGAGTGTTGTTGGAGCTGCGCTCATCCAGACCCGAGTATTCTATCACACTCCTGACTTATGCCTTGTAGATTGTGGACAGGCTTTGGGGAGTCAGGAGATGAGTTATCGCAGGATTCCCAGCCTCTGACCTGCGCTTCTAGCCACAGAGTTAATATGGTTACCCTCAGTGGAAGATTCAGCATTCGTAATGCCATTGAATGTCAAAGGGTGATGGTTAGATTCTATCTTGGAAATAGTCAATGCCTGGCACATCTGTGGCACTTATGTTATTTGCCACTTGTCAACCCAAGCCTGGATATTGTTCAAGTCTTGTTTTTGTCATTTGGACCTGGACTGCTTAAGTATCAGGAGTCCTGAATGGTGCTGAATGTTGTGCAATCATCAGTGAACATCCCTTCTTCTAACATTATGGTGGAAGGAAGTTCATTGCTGAAGCAGCTGAAGATGGTTGGTCCTAGGATGAGCATCACTAAGCAGATGATTGCACTGTTAATTTTTTAAATCGTGGGACATGGGCGTCACTGGCTGGCCAGCATTTATTGGCCATCCCTAGTTGCCCTTGGAGGGCAGTTGAGAGTCAACCACATTGCTGTGGTTCTCGAGTCACATGTAGGCCAGACTAGGTAAGGACGGCAGGTTTCCTTCCCTAAAGGACATTAGTGAACTCCCCAGATGGGTTTTTCTGGCAATCAACAATGGCTTCATGGTTATCAGTAGATTCTTAATTCCAGATATTTTT
This sequence comes from Mustelus asterias, assembly GCF_964213995.1. Taxonomy (NCBI): domain Eukaryota; kingdom Metazoa; phylum Chordata; class Chondrichthyes; order Carcharhiniformes; family Triakidae; genus Mustelus; species Mustelus asterias. The sequence goes on along the minus strand of NC_135807.1, from coordinate 50,852,362 downwards.
TATTGAATTCAAATTCCACCATCTGCTATGACAGGATTCAAACCCTGGTCCCCAGAACATTAGCTGAGTTCCTGGATTCATAGTCTAGCGATAATACCATCACCTCCCTCAGTGACCCTTTCAATCACCTTACCGATGATCGAGAATAAATTGGTTGGGTTGCATTTGGCCTATTTTTTGCATACAGAACATACCTGGGCAATTTTCCACATTGCTGGGTAGATGACAGTGTTGTAGCTGTACTGGAACAGCTTGGCTAAGGGCATGGCAAGTTCTGCAGCACAAGGTTTCAGGACTATTACCAGAAAATTGTCAGGGCCTATAGCATTTACAGTATCCAGTGCCTTCAGGCGTTTCTTGATATAACATGGAGTGAATCGAATTGACTAAGGCTGGGGTTTGTGATACTGGGGACCTCCAGAGGAGGCCAAGATGGATCATCCACTTAGCAGTCATGGGTTTGGAAGGTGCTACGTAAGAAGTCTTGGTGAGTTCCTACAGTGCATCTTGTAGATGGTACATACTGTTGACACTGTTCATCGGTGGAGAAGGGAGTGAATGTTAGTGGATGGAGTGCCAATCAAGTGGGCTGTTCTGTCCTGGATGACGTTGAGCTTCTTGAGTGTTGTTGGAGCTGCGCTCATCCAGACCCGAGTATTCTATCACACTCCTGACTTATGCCTTGTCGATTGTGGACAGGCTTTGGGGAGTCAGGAGATGAGTTATCGCAGGATTCCCAGCCTCTGACCTGTGGTTGATGATTGTTGCAAATGCTTCAACTTTATCTTTTGCACTGATATGCTGGGTTCTTCCATCATTGAGGATGGGATATTTGTGGAGCCTCCTGCTCCTTCAGTCATTTATATAATAGTCCACCACCAATCACGGTTGGATTTGGCAGAACTGCAGAGCTTAGATCTGATCCATTGGTTGTAGGGTCACTTAGCTCTTGCCATTACCTCCTGCTTATTCTGTTGGGCACACAAGTCATCCTGTGTTGTAACTTCACCATGTTGGCACCTAATTTTTAGGCATGCTTGGTGCTCATCTTGGCATCCTGTGCTCTTCTTTACTAGGGTTGAGCACTTGGCTTGGTAGTAATGCTTGAGTGGGGGATATGTAGGGCCATAAGGTACAGATTGTGGTTGAGTACAATTCTGCTGATGTCCCACAACGTCTCGTGGATGCCCAGTCTTGAGTTGCTAGGTGTGTTCAAAATCTATCCCATTTAGCACAGTGGTTCTGCCACACAACATAATGGAGGATATCCTCAATGTGAAGACAGGACTTTGTCTCCAGAAGAGCTGTACTGTGGTCACTTCTGCCAATTCTCTCATGTATAGTTGAATCTGTAGCAGGCAAGTCGGTGAAATGAGGTCAAGTATGTTTTTCCTTCTTTTCGGTTCACTCATAATCAATCTAGCAGTGGTGCATAATCAATCTAGCAGTGGTGTCCTTTAGGCCAATTCGGTTAGTACTGGTATTAGCAAGCCACTTTTGGTAATGGACATTAAATTCTCCCACCCAGAGTACATTCTGTGCCCTTACTACTCTCAGCACTTCCTCCAAGGGGTGTTCAACATAGAGGAGTACTGATTCATCAGCTGAGGAGAGATCGGTAAGTGGTAATCAGCAGGAAGTTTCCTTGTCCATGTTTGACCTGATGCCGTGAGACATCATGGGGTCCAGGGTCAATCTGACGTCTGCCAGGACAACTCCCTCCTGCCTGTATACAACCGTGCCACCACCTTCGCTGGGTCTGTCCTGCTGGTGGGACAGGACACACAGGGATGGTGATGGTGGTGATTTGGATATTATGTGTAACGTATGATTCCATGAAGATGACTATGTCAGGTTATTGCTTGACTAGTATTTTGCACAGCTCTCCCAATTTTGGACAGCAGATTTCCTTCTCTAAAGGATATTAGTGAATCTGATGGGTTTTTAAGACAATCAACAATGGTTTCATAGTCATCATTAGACTTTTAATTCCATATATTTTAATAAATTCAAATTCAATATTATTGAATTATTTAATTCAAATTCGACCCCAGATCCCCAGAGCGTTACCCTGAGTCTCTGGGTTTCTAGTCCAACGACCATATCACTACACCACTCCCCGTTAATCCCACATAAATCCCATTTACATATCTTTCTGCTCCTTTCTTCCTTATTTATTTATTTAGCTTCTCTTTAACTGTAATTATGCTATTCAACTCATCTGGTGGAAGCAAGCTCCACATTCTCACCACACATTTCACAAAATATAATCTGGTCCACAGCTGTGGAACAGATAGAAATGATCAGAGTTCAATCTACATAACAATAAATATGAGGGAGATTAAATCGAAAAGATTTCCACTGCTCCTGCAGACAGATAGCAACTGGGGTTGGTGAGTCTGGCTTGCTGAACTCTGGGTTCATAGATCCATGAAGACTCTTTGAATTAATTCTCTGATGATTACAGAAACAGTAAAAATACATTAACTGTTTTAATAAAGCAACAGCATTACTGGTGTGCAGGATTCACAGTAAGAAGTTTAACAACGCCAGGTTAAAGTCCAACAGGTTTATTTGGTAGCAAAAGCCACACAAGCTTTTGGAGCTCCAAGCCCCTTCTTCAGGTGAGTGGGAATTCTGTTCACAAACAAGGCATATAAAGACACGGACTCAATTTACATGAATAATGGTTGGAATGCGAATACTTACAGCTAATCAAGTCTTTAAGAAACAAAACAACGTGTTTCTTAAAGACTTGATTAGCTGTAAGTATTCGCATTCCAACCATTATTCATGTAAATTGAGTCTGTGTCTTTATATGCCTTGTTTGTGAACAGAATTCCCACTCACCTGAAGAAGGGGCTTGGAGCTCCAAAAGCTTGTGTGGCTTTTGCTACCAAATAAACCTGTTGGACTTTAACCTGGTGTTGTTAAACTTCTTACTGTGTTTACCCCAGTCCAACGCCGGCATCTCCACATCATGCAGGATTCAAGCAGGGAGGAGACAAAACTAGTTCCTTTGCTATGGAGCAAGTTATATGTAGCTGCCATTCACTTTCAGAGTTTAAAATTATTTGAAGGCCATCTGTGTTTTATATGGTACACATTCTATTGCACTGAATGTTTTTTTTGCTTTCGTGACATGGATGATACAACATTGATGCGTCAATCAGTATGACAAATAATACACTTCTCTTACACAGTTAAGCTCTATATTACTAACTTGCCTTGGTTTCATTCTTTCCCAGCCAGAGCTTCTCCAATAATGACGTCACTCCCCACCCTGCGTTCCCCAAGGATCTATCATTTGGGAATGGCATGGAGGGAGTGGGTATTGGTAAGATAGAGCTGAAAGCTATTTCTGCACGGTGTCAGGAGGGAGTGCGAATGCCAGGTTCATATGGGGAAAACAATCATTGAGAGAGCAGAATGCTAATGCTATAACTTGGTCAAGAGGGGAGAATCCAGAGCCAATAGACGCTGGAGGTTGAGGCCATAGCCAATGTAAGAGAGGGATTCAGTTGTACTGTGGTTGGAGTGGGGTGGGGTAAGGGCACTTGGGAATAAGCTAGGTGTTGGGCCAGGAGTTTGAAGGAGGGAAGGTTAAGATTAGGAAAACATATGAGACTTGATTTTAGATCTCATGGTGGCTTATTGAAGGGTAGTAAAGTAATATCCCCAGAGAGCACTGGATTTTACAGGGAACTCTGCTCTGTGCCACCCCTCCTGCATTGCCCATGATTGTGGAGGCTACGCTGCAGCAATTTAACACTGAAAGCCTTTCACACCTATTTTGATAGGAAGTCCTGCTTTCTAGAGCTGCTGGTCAATTGGTTGCAATCCCAGCAATGCCAGGCTGGATTGGTGGCCATTGCTGGGACTGCAGGCAGTCCCACCACACTGCAGGCAGTCCCACCACACTTCAGGCAGTCCCACCACACTTCAGGCAGTCCCACCACACTGCGGAGCCCAGAAAAAAGTAAAGTATATTTTTTAGCCACAAGTAACTGCAGTGAAGTTACTGTGAAATTCCCCTAGTCGCCACACTCCGGTGCCTGTGCGGGTCAATGCACCTAATCAGCACATCTTTCAGACTGTGGGAGGAAACCAGAGCACCCGGAGAAAACCCACGCAGACATGGGGAGAATGTGCAAACTCCACACAGATAGTGACCCAAGCCAGGAATCGAACCCGGGTCCCTGGCGCAGTGAGGCAGCAGTGCTAACTACTGTGCCACCGTGCCGTCCCAGATAAGTTCTGGGTTCAGGAATCTCAGCGAGGGGGGTGGGGGGGCCAGGTTCAAGAACCCATAGGGAGGGTTAAAGGGGGGTGAGCTAGAGGGAGGTTGTGCCTCCAATAGACCCAGGGGAAATGCCCCCCCACCCACCCACCACTTGTCTTATACCAACCAAAACAGAACTGAAGCTGCCGGGCTTCCCAGATGGTGTGGGGCTCAGTCCCCTAGGGACTGATTATTAAATATTAAATATTAAAGGTATTAACTGGCTAGTTAATCTTTAATAAACCCAGGAGTGGGCGGGACAATGATGCCTCCCCCAATTCCCCTCTGTAAAATTTCACGCAAGGCAAGGATGGGCAGCAGATAGGCAGCAGAAAGGCCACCACTGGAATTTATGTGTCCCTCCCCCACACCATTAAAACTGCCAGAGACAGGGTATAGAATCCAGACCGACAACTCTGATGTTGAGTTTTGAACTAGGTTGTGTTCTCACTCACCAGCATTAAAAGAAAATGATCAGAAGTGGTCGTTCCAGTTATTTTTACCAGGACAATTTTCTAGCGATGTCATTCTCATGGACCAATCAAGCCTTTAGAGATAGACTTCACAAGATAAGCCATTCAGTGTATTGCAAAAAGATACTCTGACAATTCCATTTTTAAAAAATGCATGTATTTACATAATTTACATTAATGAGAAATATTTGAGTTTATAGAACTAGCATTAAATAAATATGATCTGATTATCATTCAACTACAGTAATCAAAATGTAAACACTGTTTTTTGTAAATCTATTATCGCATAATCAAGGTACCAATTAGCATACATTATTCTTCGCTCAGAATTATTCCTGCTGTTTTGAGTCGGAAATGAACTACAATGTGTGTAACCCCGGAACTATCAATAGATCCGGATTGATCCATAGCTGTGACAAGGATTTTGTCTGAAAGCTGGATGGCATAACATTGACAGGTATATCACAATTAGCATAATTATTCAGTTAGAAAATAAGTACCCCAGCAGTTTAATGTGTGACATTTGCATAATTCCTCGCTGACATTTGTGAAACATTGAGCGAAGAATCATTTCGCACTTTAAAGGTTACTTTACAGTTGTAAATAAATGACTGGCAGCAGAAAAGGGGTTAACATAACCTAGCTATGAATGGATTCTATCATGAAATGTAAAATTTATCATGTAATGATCACAATCAGATCAGCCATGATCTGATTGATGGAGGAGCAGACTCACAGGACTGATAGGCCTAATCCTCCTCCTAATTCATATATTCACAGGGCGGCACAATAGCACAGTGGTTAGCACTGCGGCCTCACAGCGCCAAGGACCCGAGTTCAATTCCCGACTTGGGTCACTGTCTGTGTGGAGTTTGTACGTTTTCCCTGTGTCTGCCTGTGTTTCTTCTGGGTGCTCAGGGTTCCTTCCACAGTCCAAAAGACGTGCTGGTTAGGTGCATTGGCCATGCTAAATTATCCCTCAGTGTACCCAAACAGGCACTGAAATGTGGCAACTAGGGGATTTTCACAGTAACTTTATTGAAGTGTGAATGTAAGCCTAAATATACTTTTACTTTATGTTCATAGAGCATCTATTAGTGTTGTTTCTTCCCTCAAAGAATAAAAATACTAGACAAAGGAATATTATCTGCATTCATTAAGTTTTGCTGGTATTATTGCCAGAAGTAATTTCCCTCCTACAATATATTTATGAGACCTTGGTTCAAAATGTCCTTGAATTATTTTTCACTTGGGGCTAAGAGTTCCTCGGGCAATTTCATTTTAATTGTTTCCAAGAAAATTTGCTCTCTGCTGCTATCATTTTGCCCACAGCAAAATCCCTCAAAAGCAATGGTATGAATGTCCAGCAAGTCAGGTGTCTACTATTGGTATCAGTGAAGCCCAGGATTACCTGTCACAGTTGTCAGTGACTAAGCCTGCACAACAACGGTAGGCAATAGTAAACCACCACTGAAACTGCCCAAGTGAAAGGTTCAGGAAGGCACCAGCACAAAAAATCATAGATTCCCTACAGAGCAGAAAGAGGCCATTCGGCCTATTGAATCTGTACCGACTCTCATACAGAGTGTCTTATCCGGGCACTTCCCCCTTGCCCGTAACCCTGCACATTCACTGTGGCTAATCCACCTAACCTACATATCTTGGGACACTAAGGGGCAATTTAGCATGGACAATCCACCTAAGCTGCACATCTTTGGACAAAGGAAAACCAACAGCATAGATGGGAGCCCTTTCAAAGGACAGGGATGTTATGCTCAGCATAGGAGGAAGTGAGTCCTCCCAGGTCACTGTCCAGCAAATCCTCACCTATGACAAGCTTAGCAGTATCTATAGAATAGGAACGTAGAATGTACGGTTAGTGAGTAGGACAGGAAAGCTGGAGTACCTAAAGCAAGAAATTAAAGGTTTGGGATTACATGAAGAACTTTGAAAAGGAAGAAACAACTTCATCAGTTATGGAGTGACAGAAGGAAGTGAAAAAGAATGGGGAGTAATAATAGCATTAGAGAAGGAAGTTACTAGCTGTTTGAGTGAAGTAAATGCAAGCCAAATAGATTGATGCTACTGAGACTAAAGGGGCAACTGGGACCTTACCTTCACTTAGCTATAAATGCCCACAAGCAAACATCCAGGCAAGGAGGCTGATGAAATATATAATAGAGTTGAAAAACTTATCAAACAGCAAAGTGGAAACAGCTCTTTGATTGTTTTGGGAGATTGGGACAGTATTTTTAGAGAAAGAGGAGATGGCAATATGTAGGACCATGTGATCTTGGAAAAGGAAATGAGCGAGGCCAAAAACTGGTAGGTTTTATACAGAAGAACAGGGCATGATAACAAACACATGGTTTAGGCATCATAAAAAAAGGCAAGATACGTAGAAAATGGTTGGCTATGCAAGAAGATTTTTATTGGACTATATAGTGGTGAGACAAAGATACAGGGATAGTGTTAAAAACTTATAGGGTGGGATTTTCTGACAGTGCTCGCTCCAAAACTGGAAAATCCCACCCAAGGTCAATGGAATCATCTTGGGGTATTTTAAAGAGAAACCCACAGACATTCACTGGGTTCAGAGAGGAGTATGTTTTACTATAGTCATCTTGTGTGCTTAAAGAGGGACTCTGTGTGTTCATGAGACCATTGTAGTTTAAGGTGTACTTTGCAATCTGTGGTAATCTTAAAATCTGTGTGTAATTGTTAAATTAAGAGGGAGTAAAGGAGTATTGCATGATAATCCAATTTTTCCACGTTTGATACTTTTTTTTCTTGTTGTTAAAACTAATTAGCGGTCTTGTAACTCTGTTCTGCCACGTGATGTAAAAATTAAAAGTTATAGTCTTTGAGACAGATTTTCATTCTGGGATCTTCCCATTCAGTTATAACATTAACTGGGGTCATAACACTTGACAGTACAGAACTTGAATACTGATAAAAAGCCCGACATGTTGCAGTCATTAGGAGACACAAAAGAATGCAAAAGTTCAAATGATCACAACAATTTATGCTATGAGAGAAAATGGTGCTGATTGATTGATAAGTCAACTGATTAACTGAGACATTGCTATGGAGAAAGCAACAAGAAACTATAGGCTCTCCAAGCTCAAGGATAATTAAAAGAAGGCACAAGGCCCATCTGAAGATATGTCACTTTCTGATTGTTAATGTAGCTATTAACACACTTGGGATTGTTCAACAAGTTCTAGCCAGTCACTGAATCACATCTAACAGTGGATGTTTTCTTTTGGACTTTGCAATTGCCGGTTGGTTGAATATGGTCTGTAACTCTGCATGTTAAAAACAATGGAGCACACTATTTGATTTGATTTGATCATCCAATCGCTTGGATGTATGACCTACATATTTGGCGTCTCAACACTGGGATCCATGCATGACATTGCTCAATTGTGTGGTCGGCAGAACATTTTTTTGGACTGATGGCAGCATCTTGGTTAAATCTGTGGTATTTTGCACTGTGAGAAGTTTAACAACACCAGGTTAAAGTCCAACAGGTTTATTTGGTAGCAAAAGCCACACAAGCTTTCAGAGCCTTAAGCTCCTTCTTCAGGTGAGTGGGAATTCTGTTCACAAACAGGGCATATAAAGACACAAACTCAATTTACAGAATAATGGTTGGAATGCGAATACTTACAGCTAATCAAGTCTTAAAGGTACAAACAATGTGTGTGGAGAGAGCATTAAGACAGGTTAAAGAGATGTGTATTGTCTCCAGACAAGACAACCAGTGAGACTCTGCGGGTCCAGGCAAGCTGTGGGGATTACAGATAGTGTGACATGAACCCAATATCCCGGTTGAGGCCGTCCTCATGTGTGCGGAACCTGGCTATCAGTCTCTGCTCAGCGACTCTGCGCCGTCATGTGTCGTGAAGGCCGCCTTGGAGAACGCTTACCCGAATATCAGAGGCCGAATGCCCATGACCGCTGAAGTGCTCCCCAACAGGAAGAGAACAGTCTTGCCTGGTAATTGTCGAGCGGTGTTCATTCATCCGTTGTCTTCTTTCGAGCAGTGTTCATTCATCCGTTGTCTTTCTTTTATTTTGCACTAACAAGATGCATTTGGTAGCAGCATGAAACAGCTTAGTTAACCTGTTGTTCAAATTTTTCAGATGCTTTACCTTTCCAGAGTAATTTGAGGTAGATTGGGCACTTTTCAGGCAGCATTTCAGTACTGGTGAGATGCCAGATATGAGGGTCATACATCCCAATGATTTGCCAATGAATTGAAACAGCATGTTCCTTTGGTTAATTTAATGCAGAAAAGGATCAAGTAATAAAATTTGTTAGGAAGAAGGAAAGGCGATATAAAATAAAGGATAATAATTCTAAAGTGCGTGCAAGGACAGAGAGACTTCGGGGTATTTGTATACCAGTTACTGAAGCTGGCAGTGCAGATGAGGAAAGTGCATAATAAGGCATATGTGATCCTGGTCTTTATAAATAGAGGAACAGAATACAAGGACATTATGATAAGCCTGCATAAAACACTGGTTTGGCCTTAACTAGAGTAATGTGTCCAATTCGAAGCATCACACTTTTGGAAGGCTGGGATGGCATTAAAAATGATGCAAAAAAGATTTACGAGAATGGTTCCAGGGATGAGCAACTTCCGTTATACCAGTATATTGGAGAATCTAGGACTGTTCTTCGTAGAGAAGAGAAGGTTGAGAAGAGGTTTAATAGAGATGTTCAAAATCATTAAGGATCTGGATAAAGTAAATAGGGAGAAACTCAAGTAATTAATACTGTTATATGTAAATCTTCTAAGATGCGTTGCAAACTCACACAGCCGCCAGTCACTATGCAATTTCTTTATTATAATAAACTCACAGAAGAAGGGATGCAGATCTGGACAAAGGGCAGTTGACTTCAATTGAAAAGAAGATTTGGAGATAATAAGACAGGCTGTCAATTCATTATTATCTACTTTGTACTACTGGCAAAGACCAATTTCACCCCAATTATTTCAGAATTCATACTAACCACTTCTATTCATTAACTTACAGAGACTCCAAAGCTTTGATTTCAAAGTGAGTCTCAGGCTATGTTATATTGTGCTGATCATGGATCAACAGTGACCATACTAATTTGTAACTTACAGTATCTGATTTCTATTACCTTGCCACAAAGCCTACACTTGTGGCTGGCATGTAGATATGCAGAGTTCTATTGCAAGGTTGGCTTGTTGTCTGGGGAAGGGGTATAGAGACTTACATGAACAATGCCTTAATATTACGTAACAATGTACACACATACAAGATCCAGTTGTGACTCGGTGTTGTATTCAGGCCGACTTCTACCAGTCTCATCACCACACTCATGCGACTCTCTATATCAAAATGTGGATAATTCTGTTTCAATCCCACATTAACCCTTACAGTCCTGAACACTCTAATGTTACACCACCCCCAAGTTTACCCAAATTATAGAATCATAGAAACCCTACAGTGCAGAAAGAGGCCATTTGGCCCATTGAGTCTGCACCAACAATCCCACCCAGGCCCTATCCCCATATCCCTACATATTTACCCACTAATCCCTCTAACCTACGCATCTCAGGACACTAAAGGGCAATTTGTTTAGCATGGCCAATCAACCTAACCTGCGCATCTTTGGACTGTGGGAGGAAACCGGAACACCCGGATGACACGTGGAGAATGTGCAAACTCCACACAGACAGTGACCCAAGCCGGGAATCGAACCCAGGACCTTGGAGCTGTGAAGCAGCAGTGCTAACCACTGTGCTGCCGTGCCGCCCATGTATTTGCAATATTATCAACCTGCTACTCCACCTCCCCACAAGTCTTAGGATTTACAGATTCAGATGGTCTGGAGGAGTTATGACTCTTCCAAATCTTGCTCTTCTCAAGGTTGGAGGTCAGGTCATCTCTACTGCTTTTGGGCTAACTTTAGTGGTCTGTAGTTTAGTACTTCACGCTTTAAATACCCAAGTGTCAATATCTGGTTGAGTTTTCGTGTTCCTGAAAGTTGTATTTCTCTTTGTCAACAATCTATCTTCCTTGGTCAGTTACCATGGGCTTGAATGGATTTGGGTTTTCTATCTTCGTGGGGTCTGCTATGTTCTTCCTGGAAGTTGAAGGTTTACCTCCCTTATGTTTATATTGAGCCCAACCCGCAGTTTGGATTCTAATGCTTCTAATGTTTCTTCATGTGCGTTGTGCCTCCCTGAGTTTTGTCTTGTTGAGTTGCTGGCCACTCTGTCCTGCTCTAGGATTCACTTCACATTGTCCGTGTGATTGTGAAGCTCCAGTTTCATTGCTGTAGCATTCCCTGGTTCTGTGAGAGCAACTGTTTGACTTTGAAGGTTTGGGCTCAACTTTCTGCTGCTGCTCCTTCTCCTCTCTACCTTCTGTTTTAAATACGTTGGTGTTCATTTGGAGGTTTGGCCTTTCCAAAGAGGAGTACTTTCTGCCAAGTGCAATGGAGCTGGAGTAAGTGCCTCTGCCTGGAGTGAGAACAATTTCAAACTGAAGTCCCAGTCGGGATCTTCAACACCTCTGGGCCTCTCAGGATTCTCCGATTCAGTGTAGTTGGCGACAGTGGTTGTTTTGACATTTTCTGCCATTTTGAGGAAGCTGAGAGCAACAAAGGCGCCTCCGCTCAGGAGAGGAAAGGGTTAATTGTGGATGACTGACGGAATGATGATTTGTTTGTGGCCATGTCGGAGCAGCTCTTAGATCGTGCCTATGATTGGGTTGTTGGATTTCTCTGGGATCATGCAGTGGTCTGTCTGTCATCCATCATCAGAGGAAGAGAAGGTGTTACAGGCTAATAGGCTGGAGGAAATAGATGTTCGGAGGGATGATGTACTGGCAGTTTTGAATAAACTGAAAGTCGTTAAGTCCCCTGGGCCTGATGAAATATACCCTAGGATTCTTTGGGAGGCAAGGGATGAGATTGCAGAGCCTTTGGCTTTGATCTTTGGGTCCTCACTGTCCACGGGGATGGTGCCAGAGGACTGGAGAGTGGCGAATGTTGTTCCTCTGTTTAAGAAAGGGAATAGAAATGACCCTGGTAATTATAGACCGGTTAGTCTTACTTCGCTGGTTGGTAAATTGATGGAAAAGGTCCTTTGGGATGGGATTTACGACCATTTAGAAAGATGCGGAATAATCCGGGATAGTCAGCACGGATTCGTGAAGGGCACGTCGTGCCTCACAAATTTGATTGAATTTTTTGAGGAGGTAACCAAGTGTGTTGATGAAGGTAGGACAGTTGATGTCATATACGTGGATTTTACTAAGGCGTTTGATAAGGTCCCCCATGGTCGGCTTATGATGAAAGTAAGGAGGTGTGGGATAGAGGGAAAGTTGGCAGATTGGATAGGTAATTGGCTATCTGATCGAAGACAGAGGGTGGTGGTGGATGGAAAATTTTTGGACTGGAGGCAGGTTGCTAGCGGAGTGCCAAAGGGATCGGTGCTTGGTCCTCTGCTCTTTGTGATTTTTATTAATGACTTAGAGGAGGGGGCTGAAGGGTGGATCAGTAAATTTGCTGATGACACCAAGATTGGTGGAGTAGTGGATGAGGTGGAGGGCTGTTGTAGGCTGCAAAGAGACATAGATAGGATGCAAAGCTGGGCTGAAAAATGGCAAATGGAGTTTAACCCTGATAAATGTGAGGTGATTCATTTTGGTAGGACTAATTTAAATGTGGATTACAGGGTCAAAGGTAGGGTTCTGAAGACTGTGGAGGAACAGAGAGATCTTGGGGTCCATATCCACAGATCTCTAAAGGTTGCCACTCAAGTGGATAGAGCTGTGAAGAAGGCCTATAGTGTGTTAGCTTTTATTAACAGGGGGTTGGAGTTTAAGAGCCGTGGGGTTATGCTGCAACTGTACAGGACCTTGGTGAGACCACATTTGGAATATTGTGTGCAGCTCACACAATTGTGGGTACCTCACTATAAGAAGGATGTGGAAGCGCTGGAAAGAGTGCAGAGGAGATTTACCAGGATGCTGCCTGATTTGGAGGGTAGGTCTTATGAGGAAAGGTTGAGGGAGCTAGGGCTGTTCTCTCTGGAGCAGAGGAGGCTGAGGGGAGACTTAATAGAGGTTTATAAAATGATGAAGGGGATAGATAGAGTGAACGTTCAAAGACTATTTCCTCGGGTGGATGGAGCTATTACAAGGGGGCATAACTATAGGGTTCGTGGTGGGAGATATAGGAAGGATGTCCAAGGTAGGTTCTTTACGCAGAGAGTGGTTGGGGTGTGGAATGGACTGCCTGCAGTGATAGTGGAGTCAGACACTTTAGGAACATTTAAGAGGTTATTGGATAGGCACATGGAGCACACTAGGATGATAGGGAGTGGGATAGCTTGATCTTGGTTTCAGATAAAGCTCGGCACAACATCGTGGGCTGAAGGGCCTGTTCTGTGCTGTACTGTTGTATGTTCTTCTCGCTCCGGTTCCTGATTTGACAGGACCATCACACTAGCTCCCATTTCTAAGTTGAAATTCATGTACTGACTATTAATAGATATGTCAGCATTCTAAAATACGAATCTGGGGTCATTGATTTCCCTCAAGAAGCATCAGTGAACTTCTTTTTGATGTGGCTAATCTATTTCATGGACTCATTTGAGATCCTCTGCGCATCTGAAGGTTTTGCACTTACATATCTTTCCAAAGTGTCCCAGGCAGTTGCAATGAAAGCACTGCACAGTAATTGCTGGACATGGCTCATGTCTCTGAGGTCTTTTGACACGACATTGTTGACATTGACCATAAGACCGTAAGACGTAGGAGCAGAAATAGGTCATGCGGCCCATTGATTCTGCTCCACCATTCAATGAGATCATGATATATTCCTCAACTCTATTTTCCTGCCTTATCCCCATAACCCTTGATTCCCTTACTGATTAAAAACCTGTCTGTCTCAGCCTTGAACAAACTTCATGATGCAGCCACTACAGCTCTCTATGATAAAGAATTCCACAGATTCACTACCCTCTGACACATGATTTACCCAGTAAGAAGTTTAACAACACCAGCTTAAAGTCCAACAGGTTTATTTGGTAGCAAAAGCCACACAAGCTTTCGGAGCTCTAAGCCCCTTCTTCAGGTGAGTGGGAATTCTGTTCACAAACAGAGCTTATCAAGACACAGACTCAATTTACATGAATAATGGTTGGAATGCGAATACTTACAACTAATCAAGTTGTAATCTCCGGCTATGTCGCGGGCATCCTGAAACCCATTGTACAAAGAACCCCCAGCTTTTGTCGCGACACGACGGACTTCCTACAGAAACTCGGCACACATGGAGCAGTTGAACCAGGAGCGCTCCTCGTCACAATGGATGTCTCGGCACTCTACACCAGCATCCCCCATGACGATGGCATTGCTGCAACGGCCTCAGTGCTCAGCGCCAACAACTACCAGTTTCCAGATGCAATTTTACATCTCATCCGCTTCATCCTGGACCACAATATCTTCACCTTCAACAACCAGTTCTTCATCCAGACACACGGAACAGCCATGGGGACCAAATTCGCACCTCAATATGCCAACATCTTCATGCACAGGTTCGAACAAGACTTCTTCACCGCACGGGACCTTCAACCGATGCTATACACTAGATACATCGATGACATTTTCTTCCTTTGGACTCATGGTGAACAATCACTGATACAACTCTATGATGACAGCAACAAGTTCCATCCCACCATCAGGCTCACCATAGACTACTCTCCGGAATCAGTTGCATTCTTGGACACACGCATCTCCATTAAGGATGGTCACCTCAGCACCTCACTGTACCGCAAGCCCACGGATAACCTCACGATGCTCCACTTCTCCAGCTTCCACCCTAAACACGTTAAAGCCTACGGACAAGCCCTCCGTATACACAGGATCTGCTCGGATGAGGAGGATCGCAACAGACACCTCCAGACGCTGAAAGGTGCCCTCATAAGAACAGGATATGGCGCTCGACTCATTGATCAACAGTTCCAACGCGCCACAGCGAAAAACCGCACCGACCTCCTCAGAAGACAAACACGGGACACAGGGGACAGAGTACCCTTCGTTGTCCAGTACTTCCCCGGAGCGGAGAAGCTACGGCATCTCCTCCAGAGCCTTCAACATGTCATTGATGAAGACGAACATCTCGCCAAGGCCATCCCCACACCCCCACTTCTTGCCTTCAAACAACCGCACAACCTCAAACAGACCATTGCCCACAGCAAACTACCCAGCCTTCAGGAGAACAGTGACCATGACACCACACAACCCTGCCACAGCAACCTCTGCAAGACGTGCCGGATCATCGACACAGATGCCATCATCTCACGTGAGAACACCATCCACCAGGTCCACGGTACATACTCTTGCAATTCGGCCAACGTTGTCTACCTGATACGCTGCAAGAAAGGATGTCCCGAGGCATGGTACATTGGGGAAACTATGCAGACGCTGCGACAACGGATGAATGAACACCGCTCGACAATCACCAGGCAAGACTGTTCTCTTCCTGTTGGGGAGCACTTCAGCGGTCACGGGCATTCGGCTTCTGATATTCGGGTAAGCGTTCTCCAAGGCGGCCTTCGCGACACACAACAGCGCAGAGTCGCTGAGCAGAAACTGATAGCCGAGTTCCGCACACACGAGGACGACCTCAACCGGGATATTGGGTTCATGTCACACTATTTGTAACTCCCACAGTTGCGTGGACCTGCAGAGTTTCACTGGCTGTCTTGTCTGGAGACAATACACATCTTTTTAGCCTGTCTTGATGCTCTCTCCATTCACATTGTTTTGTTTCTTAAAGACTTGATTAGTTGTAAGTATTCGCATTCCAACCATTATTCATGTAAATTGAGTCTGTGTCTTTATAAGCTCTGTTTGTGAACAGAATTCCCACTCACCTGAAGAAGGGGCTTAGAGCTCCGAAGGCTTGTGTGGCTTTTGCTACCAAATAAACCTGTTGGACTTTAAGCTGGTGTTGTTAAACTTCTTACTGTGTTTACCCCAGTCCAACGCCGGCATCTCCACATCATAACATGATTTACCGCCATATTTTCCTTTGCTTGAGGACAGATTATCGGGGGAGATGATCTATCCACAAGCATGTGAGGTTATGAGATCAGCCACGATCTTATTAAATGGTGAATCAGGCTCGAGGGGCCAAATGGCCTACTCCTGCTCCTTGTTCATATGTTTGCTTGCATGATGGGCGGCTCATCTGCCAAAGCCCACCAAAAATGAAAACTACGAAGTGGAAGAATAAAACAGAGAAATACATAAAGCACTCACTGAGAGTTGTGTATTTTTGAATAATGCCACAAAAGTAAACATGACCATAATTAGAAATTAATGGAGGGGAAAGTGGATTAGGCCAGTTATCTGCCTTGGACATCATGAGGCATGGTTAATCCAGGCTCGATCATCGTGATGCAGTCAACACAGACTTTGTGCTGGTCTGATCATTTAAATGATAGCAGCGTGTAGCCCAGCATGAGGCATTCTCTCGAGTGCCGACATGCTTAGCAGGGAGCCTAAGATTGTGTGAGACTAGCATCACTTAAAGCCAGCCTGTACTGCTTAAAGAAAAGATTGTTTCTTTGAAAGGCAAGATGTATTTTGGCTGTAGCAGCTGCTGGAACTAGTTCAAGGGGAGCTCTTGCACAGAAAGAGGAGTGACAATGGCTCAACAGGACAGGGGGAGTGTCATTAGGTTCACCAATGCAGCACAGATTGCCTTTGTACATGAAGTGAGCCGAAAAAGAAATGCTCTCCTCCCTCAGTGGACCAGGGGATCCTCCAGGTGTTGCAAAGGCAGTGGAAGTAGTTGTGACAATTGTCCTATTGTGGACAACGCCAGCAGCATGGTTTAAAGGATGTGGTGCTGCAAAAAGCTCAGTGATCTCACACAAGTGGTCAAGGCAAATGATTTCACCAGTATACCTGTCGCAGATGCATTTGTCCATGACAGTATTGGTAGGTGTGTCTATTGCATTGTCATTGTGGAGACAAAGCTCCATCTTCCCATTGAGGATACCCTCTACCTCTACCCTCTATGTGTTGGATGGTAATACCGCAGTGCCAACTGGCATAGATTTCAAACATATCCAGCAACCCAAAACTGGGCACTGTAGGCCATCAGCAGCAGAAAATAAAACAATCATAATCTCCAACCTCATGGCCTGATGTATCCCCTACCCTACCATTACCATCAAGCTGGAGATCAACTCTAGTTCGATGAAGAGTGCAGGAGGGCATGCCAGGAACAGCACCAGGCATACCTAAAAATGAGGTGTCAGCCTGGTGAGGCTACAATGCAGGACTATTTGTGTGCCAAACAACAAGTTTTATTACAGGCTTATTTATTCATCACATTATTGTGTTAATTTTATGGAATGGGGCTTTTTAAACAGAAAGAATCCCACTTTAAGAAGCAAGCAGGCAAAAGTAATTTGTAAATACTGAGGCCTAAATTTCAAACTGTATGTTTGAACATTATGCAAGGAAATCAATCCAAAATGATATTAAATAAAAGGAAAAGTTCTGATGTTGACTACACATGACATTACTCTTAACAGCTTTCTTTAGTGTGTCATCATACTCCCAATATCCCACTCACAGCTCAGCAGTGATGATGAGACTGAATCAGTTCCAGAAGTCTAGGCTTTGTCAAGTTTTTGACACACCTTGACTACTCTCACAAGATTGCAAAGTGAGGCAGATTGGTGTCAGACTTGGAGCCACTAATGAGAGCTTAGTGAGAGTCACGAGGGACAACTGTGAAATAAACCATCCTCCTGGATGTCAATGTTTGACAAGCAGAGTTGCTATCTTTACTACTCACTCCATACACTCTTGAAAGTCTTGTGACTTACGTTAATTGAATACATTTACGCTTCCCATCTACAAATCTAATTGTAACTTTGAATTAATTCACTCATGGGACATGGGCGTCGCTGGCTGGCCAGCATTTATTGCCCATCCCGAGTTGCCTGAGGGCAGTTGAGAGTCAACCACATTGCTGTGGCTCTGGAGTCACATGTAGGCCAGACCAGGTAAGGATGGCAGGTTTCCTTCCCTAAAGGACATTAGTGAACCAGATGGGTTTTTCTGACAATCAACAATGGTTTCATGGCCATCAGTAGATTCTTAATTCCAGATATTTTTTTGAATTCAAATTCCACCACCTGCAATGGCAGGATTTGAACCCGGGTCCCCAGAACATTAGCTGAGTTTCTGGAATAATAATCTAGCGATAATACCACCAGGCCATCATCTCCCCGTCACACTAAGATTTTACTTTCAGCGCAAATTAAAATGAGAATAATGGATTTATTTTGGCACAGCAATATGAAAAGCTAACCAAAAACTGTTCAACCGACATTCCTGAAAATACCTCCATGCTTTCTCAACTTGCAATTGCATGAGATTTACGAGTCTCAATTGAATGTGAAAGTGCAGAACTCCAGGGATCACATTTTCTGAAGCTCATCAATTTAATCTCTCAACCTTATAAGATTGTTCTGCTCTTTACCTATCCTGACTCCAGGGTGCTTAAAGCCCCTGCTGCTTTAATCTGAATCAAGTACTAATTAGTCTGGTGTTATCTGAAACAGTAGACTCTGCCATACAAAGTGGGTAGTATTAAATTACTCCCTTGGATTCATTCAATATCCCAAAACTAACTGCACTCCATGGATGCGAGGACATCAACAGAACGACTGAATGCATTTCATTCCTATGCCATTATCTGGACCGATCACAGGAAAATCACATAGATTACCCTAAGGACAGTTAAAGATGCATTTACTGTGCAGTAAAATAAATGGGCTCAAAAAAACAGTTCACAGTGTAAGTACAATTATTAGTAACACACTCACTCAAATTTGTTAATGATCAAAAACTGCACAAAGAATCAATTGACACAGCATCCAGAGTCTTTTGGGGAAGAGATTTCTAGAGTTCCAATTTACTTTGGTGAACAAAATGCTTTCCGATTTTACTCGTAAATGGTCAATGTTAACAAACCTGACTAGCAAAAGAGCAGAAGTGTGCTTGTCTCCTCGTGGATAGCACACTGTCACTCGAACAAAGCTTTCTTACTCTTGTCTTCGAACCCAAACTCTATACTTTCCTCAAACTATCCTTCCGAGGAAGCCTGATTATAACTTGGTCATTTTGGTTTAGCGGTTTTGTCATCTCGTGGTCCCTTGACCCACTCTGCTTTATACCTGCTTTTACGGGTCACTTTTATTTTTAAACGTGAGTCATAGAGATTGAGATACAATTGGAAGTGCTTTTTTAGTTATTTTTCCATTTAGTTTGCCTACATATGTCAGTATATTGGCTTGGAAAAAGGACAAAGTACTCACTTGTTGCACATAAATGCCAATGGGCAAATGAGTAGGCATTTGTAGCAAACACTTGAATTAGCTGGAAATGGTACAGAAATGACATAATAGTGTGTTTTCCTATTGTTATGCTTGCATGCAAGCTATTTATAAGGAATGCCCACATAAACTGCAAGAGGAAGAGCAGGGTGAAAGCTTGGATGTCATGGAGGCAACATTACACCAACAAGGTAGGTCAGGAATCCTACCTGACAACAGTTTTTCACCTCTGAAATGGATGGGTGCGATTATCATTGGCAAGGTATACTTATACCAATCCTCTCTCCCTCAGGTCATAATAGCTTTCCAGAGTTTTCTTTCAACCGACCAACTAATAACAGCCCAGTTCATGATTTTGTCACTTCTGGGAAAACAACCAGCTCTTTGGCATTTCCGAGCTATTCAGACAGTTTTCCAGGTTTTTGACCTTTACAACATGCTTGCACATTGTCTCCCACGAGCTCCTGTTTCCTTTTCTGCCAAACAGAAAAACCAACTTCTTCCTGGGAGTAATTTCGAATGCAGAAATTTGATGTGTTCTCCTTTCTGTCTCTGTATATTTTTTCTTTGTATCTGCATCTGTGCCTTCATCCTCCAGCTCCTCTGCTTGTGGCTCTCCTTTGTGTCTGCCATCCATGTAGCTTTTTTCTTAACTTCCTTCCTGTTGGTACTGCTTTCAGATCAAGGATTCCCAGGTCAGATGAACCTGTTCTATTATCTCTTGCAGGTCCTTTTCAGACATGCTTAGAATCATTATAGATTCCATAGACCACTTAACTAAATTGCAAATTTTCCTTACTGTACTTCCAGATCAAAGGTCATCACAATATTGCCTTTCACAACTTTGGCAGTGTAGCCACTGTTGCAATTTAAGAAACACTAAAGTCAATCTGCACAGAGCATGATCCCACAAACCGCAATAACCAAATAATCTGTTCTTTATTTTCTGATACAGATTGAGGGATGAATATCATCCAGGCCACCAGGGATAATTCCCCTGTCCTTCTTCAAAATAGTGCCATAGGATCTTTAACATCTAACTGAAAGATTAGACTTCTAAAAATAAATATATAGGATGTGGATGTTGTTGGTTAGGCCATATTTATTGCCCATTCCTGACTGCCCTTGAGAAGGTGGTGATGAGCTGCCTTCTTGAGTCGCTGTAGTCCCTGAGGTGTAGGTACACCCACAGTGCTGTTAGGGAGGGAATTCCAGGATTTTGATCCAGTGACAGTAAAGGAACAACAGTATATTTCCAAGTCAGGTTTGTGGGTGACTTGGAGGGGAACCTCCAGGTGGAGGTGTTCCCAGGTATCTACTGACCTTGTCTTTGAAGAAGACAGTGGTCATGTCTCACTCAACTAAAGGCACCTCTCAGAGTGCGGTTCTGACTCAGTACTGCACTGATATGTCAGCCATGATTTTTGTGCTTGGGTCCTGGATTGAGACTTGAAGCCACTTTTTGAGAGTGCTATCAATTCAAGCATGGCTGAGATGAACAGAAAATTAACAGTGTATAAACTTTAATATCCTTCTTCAAATGTCAGAACAAAATAGACTCCTCTGTTGTACAATTCAACATAACATTGATCCTTGATTTTGATCCTTTTTGCAAAACGCTACCACAGATCTAGATGAACTCAGTATTGACTATAGCCTGTGTCATTGCAGGAGAGGTTAAATGAGATGTTTATTATTTGGTCCAAATTTTGGCACGGGGCTTATGTGTATGACTGTTGCTTATAAATTAGTTTAACATTTAAATAATGCGTTCAGTGTTAGCAGTCAAAAAGCTGTCATATTGACAGGAGTGTCCACCCACAGCATAATCTAGAACATGGTACTTACAATAAATTGATTTTCTATTAATAGTTCTATGGGTTGCTTTTATCCTTAAAGGCAAAATGGCTCTCTCCAGCTTTCATTGTGATCCTCACACAGACCTGCAGTATTCTAAATGTCAAAGACACAAGAAGATCTCTATCATCACACAAGGGCTGAATTTAATGAACGAGAGGCCGGAGGGTGGAATCAGGCAGGACGGCACTTTTCACTATGGGAGGATGGGCAGTGCGGTGTTATTCTCCATGGGGCATGAGGCACAAGGGACTTCTGAACGTGAAGGATTGCAGCTGAGCCTGAGGTCAGCCCATCAGGGTTTAGTTGGTGGCCTCGTCAAATGGCATAGGCACCCCTTTCTCCCACTACTGGTAAAAATACCAGTGATGGAGCATACAAGCCCACCCTTAACTGACCATGAATTGGATTCAATTGGCCCAAGGGTATCTAGGCCACCCAATGTCTAACCTGTGACTGGTTACAGCAGTGTTTAGGCAATGGACATGGTGCCCTCTGCATCCTGCTCAATTCTAAGATCACTCGCCCCCCACCCTGTATGCCTGGAAATCAACTCCTGCGGGGAGCGGAAGTATAAAATTCCGGCCTTGCTTTCCAGCTGGAGTTATGTGGCAGTGATCAGAACTAGGTACCAGAGTGAATTTTCTTCACCACCACCCAAGACCAGCCAACCATACCAATCTCCTCTTACACCTCGTGGTGGTGTGCCGATGCATCTGTTGCCCTTGTCCTTCTAGGTAGTAAGGTTTGAGGGTTCTTAAGGTGCTGTCAAAGCTAGCTACACTACATGTCCTGAAATTCTTTCCTCTTATTTCGTCTACTGTGTAAAGATTCCCTAAGATGGAAGGAGTTTCATTTATAAATTAATCAAGGATATGGTAGCCTAGAGTGCTTTGGTACAAGCAGTGATGACCAAGAGGCCATGTTCAGACCCAATCACAACACTAAATGGTGAAAATAAGTTAACAAGTCTGGAAATTTGTGGACTAACATGAAGGACCGAATTGTTTGAATGATGCCTTTTAGATAATCTGCCATTCTAAACCTATTGATTTATGAAACTCCAGTCCCATATGACATGGGTGACTCTATAATGCCAACAGGTAACGAGGAATTGTCCACAGATTTTTTTTAAAATCATGTGTTCTGCTACAATACGGCCATGCATGGTAAAGAACGATATTAATCTACGGTCATTTATATGAGGCAGCGGTATGAAAAGAGTGGGAGAGACTAATTATTTGGTATAGCCTAGTAACCTAAGTTCAGCAGATATTTAGTTTCTTGCCTTTGCTTTAACTCCATGGGCCATCACCTCAAAGAATTAATTGGTAAATCTGGAAGTCCACAGTTTGGAATTACACAGGACAAGCAACACTTATAAAGAGCAGAGTAAAGTAGAAATAATGGGTGCAATTTTCCCAACCCCAACACGCAGAAGGCGAACCACCCCTCATCCCCCCAATGAAGAGGATAAGCCCTGCCAGAGCTCCCTGCCACAGCCCCCTCCATGTGCCTCCGCATGTCACCCTTGGCACTACACTGGCCAGTGCCAGTGCTGGGGGCATTGCCAAGATGCCAAGGAGCAATGCCCAGCCTTGTTCCTCAACTCCCAAGGCTTACAGGCACCTCTGCGCTCCTGGTATGGTCATTGTGACTGCTTTTCACTCCTGAAAATCATTAGTAATTCGCACTAGTGTGATGTCACGCTGCTGTAGGGGGTTGTGGGGGAAAGCGCCGTGGTTGGTCACTATAGTGTCAAGCCTTTTAATAATATGCTAAAATATGATCATGTATTGAGATCAGATGCACGCCCTTTCTGTGCATGGACCCGATAACAGCACTGGTGAAGCATTGAGAAAATCTCAAACTGAGATCTTGCTGGCACAAATCCTGGTTTTTGTCGCTCGCGAGGTATAGCAGCCATTGCGCGATTTGCGCCCATGGATAACTATGACACTAGATTGCAGCCAATATGCCCTTCCATTAGTGATTCTCAAGATTTAATTTAATATGTTTTTGGTGGTTTTACCTGTTGGGAGCTGAAAAGCAAGCTAGATGATTCAATTAGATAGGATCACTTAATGTACTACATGCTTCCTGCTAAATTGCATTTGTTTCATCATTCCTGGTGTTGCTTTACTTCTGATGCATCATTGTAACTTAATGGTTCCACACAGAATTTCAACTGGACTTCCTTTACAGCCTTAATTAGAATGTCATTACCACTCATTTCCGTTTAAACATGTGGACTATTAGTAATCTTTTAAAAAGAGATTAAATCTTTACCTTGGCAAACATCTACATATTTACCTGTTAACTGAAATATCAATGAAAATATTCCTTTAATTCAGCCAGGGAATAAATAGATTTGGTTGAAGCAAAAAAGTCTGATTTAAGGCGAGATTATATGAATAAAAGATCCAATGAGTGTGGAATAGTTCTTCGAGTTTCCATCAGTTTCTAAATGCATTGCTAGTATCAGCTGAAGGATTTAATTCATCGCATTGCCAGGAATATAACCAGGAATATATGAATCCATTAATAATCTATGGAAATTAGCCTAGCATATAACGGGTACCAAATAAAAAATAAAATGTGATTAATGAGCAGGTGTAAATGAGACCCGTCACCTTCCCAACATCCCACTTTCCCAACAAAACCTCTGATTGGCTAACAGCTCTCTGGGATTGGAGGGCAGGGGAAACATCCACCCAACACACTGGGAAGCCTGGTAGGAAATTACCCCGGGTGGATCAGAAGGCCCACCCACAGCCAATCTGATGATCCCAAAGGAACTCCCAGAAATGGCCATGGTGGAGTTGCCACCAGCTTTACAGTCAATGGACAGCCCTACCACTGCAACCATTAAATTTCACCCTGTGTGCCTTTTGGCAATGTTATGGAAGACTTTTGCCATTTCTCTTGTTCCTATTACTAATGCTGCTTGCTGGGATGTTTGTGCACAAACTGTTTCAGGTGACAAGGCAGGTTGAATAAAGAGTGAATAGAAAGGCCTATGGAATCCTGGGCTTTATAGAGACATAGAAGACAAAAGCAAGGAACCTTTCTAAACAGTGATACAGCCTCAAGTGGAGTGTTGAGTCCAATTTTGTGAGGGGTTAATAGAAGTTGCAAAAAGAAAATTTGTGAGAATGGTTTCAGGGAAGGGGAACTTCCATTATGTGGATAAATTGGAGAAGTTGGTTTTCTACTCCTTAGAAAATAAAAGTTGAGAGGTGATTTGATTGAGGTGATCAAAATCATGAGGGGTCGAGACAGAGCAAATCAAGAGAATCTGTTCCCAATGGCAAAAGGGTTGAGAACCTAAGGACATAGATTTAAGGTAAGCAAACCAAAAGTAATAGGAGGAAAAGCTTTTTTGTGCAACAGACAGCACAATCTAGGATGCACTGACTGAGAGTATAGTGGAGGCTGTGGATAAGCAACTGAAAGGGAGAAAATTTGCAGAGAGCAATAGAGTGAATGCCTTCCTTTTGTGCTGTAACTATTCAATGATTTACACAAATTTACATTTTGCAGATACACTTTTCTTTCATGGGAGGTGAGCATCACTGGCAAGGGTAAAATTTCTTGCTCATCCACAATTGCCCTTGAAAAGATGGTCGTGAGCCACTTTCTTGAATTGCTGCAATCCACCTGATGTAGGTACAACTACAGTGCTCTTAGGAAAGGAGTTCCAAGAATGTGATTCAGCGACAGTGAAAAAACAGCAATATAGTTCCAAATCAGGATGAGCTGCGGCTTGGAGAGGAACTTCATGTTCCCATGCATCTGCTGTCCTTGTCCTTCTAGGCCAAAGAGGTCACGGGTTTAGAAAGTGCTGTCGAAGGAGTCTCAGTGAATTGCTGCAGTGCAAGTTATAGATGGTGCCCATTCCTGTCACTTTATGTTGGTGGTGGATTTCTTGCCCTATGCAAATTATCAGTGATCAGCCTGCCACGTGAATTGCAGCAAGTGAGGAGCAGAGCATGCAAAGGTCCATTGACCTCGGGCAGGCTTTTACAGTTTCGGGACGAGCAAGGCTATAAAATCCCATCCTGTATCGCGTGTCACATCTGCCCATTTTGATGTAAAGATGGGAAAGGAATGTCACATTTTTGCTACAAGATACGAGTGGATTAATTTCCAGTCCTAAATGACATTTAAAAAATTACAAAGAACAGGCATATATGATAAAGGAATTAATTTTAAATTAAATAATTAAAATAAATTATTCAACAAGTCTTCTATTTATCTGTTGAAAAATACAATCTGTGGATGAAGATGGAAATAGCTGCTAAATAATCTTTAAACTAGATTAAATAAGATAACTTTACTCAATTTAGGATCAGCCATCTGATACGTTTCACATTCCATCTCCCAATCTTCCTTCATATCCCTGTGATATTCTTAACTGAACTTGTCTCAGGATGCAGCAGCTAACTCTGCCCACATTATCTCCAAGGTCAGACTGAGTTTTGTCAGTCTGTCATCTCTTCTGCCTGTAGACCTGATTGCACCAGTGCTACTAATAACCATCAAAGCTGAGTTTTCTTTCCAAGTAAACTGGGGTGACACACGAATATTCATTAAAATTATTCTTTCTGATCCAATAAAAGCTTTGATCCACAGAATGATAGTAAATAATGAAATGCTATCATCTCCGTATGAGATACGTGATTATACTTAATTGACAATCTATATTAGGAATTTGTAGCTTTCACATTAATTTCTTTATGTAGTCCAGTGAAAGATTTCAAATCATTCAGTACCAGTAAAATCAAAGCCTATGTTTCAAATTGTAACTGGAATTCTTTTACAATAAAAACATACGACTGGAAATTGAGCCAAAGACAGTGTATGGCTTTACTTAAAACATAAATACAAATCCTATATGTTAAACATCTGGCCGGATTTCTCTGACCTTGCCCACAGCTGGGATTCTCCAGTCAAAATACTTGGTCAAAGAGCTCCATTGCTCCACATTTTCATTAAAATCTCCAACAACGCCAAGAAGCCCTGCCATTATTTTCCTCTGCTGCTTTCTCCTAAGTGTACTTCACAACCACTTTTCCAGTCCTACCTTGGTTTTCTTCACCCACAAAGTACTAATTTGAGCTTTAGCTTGCCTTTTGCTACAGCCAGCTCGATAATTTGTCTGCAGAGTATTTTTGCTCATGTCCAGACTAGTCCACTAGTTTTCCATAGCATGTGTGAAAAGTTTTCTTTTCCCGACTTTTCGAAAAAAAATTCTTTGAGTGACTCAGCAAGCACACAGCCATTGTCCTCATCGCCAGTTTTTCCTGTGTATTTGGGAACATGACAAAATGAACAAAGAACAAAGAAAATTACAGGAACAGGCCCTTCGGCCCTCCAAGCCTGCATCGACCATGCTGCCCGACTTAACTAAAACTCCTTACCTTTCCGGGGACCATATCCCTCTATTCCCATCCTATCCATGTATTTGTCAAGACGCCCCTTAAAAGTCACTACCGTATCTACTTCCACTACCTCCCCCGGCAACAAGTTCCAGGCACCCACTACTCTCTGTGTAAAAAATCAGCCTCATATATCTCGTTTAAACCTTGCCCCTCGCACCTTAAACCTGTGACACTTGGAAGCACTGGGTTAAAAATGAACAGAGTCTTTATTTGTGGTGTGTGATCTCTTCCATGGCTGCTGCTTCTCTCTCTGTTCCCTGGTCTACATCTTACGTGATCACTTCTGTTCATATACAGTACTATATTACTATTGCAGGGCTTCACAATGAGCCAATAGGAACAAATACATATCACTATGTTTGTATGTTTATATGCTTCTCAGAGAGTTTTCAGATCTCAAATGATAGTCCTTGCTTGCTTACTAAAATAGATATTTCACATTTGCTATCATAGTTTCAGTAACCATAAGTGATATTATCAGAAATCTTTTATGATTTCACCTTCTTTAAAACACTGTAATTTATAAAATGGTCATTCAAATGGAGAAATAAAGCTTTGAAAATGTTAGCTTAGTCCAGAGTAAAATGTGCTGCTTCCCTTGTTGGGCTTACATTTAAAAATAAGGCTTTAAAAGTAAGAAGCATCAATGACAAAGCAGCAAAGATGAGAAAAATATAATCTTTCATAGATCTCACAAAAAAATACAAGCATATGCATTTGCACATGGTGCCGACTTTGTGTTGTTATAATATCATCATTATCTTCCCCTCACAATTTAACTACCACTTTCCACTTTCTTAGTTCACTCTCTTTTGTGAAAATTCATCACCACAATCCTGCTTCATTTTGTTAAATTATAACACTGCAGCTCAAATTTACATAATTTTTATCCACCATCATATACCTCCTAGAGAGCCAAGAGTTACCCTGACAATTACTTTTGATACAGACAAAAATTGGCCTGGTGTTCAATTCTGAGTTCATCTTGTTCAAAAGCCTTTATGTAGCGAATCAATTCAAGCAGATATCCTATTGTCTATCTTCTTATCTATCATGAACATGAGGGACAGACTAAATGAATAAGTTAAACTTATAATGATAACATTGTATGACTAAATTGGTCTTCAGTAATACATGTTTTCTGATTTGTTCTGTGGTCAGTCTAGTCGAGATAGATTTAAACTGGAACACCCATAATGCCAGTCACTGACATTGGGATGAGAGAGTTCAGCCATTTAGGTTAGGTTCAGCCATATGAATCTCATAAGTTGCGAATAGAGGAGATCTCTTTTTGATTTGATTTGATTTATTATTGTCACATGTATTAGTATACAGTGAAAAGTATTTTTTCTTGCACGCTATACAGACAAAGCATACTATACATAAAGGAGGAAAGGAGAGAGTGCAGAATGTCGTGTTACAGTTATAGCTAGGGTGTAGAGAAAGATCAGCTTAATACGAGTTAAGTCTACTCAAAAGTCTGATGGCGGAAGGGAAGAAGCTGTTCTTGAGTCGGTTGGACATGTCCTCTGACTTTTGTATCGTTTTTCCCAATGGAAGAAGGTTGAAGAGAGAATGCCCTTCTCTCTTGGGGGTCCTTGATTTTTCTGGTTGCTTTTCCGAAGCAGTGGGAAGCGTAGACAGGGTCAATAGATGGGAGGCTGGTTTGTGTGATGGATTGGGCTTTGTTCAAGACCCTTTGTGGGTTTTTGTGGTCTTGGGCAGAGCAGGAGCCATACCAAGCTGTGATACAATCAGAAAGAATGCTTTCTATGGTGCATCTGTAAAAGTTGGAATTGTTAGCCGCCATTCTCCCATCGTAACCTGCAACTTTTCTGGCAGATCGAGGTCGGAGATGTGCATCGCCAGCCTTGTACCGGGATTTGCGCATGCGCCAGGAACGCATGCACATCTCCCAGAGCCGGTGAACAGTCGCCGGTCAGACCATGCTGGAAACCAGCGGGAAGGCAGATAAATCATTTGAATCTTTTAAAAATGTATTTCAAATATGTTTAGCAGGTCATTATCAGGAACTTTCAGGTCCTGATCGAATCTCTCATCCCACCAGGAGTATTCATTGTGGCGGGGTTTACACTAGCTCCCAAATTCGAGGAACTAGCAGGAGACCCCGCTGGAATGAAGGGGGGCAATCAGGGCCACCCCAGGGGGTCGGGCGGCAGGGGCGTGGTGCCCCCTGGGCATAGGCACCCTGGCAGTACCAGCCTGTGCCCCCAGCACTGCCCAAGGGGCAAAGTGCCCATGCCCAGGGGGCACTTGGCATTGCCCAATGGGCATCGGGTACTGCAAAGGAGCATGGCCAATTGTGGGCAGGGCCTGGGGTGATCGGTGTGGATGGCACGTCCCGCTGCCACTCTGCAGACAGGATTGGGCTGGGGTGGAGGGAGGGCAGCGATTGAGGCGGGCTCGGGGGGGGGGGGGGGGGGGGTCTGCCGGGTGGGGGGGGGGGGGGGGGCTGCCTCCGAGGGAGGGGTCAGACCCCAGGAGAGGTCAGTGGGGGGGAGGGTCTGCTGGGGTGAGGGGGGTGGGGGGATCGCCACTGCTGGGGGGTGGGCTGTGAACCGGGGCGCTCTGTGATGGCCCTGGAATTGTTGTGGGGGCCGCGATCGGGCCCTGGGAGGGGCTGGAGGGGCAGCACTGCGGGGATCCCGGGCTGGCCAGCGATCGAGTTGGCCAGCAAACAGGGAGTCTGACAGATCGGGACAACTGTACATGCGCAGAGCTCCAGAACTGTCAGACTCCAGTGCGAATAACCTCCTCCAGCCTCCACCCACCACCGCCCCCACCCCCCCCCCTTCCTCCCCCCCCACCCAAGTTTTTAATGAGATTCACGACTCCCCCCACCCAAGTTTTTAATGAGATTCACGACTCCCCCCCACCCAAGTTTTTAATGAGATTCACGACTCCCCCCCACCCAAGTTTTTAATGAGATTCACGACTCTGCAGTGCACAGAGTGCGGAGATTCGGGTGAGAAGTTGAACTGACAAAACAATCGGGATTTAGAACAGTTTTCCTGCCAATTCAGCACTTTTGGGAGAATCGCGGCCATTAATTCTCAGCTGCAGTAGCACAGTGAGGATTAATAAGAAGGCAAATGATCCTTGTAGTATTAACAAGATAGAATCATAGCAGTTGACTGAAGTATTTTGTATAAAATAATAAACTTGGAGGAAGAGAAAACCAGGCACGTTTAATAGTGAACAAACAACCGCTGAGATGAAAATCTTAGTGTTAGGTGACACTAAATCATCCTCGCTAAGGACAATCTCCATGGAGACAAATGGAGCTGCTCCATGTCGAACACTTGTCCCTGTCCGGCCAGACAGGATACATGTAGAGATATGAAATATCGCATTTACATGGCAGGCAAAATAACTTAATAAATTATAGATACCATCTAACAAGTAGGAGATAATATGGTCAGTTTATTTTCAGATTAGTTAGACAGGGATAAAGTTAAAGTAAAGTTAATTTATGAGTCACAAGTAGGCTTACATTAATACTGCAATGAAGTTACTGTGAAAATCCCCTGGTCGCCACACTTCAGCACCTGTTTGGATACACAGAGGGAGAATTTAGCATGACCAATGCACCTTTTCAAACTGTGGGAGGAAACCGGAGCACCCGGAGGAAACCCCCACAGGCACATGGAGAACGTGCAAACTCCACACAGACAGTGACCCAATCTGGGAATTGAATCTGGGTCCCTGAGACGATGAGGCAGCAGTGCTAACCACTGTGCCACTGAGCCGCCTCGTGGGGATGGGGGAGGGGGAGGGGGGGGGGGGTGTTGACATTGAACCTACCTTTTCTAAACTTTAGGGAGAAAGAAGAAAGAGATTGCATTTATATAGTGCATTTCACAATTACAGGATGTGCCAATGTGCTTTACAGTCAATTTGCTTTACAGCCTTTATTTTAGAAGGGTAGTTGCTGTTGTAATATATAGGTTGCACACAGGAAAGTTCCACAAACATCAATGTGGTAATGACCAGATGGTTTGTTTTTCGTGTTGGTTGAGAGGTAAATATTGGCCAGAGAGAATTCTACCCATCTTCGAATTGTGGACTTATTGCAGCTGAGAGGATGGGTCAGATCTTGGTTTAACATCACATCGGAAATGTGATTTGGATTCAATCTGGATTGTGTTTGCAGAGTAAAGGGTTGACTCTAACATTACTCGAATAACAGCTGCTGAGCATGTGCATGTAAGGAGCTATGTCATAATGGCGTCACTGAATGAGAGAGAGATGTGTGAGAAGAACCTAAGAGAAGAGCAGTAGTTCTGTCCTGATGTTCTGTAATCATGTATATAGTTAGTTCTGTAAATAAAACTACTTTTAAAGAAAGATCTTTGCCTCCAGCCAGATCTCTTACACTCAGTGGGTGAGATTTTACAGCCTCGCTTGAACTAAGAGCGGAAAATCCCACCCGAGGTCAATGGAGCTTCCCATTGCCCGCCCCTCGCCCGCTCTGATTCCCGTGTCGGGCAGAACGGTAGAATTCCGGCGAATGTTGCCTACACCCACAGAGAAACAATAAATGTGTGGCAGTGTGGCCCTTTTAAGGGGGCCATGTGGTCGGGCCAGACCCTGTAGAGTGTTCAGGTGGGAAGCTGAGCCAATGGAGTGCTGGGATGCTTATCCTGGGTTGGGAAGGATTAGCAGTAGGAGCCATGGAGGTGTAGTGTACAGTTGCATAGTTATTCTCTCTGACCCTATTTGTATATATCATTACTCATTGCTTTGGCAATAAAGCCTTTGTGTTCTGAAGCCTCATCGAGTCACACTCAATTTATTAAAAAATAAATGGCAGAAACAACCCAAAAGAAGCCCAGCAGCAGCAGAGAGCAGTGGATGGAGGACTTAGAGGACAACCTGATAACCAGACGAGAGAGGGAAACCACGCAGTCAGCCCAGTGACTGGTACAGAAAGCAGCGCAGGAAACTGAAACCTCGACATAGGGTGAGAAATAACTTCTACTGTACCTCTCACAGAATAATTCCAGAGTGTAGAGAGCCCCAAACAGGCTGAGCAATGGCAAAACTGGCGAAGGTGCTTCACTCAGTATTGCTTTGCCTTGCTTCACGTTTGGTGAGGAAGAATAACAAGGACCAGGTTGGTACATTGTTATACACTCTCTGTAGCATCGCAAACAATGTGCTGGCCAGACAAGAGGTGATCGAGGAGACAACCTCCTAGGAGGAGACTTTGAACCATATTTTTGTCACTTTCGAAACATCGTAATACAGTAGGCAAAATTTAATCAAGGAAGCTAAAGGAGAAGGAATTGATTAATTCATAAACTATTTCTCCAATTTGGCTAACAGTTGTGAGAATGGGACATTAAAAAATGCCTCAGTAAGAGATATAATAATGGTCGATGTTTTCAGAGAAATCCTGTCAGACTTTCCACAATCTCCTGAAAGCTGGCTGGGCAAGCCAAAAAACAAAGGCTAAATCAAGCGAGAGTTGAGTAAGCTGAACTTAAGAAATGAGATGTAGCCCTGTCCTGATGTTCTGTAATCTTGGTATGCAGTTAGTTTTGTAAATAAAACCGGCCAGATCTCTGACAAGAGTGAGCGTCTTCCGAGATAACCCAACAGTAATATTGCTCAGAATCTGGAGTCGGAATTGGACATATATCTGTTGTGTAAAGGCTTAATGTACATGATCAGTGATATAAGGTCACATGGCAATACAGTATACTGAGAGACAGTTCTATGTGAAGCCTCTTGCTAAGCCTTATCCTGTTTCGTAGTTCAAAGAATGTTTAATAAAGGTTAAACTTTACCACCAGCCTTTTCTCCAGCCATCTCTATTGATCCGAATATGAAAATCTTACCTTAGACGCACACAGACAATAACAGATCAGAAAGGCTGGAGCAAATCTTACCCTTACCACGGTGCGTTGAACATGCGCAAGGCCCAGATCAGACTGCGAAGTGACAAAACTGGTGCCATAGGTTTACCTAAATACCTATTTACAAAACTGGCCCAGTATTAGCAAAAAAGCCTCACAAAGATCAGGTCAGTACCCCTCACTATGCCATTGGCAGCAATGCAGATGACATAATGGTCAGACAGTGTAAAAATGCAAAATGGTGAGATATGAAGATGTTATAAAAACTTTTGATGTACATTTCAGCATGAGCATGAACACAATCACAGAAAGGGTGAAGCTCAATAGATGCAATCATAGTCCAAAAGAGAACATGGAGAACTTGAATTTTATATATCCTCTGAGAGAGCTGACAACAATGTTTGGACTTTAGTGAAACCAACAAAATTGTTATCTGTGAACCAGGGGTGAAGGCAGAGACATTTTGTGAGGGGCTGGGGGGGTCAAAGTAGGATGATGTAAATAATACATTTCATAGAGTTACAAACTTTAGGGGGGAGACTGAGGGCCCGATTTTACCATTTTCATTCTAAGTGCCGAATCTGGGCGTAGTACAGATCCGACTTGGAAATCCGCTTTCAGGCGCCCCCATACGCTCTCAGCCATCTCCAGTCCAATTCACGCTGTGGGCGGGGCTTACCACTGCCGGACTGATCGGAGCTCTGAACTGCGCATGCACAGTTAGAAAAAAATTGGAAAA
This sequence comes from Mustelus asterias, assembly GCF_964213995.1. Lineage (NCBI taxonomy): Eukaryota > Metazoa > Chordata > Chondrichthyes > Carcharhiniformes > Triakidae > Mustelus > Mustelus asterias. Next base: position 50,819,269 of record NC_135807.1, on the reverse strand, counting down.
AGCGCGCCCATGTCGGTTCGCTCTCAAGCCGCAGAAAGCAGAGAAAGCGGCCCGGGAGCGAAAAGCGAGAGCGAGGGTGTATCTCAGGGCCGGGGGGGGGGGGTGGGTGGGGGGGTGCAGATGGATCTCTGGTGGGAGTGCGGGGGGTGCAGGGGGGTCCACTGCTACTCTGCTGGCGATCGGTGGGGTGGAGGGGGGCAGGGGTGGTGATCGGTCTGGGTAGCGGGGGGTGGTGGATAAGGGGGACAGTGATGTGTGTGTGTGTCCCTTATTCACCCCCCCACTACCCAGACCGATCGCCACCCCTGCCCCCCTCCCCCCCACCGATCTCCCACAGAGTGGCAGCGGACCCCCCTGCCCCCCACCAGAGATCCATCTGCCCCCCCACCAGAGGTCCATCTGTCCTCCCCCACCAGAGATCCATATGCCCCCACCCCCCACCAGAGATCCATCTGCCGCCTCTTCCTCCCCCCAAGACAACGATCTGGCCTCACTCCCTCCCCCACCAAGACAACGATTTGACCTCACTTCCCCCTCACACCCCCAAGACAACGATCTGGCCTCACTCCTTCCCCCCCCCACAGAGAATGGTCTGGCCTCACTTCCCCCCCTCCCCCACCCCATACAATGATCTGGCTCACTCCCCCCCCCCCCCCCCACCAAGACGACAATCTGGCCTCACTCCCTCTTCCCCACCCCCCAGACGACGATCTGGCCTCACTCCACCCCCCCCCCCACCCCCCCACCGACAACAAACTTGCCTCACTCACCCCCCCCCCACCAGAGAATGGTCTGGCCTCACTCCCCCCTCCCCTCCAGAGGAACATCAGTCCCGCCCCCCCCCCCCCCCACCACCAGACAATGATCAGCCCTCCCCCCCACCACCAGACAACAATTGGCCCTCCCCCCACCACCAGACACCGATCGGCCCTCCCCCGCCTCCCCGCCAGAGATACATCTGACCCACCTCCTCCTCCTCCCCTCCCCAACCAGACAACGATCTGACCTCACTCCCCTCCTCCCCCCCCAACCAGAGAATGATCTGACCCGCCTCCCTCCTCCCCCCCCACCACTGATCTGAGTCAGAGAGCCATTGGAAGCACTGAACGCGCTCTTCAGAGGCTGGAGCACCCGTCTTAGACTTTTATTTAGCAGGTCCCTAAAAGCGTGGTTCCGGATTGGCAAATGCGGTGGTAAAGGGGGAAATGCTGATAGAGTTGGGCGGGCAGTTCATTAATTCAATTTAAATGCAAGCAAATGCATTGAAATCGTCGTTGCAATCCGATTTGGGCGCGAAACGGATCCCCGCCATTCACGGGTCTCGGTAAAGTGACGATCTGAGCAGATGCGGGTGCAGATCGTGATAAAGGCCACACACCCGACTTTACCACGAATTCGCGCCCAAAAACGGGCGCAAATTGTTGGTAAAATCGGGCCTTTAGTGTCAAAGATTTATGTAAATAGACTGTCTACATTATCATGGCAAAGTATACTTCCTCTGAGTTACCTTTCAAGATCACTCTCTGTAGCTGCACTTCTTCCCATTCTTCTTGAAATACTTCACACTCTAGTGAGAACTTCTACCTTTGCTTTTCATTCTATATTCTTGATTTTCATCTCTTCGTATACCTCTTTGTGAATGTCATGTTTTTCCAAGGATCCATCCAAATGTGTCATGGTACCGTCAGTGCTGGAGTCTCTTTCTTGTTAGCCTGTTAGCTTCCTCTCAGAAGAGTGAACATCTTTTTCTGAAAATTGGTTCATTAGTTCTGTCAGAGTGGCATTCAGTTCATATTGTTTCACTTCATGATGTTCCCGAGGGACAAATTCGGACCTGAGGGACCCTTGTAGAGTGTGAAGGTTCTTCAACAGGTTTTCATTTTCATTGGAAAACTCAAGTACTTTGTATTGAGTTTTTTTGTAATGTACTCATTGAGTTTCTTCTGCTGCTCTTTCACTCTGCTGTTCAGGGAATTCTTTATTCCATCACATTGCTGAAGGATAATGGACTGGTTTTGCACCTGATCCTGAAGGACAATTAGCTTTGCTTTTGACTGATCATATTCTTGTTCAGCTCTTGTCTTCTCAATCTTTGTATAAATATATAGCTTTGTCAATGTTAATGGCTCTAACACAGCTTTTTCTGAAGTAGTATTCAATGTCTTTTCCAACATCCAGGGCCATGTATTCATTTGTCAAAGTGACTTCCGAGGCAATGTCTTCTGTGAGTGCCTTTCTTGTCTGCTCGTGTGCTTGTCAATACTTCAGGTTGAGTTCTTCCAACTCAGCTTTGAGATAAACATTCTCTGATTGCGCTTCTGCTTTTTCTTGACCTTCCTGCTACAGGCCTTTCTCCTTGTCGTTCACTACCAGCTGCTGGTATGGTTTGGGAAATGTGTCCACGTTTTCAAAACAAAAATCATTGTGGACTTCTATCATGGGCTTCCCATAAAGACTTATTACTGGGGCATCCGAAAATCTCTGTGCCTCTATGACAACTCTTGCGTGGTTTGTTTGGATGCTGTCTTTTGCCTTTTCGTCATTTTGCAGGTGGTTTTGTATGCCTCGTTTAAAGCTCTAGACACTCCTCCTCTTGAAGATTAAACATTCTTTAAAGGCTGCTAATATATCGTCAAAGATGGTTGAGGGTTATTCAAGTATTAGGAATATGTTACCAGTATGTTCACCAAACAAGGATAGAAAGGCATTGATCTGGACTTCTCTCACTTTCTTCTGAAACTTGATGTTCTCCAGTAGTTGAAAAATTCTGTTCTCCAGAGCACCAATGTTTCATTAGGCTTTTGATTTGATTTATTATTGTCACATATATTGGTATACAGTGAAAAGTATTGTTTCTTGCGCACTATACAGACAAAGCATACCGTTCATAGAGAAGGAAAAGAGAGGGTGCAGTAGTGTTTTAGTCATAGCTAGGTTGCAGACAAAGACCAACTTAATATATGGTAGGTCCATTCAAAAGTCTGATGGCAGCAGGGAAGAAGATGTTCTGTGGTATGTTGGTACGTGACCTCAGACTTTTTTCTGATGGAAGAAGGTGGAAGAGAGTATGTCCGGGGTGCATGGGGTCCCTGATTATGCTGGCTGCTTTGCCGAGGCAGCGGGAAGAGTAGACAGAGTCAATGGGTGGGAGGCTGGTTTGTGTGATGGACTGAGCTTAGGCTTGGCCCTGGGATGAGTCTAAACTGATCTGGTATGTTGCATTTTTGATCCATGGCTATTTAATTTTTTTTGTTTTGAGTTACTGTTTTAAATGTCATTGCCCTTTTAAGAATGGCTGAATAGGAACTGCTACATTTTTTTCTCTTTGATCTTCCTGCACTTTGTTGGGTACGCTGCTATCAGGAGCTGTTTTCTAAACTTATCAACTGTTCTACTATGCAAAAAAAATTAAACTAATAATGTTTGCTAGCAATTTGCTCCTCTGAGATCTGAAGATCGATTTTAAAGCAATTTTTGCTCTGACTTTTTTTGTTTAAAAATCATTTTTCAATGGAGCCTGTTGCAGATAGGTAGAATGGGAAGCTTTGAAGAGAATATAAGGAGGGTATAAAAAGAGATAGATAGGTTTAGCGAGTGGGAAAAGATCTGACAATTGAAGCATAATGTGAGAAAATGCTGAATTGTTCATTTTGGCTGGAAAAATAAAAGAGAAGCATTTATCTAAATGATGGGAGATTACAAAGCTCTTAGGTGCAGAGGGATCTGGATGTTCTAGTGCATGAATCATAAAAGGCTAGAAGGCAGGTATAGCAAGTAATTAAGAATGCTAATAGAATGCTATCACTTATTGCAAGAGGAAATTAATATAAAAGTGGGGAGATTATACTTTGCTTGTACAGGGCGCTAGTGAAACCACATTTGTAGTACTGTGTCACCTTATTTAAGGAAGGATGTAAATGCATTGGAAGCAGTTCGGAGGAGGTTTACCAAACTAATATCTGGAATGGTGAGTTCTCTGATGAAGAAAGATTGGACAAGCTAGGCTTGTATCTGCTGAGGCTCCACAATGAGGTTTTGTATTTAAAAAGTCGAGAATGGAAGGAATAGAAGCAGCAGATGGTCATTTGTCCTCTTGAGTCTGCTCCACCATTCAATAGGATCATGGCTAATCTTCTGCCTCAACTCCACTTTCCCAGCTTCTCCCCATATCCCTTGCCTTCCTGAAAGATAGAAAATATGTCTATCTCAGCCCTGAGTATAGTCAATGATGGAATTTTAAGGGGGTCTTAAAGGAGGAGAAGTCAAACGAAATCTTCAGTCCCCAGTCATTGGTGGGGTAGGGGATGGGTAGGTTTTTACCAAGTTTAACAAATAGATGGAATTAGGACACCTTCTAGCATCTCTCCACAACTGATTACATTGCGGCATCGAAAACAGCCTGGAATGAGGTCATGTTTCTCCCTTCTAAACCATTAAGCAAAGAAGACAGTAAAAATCATTTTCATATTGAAATAAAAGAATAAATAACTTTCATTAAAAAAACTGGAAGAGAAATTCAGCCAGAGGTTTGATTATAATGTGTAGCGAAATATGTTGGTCTGAAATTCGATTGAACTCTGGTCTCAGACTTCATTTGCCATGGACCAATGATTGCAACCAACAATTAATCAGCCTGATGTAGCTAACTGGACAGGACTTGGTCAATCCAAGTTGGCTCTAATCTGGCCTGCAGACAGGTCCTGGGGAGGAAGGGGGCAGGCTAGAGACAGCAGTGGAGCTAGGAGAAATGTAATGACTAAAATGTTTTTGAAGTTTGTTTCTTTCAGCTGCCTCCAGGGATCCCTTTAATGACAAAAATATGAACATAAGAATTAGGAGCAAGAGTTGGCCACTGACTGAGACACTCAAGACCTGGAACAACCAGATGGATCATGCATGGATGCTGCAGATTTCAACTTTGATTTTTTGGGGGGTTTATTCATAATATTTCTGCAATTAAATCTATTGTAGCAAGAGAAAACAACCCAGAATGGAAAAAAAAGTTCAGACCAGTGAAGTGGGGAAAAATATACAGATGAGTACACTTTAAAAATGACTGCCTGGCACATAAAGAGTTAACTGGGAGAGAGACCATAAACAGGCACTGACTCTTAGCCCAGACAACTACTTGGAATTGAAACATGCAGACAACTACTTGTAAATTAAAACATGCAGGAATTAGATACTGCAGGAAGCCAGTGGAAATAGGGACAGTCCTGGGACAAAAGGGTCTGTTTAAGAGATTAGCCACAAATGGGAATACATAAATGCAGGAAAGCCAATTATTATATGAATGAGCCGAAACTAAAACCATTGATGGTCACTGACGTAGGAAATATATCCATTCATAGAACAATGCGATGTTAACATGCTTATGCCTGTATCTGTCTGTATTTGTCTATAATGATGTGTTAACGATCGATCACCTACTTGATTACAACGATGTGATAATGGCTAAATGTCCGGTTCATCTATTGTGTAAACGGTATAAAGATGGACCGCTCCTCTTCTATCATTGAGAGAAGGTTTGCTACTTGTTAGTGCCTTTTCTCCACGAAGCTTAGTTAAAACAAAACTGTATTCTTGAAACCTTCAAGCTTGACTCAGTGGTACATTTCCCACAACACCAGTATTCGCATTTCTCTATTTTACTGGTGTTCCATTTTAAAATATACAAGACCAATTCAGACCAGTATTCTTATTTCCCTGTTTGCTGTTTTTTCCTTCTGAGAAGGGAAGGTCAGTCCCGGTTACAACCAGTATGTCTTACAAAGAGTTGACAAATTGATGTTGACAGAGTAAATTGACCTCATGTTCATGTGGAATTGTGCCAATGCCTAAGTGACCAAATGGTTCTCTTGCTCCTTTCCATTTGCATAGCCACCAGCAAACTGCTATTCAACAATAGCTGGTATTATTCATATCCTACAACCTAGTAAAGGTCTTCCTCCAATTATCTGGGTTGTTCAGCCATTCTGTCTCTTATGTACTCCTATGTTAAAACGCCACAGTCCAAAAGCGAAGATATTGTACTTCTGCATGCTTCATTTAAACATTGATATGTTGCTTAGAACTTACTTCCAGATTTCATAGTGTACAATGACAAAAGAAAGACTTTTTAAGGCTTGATGACAAAATTGTAATTAATGGCTGTAGTAACCCATACAGAACACACTACAGAAATGGACCAACTCTTTTCATTCTTTAGCAATCTTGCAAAATAAATAAACTCTCAGGGAATTAGTCAAAATCCCACTTGTAGCAGCCGGAAAATACTAAATATTTTCTGCTCAATCATTCCTTTACGTATTACTGTGGATCAAATTCTAACTTTCCATGCACAATTATTCAGTTGTAGTCCATTATTGCTGGGGACACAATTACCTGTTGACGTTGCACAATTGGACAAGTTTTTCATCTTGCTTGTAATGTGCATGAAAAATGATTTCAAGGGAATTTGTAATCTTTCTTGTTTTATAGATAAAAAAAAGAATTGGCAAAGTAATCGGCCAAAGCCTGTGGAACTTCAAACATTATAAGTCATTGCAATACTCCAGCGAACCTTGCAATTAAAAGCACCATATGTGTTTCTTGCCGATCAATTGTATTAAATGACTATTGGCTTGTCGATCAATTTTTGTCACTTTGAATAATATTCACAATCGCAGCTATCATTTTGGAAGTGAATTAGACTATTTGTTTTGTACCAAAAAGTTACAATAGCATCAGCAAGTTCCTAATTAACCCAAGGTTTCTATTATGTGAGTTGGAATCTTGTATTGCTGCAGAATTTGAAGCCTGCAGAAGTAAAAAATGAACAGTGAGTGCCTCTGACCCAAAAAAGACATCTAAAAGAAGTTGTGCACCTGTTTTATGGATGTGGCTCTAGAAATATTACTGGAGCAAGTATCTCAGAGACACGAGAACCTATTTGAGACTAAAGAAAAAAAGAATTTTCATTTATAATGGGCCATAACTTCTAGTCTCCCCAGCGCCAGATTTGAGGGATACCCCAGAAATGCGCGGGGGAATCCCTCACAGAGGTTTCCAAGCAAGGGTTTGCAGAGCAATGACTCAGGAGCACTAACTTCCTCAGGGCAATTGATTTGATTTGATTTAATTTATTATTGTCATATGTATTAGCATACAGTGAAAAGTATTGTTTCTTGCGCACTATACAGACGATCCCTCCCCCTAATCCTATCCAGTTAGCCTGAAGCTTTACCTTCTTCTTGGCTTGTCGGTTTCAGTGCTACCATTAAACTTACCTGCTTTATGGTAACTAGTACAGTAAAAAATGAGGCATGTCCCCTTTCGCTCTGACTCTGTTAGACTGCCATGCCGGGCCCAGTGTCCCTTGCACTGCCTGGATCTCACCCGACTTGAGTCAGCAATGTCAGCTGAGACACACACAGAGAAAATTTGGTGCAGGTAAGTGAGTACAGACTGACAATCTGACACTGATTGCTATTCTGAGGAATTTTAAGATTTAAAAAAGCGTATTACTTTCTTGATGCATTGTTGTTTTGTAATATAGGAAAGTGGCAGCCTATTTGTACACAGCAAGCTCTTGGGAACAGCAAAGTGATAATAACAAGGAAGTCTGTTTTTACTTGTTGTCTATTGGCCAGAACATTGGAGAGAACATTGCTCCTTGAAGCAAAGAACAGATGGACCCTCAGTTTGATGTCTCACCTGAAAACTGGCAGCTCCAATAGTGCAGCACTCTCACAGCGCTGTACTGAAGTATCTACCACAGGCGAGTGTACTGACTCTCTGGAAAAAAATGATAACAAAAATGCACTGTTCCAAAATCTGAAAACAATGCTGTAAAAGGTTAAATGATCTCACCAAGTGAACTAAAGTAATTGATTTTATATTAAGCCACTATCCCAAATATGCTAGAGGGGTAATGTTGTGAGCATACTGATCTGAATCTTGTTAGCCCAGCTATTGGCAGTAAAAATTACTCAGATTACTTATGCATCTGAGAACCTCCAGGATCCCAACCATTGGGTTTTAACCTGATCCACAGAATGGCTCTATGGACACCCACTCCAAGTTGACTAGGTCCTCCTTTGCATATGTATACCAGTTCCCAAGGACGCAGTTGGAACTGGCTGCAATTTTAACGCTCATCTGAGAGGGGAAAGTCACCACTGTCACACAAGATAAGCTTAGGTTTCCCCTATTCAGAATCTCCTCTTCCTGCTCATAAAGCCCCTATAAGACTGCTCAGATGCTGATCCCAACAGCTACAGGATGCTGCTTCTTGGCTGCAGCATTTTCTTTTACATCCTGCAAATTTCCAGATGGAAAATTGGCTAGCAGGATTTAAATGAGGTCCAGGACTTAAAATAGTCTTGGTCTCATTCCCAGTGCAATTGGTGAGTATCCAGCTGGCCTAGCTGGATCTGACTGGTGTTGAAATCAGAGTCCTGTGTAGAGACTCTCTTGAAGAGAACACAGGTCAGAGATGGGCCTACAACAACGTAGGCTTGCACTGATCTGAGCTACTATCTACTGGGACTCCACCTTGGCAACAGAACATTGTAAATCACCATTTCAAATTATTCCCCTCACACTATCTTGCAGTACTTGAGCTGTGTATCACGACTGCCAATTTTCAAATGATACACTGTGCACCAGTAACTATATCAGTAATTGTTATTTCTGTCACATATTTATTTCCATCCTTGGGATTTGAGTATTGCTAGCAAGGCCAGAATCGTACTCTCCATCCCTGGTTACCGTTGTGAAGGTGATGATGAACTGACTTCTTGGATTGTTGCAGTCTGTGCATTCAAGTTACACCCGCAATAGTTTTAAGTATAGAGTTCCAGGAGTTTGATCCAACAACAATGTACGAATCAAGTGAGGGTGGTGCGTGGTTTGGAATCGAACTTGGAGGAGATGGCATTCTCATACACCTACTGTTCTTGTCCTTCTAGATGGCAGAAATTGTTGTTTCAAAGGTGTTGTCGAAGATGCTGCATCCTCTTCCAAACCAAATCCTTACCTGTAATGTAATTAATGTAATTGCACAACGCATAGATATGAATCGCACGTACTAATGGCTATTCTGTGATATGGGGTACGTTTCTGGAATAGATTTTAAACTGGAGATCTGTGTGTGGATGCAGACATATACAAACACAGGTACAGAGCATGCAATTAAATGATTTCCTTATTGGCCTTTTGCTAACATTGTGGGGGATGAGGAGTTGTGCGGGGGTTGTGGGGGGGTGCTCTCAGCACAATGCCAGGAGTCTTGTTAAGCTGTTGTTGATAAGATGGTTTCCATTTATACTGTAACCAATATAAAGTTGAAGTGGTGTGATATCACCTTGAAGTACACCACTTGTCAAAACATTTTTGCACCATCGAATCAGTGTCTTTGCAGTCCAGTTATATTGCAGTCTTTGCATCAAATGCAGAATGAAAATGGAATCACATCAACATTGGCTAAACATCTCATCAGCACAAAGATTTATTACAACCAGTGCTGAACTGAGATCATAAGTGATATTTTGATGGTGTTTGTTTCCTCCCATCTGAGAACTTTGACCTAACAAAGGGACATTCGTTAGTTGAGAATATCTATTCTCCCATCTTTTGTCACTCAAACTACAAACTACCCAGTTACAGTAAATATCCCTTCTTTGCTTTTCAATGACACCAAATTATGGGTTCCTATTTAGTAGAAATATGTTTTAGGCCATTAGAAGTTATTGATGTGGCAGGCTATTCAGCAGGGGAATACGGTGGCATTTACAGATCCAGCTGTGGAATAATAGAACAGCGCCTTAGGTAATATCATCATCCCTTTACGCCTTGCTGTTGACATTTTTGAAAGAAAAAAATAAGTCATTTTATGAGCTTACAGCTGAAGTCTGAGTTTTCCATGATTTTGTGTATAGTTAACAGCTCAGTAGTGGGTTCAACCCCTAAGATAATGGTGCAATACACTACAAATATATAGACTTGCTGTACATTTTATTACAGAACAACATTTAGTATTCTTTTCTTATTCAGAATGTGTACAATGGCAGTCTAAACCTACTGGTGTGCTGGTACCTAACAATAAACTAATTATACAAAAGCTAGTGTCTCATAGCAGACAGGCTGTATGAAATAAACAGAACTTCCATAGAATACAAGCAATCATCTATAATATTCATCTCTAATTGAGTCATTAAACCCTTCAGTATAGTTCTTCTCAATTTTAAAAAGGAGACGTGTGAGCACAATTTACCATATCATGCCATTTTGATTTAATCTGACTAAAAAGACAGGAAACAGTGGATTATGTTTCAGAAATGGAAATGAGTTGCAGAACAGGGTTTATTGCAGTTAATAAGTGTATGACTTACATTTCAAATTCTATAAAATAGAAAGACTATGTTTGCATATTAACAATAACTACAAGGAACCATTGAATGGAATACATAACATCCTTCCTGCCAATCAGATTTCTGCTATTATGAGTAGTGAAGAGTGTTCCTGGGTAGTTGACAATGCTTTGTTTCTGTGATGTGTTAGGATTTGACTCAAATAAATGCCATTGTTAGGAAAGCTGATAACCTTCTATCCACTCCCCTTTCCATACATAAACATACTTACTGTTCATTTATATCACTTTGATAGCCTTGTCCTTGAGGTACCAATCTCAATATCCCTCAGTTTGATTTTTTTCTCCAAGCTGGCTTTGGCCAGCTGATGGTTAGAATGTGCTGGCCAATAGCCCTGGCCAGAAGTCTGGACTATTTTGAGGGTTGGCCCTCATCAACATTGGGGAGGATGTCTGCAGGTAGAGAGTGATTGGGCACTTCAGGGCAGACTGCTAGCTCCAGATCATGCAATATCAAATGGCCCAGTCAGCCTTTGAGCCAGATGAAGGTAGGTTACTTGGGCTGTGACCTCCAGAATGAGGGATGAAACAGGATGTGGTAACAGTTTAGGCTGGCTTTGCAGGATTAACCAGGATGAGTAGGATTGCTTTAGGCTTCTCTTTCACTGGCCACCAACTAAACTTCTCAGGACACTGTGAAGTAAATCATTACGCACCATATTTGCAATGCTACTAACCTGTTTCTGCCATTGAGGAGGCCTGAAAATCTAGCTCATACTCTAAGTTGCTGCTTCAGCACAATACTGAGGGAATGCTGCACCATCCAAAGAGTCACTCAGACAAGGAGAAGGAGAAGGCCATTCGGCCCCTCGAGCCTTCGCCATCATTTATTAAGATCATGGCATAACCTCAAATCTGCTTCCCACCTGCCCCCGATAATATTTCACCCCCTTGCTTATCAAGAATCCATCCATCTATTCCTTAAAAATATTCAGACTCTGCTTCCAGCACCTTCTCAGGAAGAGAGTTCCAATGAATTAGGATCCTCTGAGATAAAAAAATAAATTTCACTTCATCTCTGTTTTAAATGGAGGACCCCTTATTTTCAAACAGTGATCCTTAGTTCTAAATGTTCCCACAAGAGGAAATATCCAATCCACATTCACCCTGTGGGGTGGCACGGTGGCACAGTGGGTAGCACTGCTGCCTCACAGCGTCAGGGACCCAGGTTCGATTCCTGGCTTGGGTCACTGCCTGTGTGGAGTCTGCACGTTCTCTCTGTGTCTGCATGGGTTTCCTCTGGGTGCTCCAGTTTCCTTCCACAGTCCAAAAGACATGCTGGTTAGGTGCATTGGCCATGCTAAATTCTCCCTCAGTGTACCTGAGCAGGCACCAGAGTGAGGCGACTAGAGAATTTTTACAGTAACTTCATTGCAATGTTAATGGAAGCCTACTTGTGACACTAATAAATAAACTTCAAGACTCCTCAGGATCTTATATGTTTCAGTCAAGTCGCCTCTTCCTCTTCTAAACTCCAGTGGATACAAGCCAAGTCCATCCAGCCTTTCCTTATAACCAACCCGCTGTTCCAGACATTAGTTCAATCAACCTTCTCTGAACTGATTCCAACGTCCTTAAATAAGATGACCAAGACCGTACACAGTACTCCAGATGTGGTCTTGTGAGTGGGATGTAAATGTGATGCTCTGCCTGCCTGTTCAGGTAGCTGTGGTAGATTCTGGATTGTGGTGGACAGAAGACAAAGTGTTCGAGTCAGCATTTATCTTTCAACCAACACCACTAAAAGCGAACTTTCTGCTCATTTACTTTTAGCCCCATTAGACCTTGCCATGGTCCATGTTAACCTGCATTATGGGAACAAATGCATTTCAAAGAGTCACACGTTGTGACGATTTTCACATCCTGCAGATTTATTTTATGATGGCACAGAAATTTAACCAAAGTGGGCGGCACTGGCAACAAGTAGACATAACTCAAGGTAAACCAGTGTCAATTTTACAGTCCTGCGATCAGAGATGTCATGCTTGAAAGTAATCTGGCTCAGAGAACATAAAAGCTTCAATTTTCCAACTCACGATTTAAGTGACCATGGCATTTCATCAGAAGCATTCAGTCATCCACCAAAGTGCCCCCATATTACCAGAGGACCAACAACATGGACAACAAACTGAAATACCACTCAAGGGACAGTGGATAGCCTGGGCTGCCATTATTTTCTGACTGCAAGTGGGCTGAGAATTCAACCTATGCAGAATAATGACAATTTCCTCAAGAAATAAAACTTGTTAGGATTGATAATGTGGTCTCCTGCACTCATTCAACATAACATGCATTAATGTGACTGTGGTAAACCATCGTTGGTTCCCACTGGATAGTACTGAGCCAGGGTCTGGCCAGTACTACAAGGATGTACATATGTTACTGTTGGGTTGTGCTACTTGTTGCTGTTGGGGTTAGGGTGGGGTTGTTACACCTTTGTACTGTAGTGTTGCGGTACATCCCAGTCGGGCTCCGCCTCCTGGGAGAGGTATAAAAGTCCCTGCTCTGGCTGGGACCCCTCAGTCTGGGATCGTGTATATAATTATTGGCTGCTTCATTACAGTAAATAAAAGCCTTTATTTCCCGAGCATCTAGCCTCGTGTTTGATAACGCGCATCAATTTTATTTACTGTTGTTAAACTCTTGTCGAAGAAAAAAAAAGAGTATGGAGCAGATCCTGAAGCCGGAATGCCTTACACTAGATCCACGTGCGGTGGGCGCCTCTAACACCTTCGACCACTGGCTGAAGTGCTTTGAACACTACCTGTCAGCCTCCGCAGCGGTCACCACAGATGATGACAGACTCCGGGTCCTCCATGCGAGGGTAAGCGACACTGTCTACTCGAGATCCGTGCGGCCACCGATTATACAAAGGCCCTCGAGCTTCTGAAGAAGCGTTATATCAAACCGCCCAATGAAATACACGCTCGTTATCTCTTAGCCACTCGACGACGGCAGTCTGGCGAAACGATGGAGGAATATGCGAACGAGCTCCTACAGCTAGCCAGGGGCTGTAACTGCAAAGCTGTGTCGGCTGAGCAGAGCATGAACGACCTCGCCCGAGATGCGTTTGTGGCGGGAGTCGGATCGTCGTACATTCGACTTAAACTATTGGAGAAAGGTAACCTTGACCTTACCCAGGCAATCGAGCTAGCGGAGATGCTGGAGACGGCCTCCAAAAGCTTGCTATTGTATCCGGAAGACCACGTGGAGACAACGTGGCAGGAGCAGTCGCCAATCCCTCCTCGTCCCTTGGGTTCGAAATGCTGCGTAATGGCGTGCTCACACTCGGGCCAGACGACGGCAGCAGCTCCGGGCGGCCCGCGGTGTTACTTCTGTGGGGGAGCGAAGCATACTCGGCAACGGTGTCCCGCTAAGGCTGTGTTGTGCTCCGCCTGCGGTAAGAAAGGGCACTATTCGAAAGTGTGCCGATCTAAATCTAGGAACGGCAGTGCGGCCTGCGATTCTTCAGAGCTCGGCTCTTCGTCGTCGAAATCATCGAGGGGTTCGTCCACGTGCGAGGCCAGGACGACGCCATTACGGTCGACGGAGTCGGAGGTGTGTGACCACCAGGGGTCGCTGAGTTTGGCGCCATCACCCACGTGCGACTTATGGGAGCAGCCATGTTGGTCGGCACCGACCGCGAACGACCAGCAGGGGTCCTCCTCGTCGATTTCAACTGCCTGCAGTGGCGCGCATGAACCAACGGTGGCGTCGATCATCCTGGACCAGGCCAAGCCTCATAGACTTGACAAATCTATGATGAACATCCAGGTAAATGACCACGTGATTTATTGTCTGTTTGACAGCGGGAGCACTGAGAGCTTTATCCACCCAGACACTGTGAAGCGGTGTGGACTCCGGATTCAACCTGCCAAACAGACAATCTCTATGGCATCGAGGTCCCGGTCTGTCACCGTGCTAGGGAGTTGCGTGGTAACTTTGACGGTGCAAGGCACAGTTTACAAGCGTTTCAAGCTCCTAGTGTTGCCGTACCTTTGCGCGCCAATACTTCTCGGACTAAACTTCATGGTCCACTCGAGGAGTGTAACCCTACAGTACGGTGGGCCACTCCCTTCACTGGCAGTGGGAGAACAGCAGCAGCCTCCAAATTGCCCAACACGCCCTGCCTGTAGCCTCTCGATGCTGAAGATCACCACACCCTCCCTGTTCCAGAATCTTGTGCCAGGCTGCAAGCCCATCGCGACTAAAAGTAGGCGTTACAGCACTGAGGATCGGATCTTCATTAGATCTGAGGTTCAGCGGCTCCTCAAAGAAAGGATCATACAACCCAGCGCTAGTCCGTGGAGGGCGCAGGTCGTGGTGGTCAAGAGCGGGAACAAACCCCGGATGGTCATTGACTATAGTCAGACCATTAATTGATATACGCAGCTGGATGCGTATCCTCTCCCGCGCATATCTGATATGGTCAATCAGATTGCGCAGTACCGGGTGTTCTCCACCATAGACCTCAAGTCTGCCTACCACCAACTCCCCATTCGCTCAGAGGACCGACAATACACGGCTTTTAAGGCGGATGGTCGCTTGTATCACTTTCTCGGGGTTCCCTTTGGTGTCACCAATGGGGTCTCGGTCTTCCAGCGTGCTATGGACCGAATGGTGGACCAGAACGGGCTGCGGGCTACCTTCCCGTACCTGGATAATGTCACCATCTGCGGCCATGACCAGCAGGACCACGACACGAATCTCCTGAATTTCCTATGCACTGCATCTCGCCTGAACTTGACCTACAACAGGGAGAAGTGTGTGTTTCGTACGCGCCGTTTGGCCATCCTAGGATACGTGGTGGAAAACGGGGTCATTGGCCCTGATCCAGACCGTATGCGCCCCCTTTCTGAACTTCCCTTGCCTGCTAGTGCAAAAGCACTGAGAAGATGCTTAGGCTTCTTCTCTTATTATGCGCAGTGGGTTCCCAATTACGCGGACAAAGCCCGTCCGCTCATTAAGTCCACGACTTTTCCCCTAACGCCAGAGGCCCGATTGGCCTTCGATAAATTGAAAGCCGACATCGCGAAAGCTACGATGCACGCTGTTGACGAGTCCATCCCCTTTCAGGTGGAGAGCGATGCATCTGATTTCGCCCTGGCCGCCACACTTAACCAGGCGGGCAGGACGGTCGCATTTTTTTCCCGCACCCTCCAAGGCCCCGAAATCCGGCATTCAGCGGTGGAAAAGGAGGCCCAGGCCATTGTGGAGGCCGTCAGACACTGGCGCCATTACTTGGCGGGAAAGCGGTTCACCCTGATCACGGACCAGCGGTCCGTGGCGTTCATGTTTAATAACACACAGAGGGGCAAGATCAAGAATGACAAGATCTTGCGGTGGAGAATTGAACTCTCCACCTATAACTACGACATCATGTACCGTCCAGGGAAACTCAATGAGCCCTCGGATGCCCTCTCGCGTGGAACATGCGCCAGTATACAGGAGGACCGTTTGCAGGCTCTCCATAATGACCTATGCCATCCTGGGGTCACTCGGCTCTACCACTTTATAAAAGCCCGCTACCTGCCCTACTCGGTGGAGGACGTCAGGTCCGTAACAAGAAGCTGTCGGGTTTGCGCGGAATGCAAACCGCACTTTTACCGACCTGACCGGGCACATTTAGTCAAGGCCACTCGTCCCTTCGAGAGACTGAGTGTCGATTTTAAGGGCCCCCTTCCCTCAACAGATCGGAATGTGTACTTCCTCAATATCATTGACGAGTACTCTCGGTTCCCTTTTGTTGTTCCCTGCTCTGATACATCCGCTGCCACGGTTATCAAGGCATTCCGTGATCTCTTTACCCTGTTCGGGTACCCCGGCTACATCCATAGCGACAGGGGCTCGTCGTTCATGAGCGATAACTTGAGGCAATTCCTGCTCTCATATGGGATTGCCTCCAGTAGGACCACGGTCTACAACCCTAGGGATAACGGACAGGTGGAACGTGAGAATGCTACAGTCTGGAAGGCTGTCTTACTGGCATTGAAGTCAAAAAGTCTTCCAGTCTCCCATTGGCAAGAGGTGCTCCCTGATGCGCTCCATTCTATTCGCTCCCTCCTGTGTACGGCAACCAATGCTACTCCCCACGAGAGGATGTTTTCATTCCCTCGGAAGTCTTCCTCGGGGACCTCATTACCGTCTTGGTTGACGTACTCAGGACCCGTCTTCCTGCGGTGACATGTAAGGGCCCGCAAGTCCGACCCATTGGTCGAACAGGTCCATCTCCTCCATGCCAACCCTCAGTATGCCTATGTGGCATACCCTGACGGGCGTGAGGACACGGTCTCGATCCGAGACCTGGTGCCAGCAGGGGACGTAGCAACCCCTGTCGCTCCCATACCCCCTGTTACAAACCCCTTAACTCTTGTTTCTCCCCCGGACACGGCGCGGGCAGCATCGGGACCATTGCTTAACCCTTTTACTCCCGTGTGCAGCTTGCCTGAGTCCAGAGGATGGTCGCCACTGCAGGGCATGTCAGGACCCCATGGACTACCGTCACCTCAGGGTCAACCGGCCTGTGAGTCCATGGAAGAACAGCTGGACGCCGCCTTGGGGAGAACGCCACCGCAAGTGCCTACTCCGGTGTCACCGCCGGTATTGAGGAGGTCACAACGACGGTGTGGTCCCCCGACCGTCTGAATTTATAGACTGATGACACTTTATTCTGTTTTTTTGTACCCCGCCGGCCTTTGTTCTCAAAGGAGGGGTGAATGTGGTGAACCATCGTTGGTTCCCACTGGATAGTACTGAGCCAGGGTCTGGCCAGTACTACAAGGATGTACATATGTTACTGTTGGGTTGTGCTACTTGTTGCTGTTGGGGTTAGGGTGGGGTTGTTACACCTTTGTACTGTCGTGTTGTGGTACATCCCAGTCGGGCTCCACCTCCTGGGAGAGGTATAAAAGTCCCTGCTCTGGCTGGGACCCCTCAGTCTGGGATCGTGTATATAATTATTGGCTGCTTCATTACAGTAAATAAAAGCCTTTATTTCCCGAGCATCTAGCCTCGTGTTTGATAACGCGCATCAGTGACCTAATGCCACATCAAATATTTGAAACCTCTGCACCAATTGCATATGAGGCTTATTAATACCAAACTCTCATGCAAGTGTTCAGCTACTGATCAATCAGGTGAGCCACTGTTTCTCTATTATTGTTCACAAAAGAACAGAGGGAATCCTTTGGAGGTATCGCTCTGTTTTGTTTAGCTATATTAGATCTCATCTGTGTCTGCTTGTCCAGTATTACTGTTCTGATTTACCTTGCAAATCAGAACAGTAATATTGCCTTTTTAATATGCCTTTTCTACCTCCTGATTTATCTTCTGCCCCACATCCTGACCACTGCTAGGGGGCCTGTACATAACTCCCATTAGGGTATTTTTACCTTTGCGATTCCTCAACTCTACCCACAGAGATTCTATGCCTTCTGATCCTATATCACTTCTTGCTATCGATTTAACTTCATCCCTTACTAACAATGCAACCCCGCCACCTTTGCCCATCTGCCTGTCCTTCCGATAGGACACATATCCTTGGATATTTAGATCCCAGTCTATACTCCTGATGGTTCTGCCATTTATTGTATAGCTCCCCCTTACATTAGATCTACCGAAATGCATCACTTCGCATTTATCTGAATTAAATTCCATCTGCCAATTCTCCGCCCAATGTTCCAGCCTATCTATATCCTGCTGTATTCTCTGACAATGTTCATCACTATCCGCAACTCCAGCAATCTTCGTGTCGTCCGCAAACTTACTGATCACACCAGCTACATCTTCCTCCAAATCATTTATATATAGCACAAACAGCAGAGGTCCCAGTACAGAGCCCTGTGGAACTCCACTAGTCACAGACCTCCAACTGGAAAAAGACCCCTCCACGGTTACCCTCTGTCTTCTATGGCTAAGCCAGTTCTCCACCCATCTAGCTAGCTCACCTTTTATCCCATGAGATTTAACCTTTTGCACCAGCCTGCCATGAGGGACCTTGTCAAATGCTTTACTAAAATCCATGTAGACAATATCCACGGCCCTTCCCTCGTCAATCGTTTTTGTCACCTCCTCAAAAAACTCAACCAAATTTGTGAGGCATGACCTCCCTCGTACAAAACCATGCTGTCTATCGCTAATGAGATTATTAGTAATAGAACAGAGGGTATAGAAGGTGGCAGGAATCTAACCTCAGGCAGAGTAAAAAAGGTGACAAGTATGAGAAGGGAGGTGGTCAATGCTGGACTGAGGGTGTTGTACCTAAATGCTCACAGATATGGAACAAGATAAATGAGCTTGTTGCGCACATTGAAATTGGCCGGTACGATGTTGTGGGCATCACAGAGACGTGGCTGCAAGGCGATCAGGGCTGGGATCTAAATATCCAAGGATATGTGTCCTATCGGAAGGACAGGCAGATGGGCAAAGGTGGCGGGGTTACATTGTTAGTAAGGGATGAAGTTAAATCGATAGCAAGAAGTGATATAGGATCAGAAGGCATAGAATCTTTGTGGGTAGAGTTGAGGAATCGCAAAGGTAAAAAGACCCTAATGGGAGTTATGTACAGGCCCCCTAGCAGTGGTCAGGATGTGGGGCAGAAGATAAATCAGGAGGTAGAAAAGGCATATAAAAAAGGCAATATTACAATAATAATGGGGGACTTCAATATGCAGGTGGACTGGGAAAATCAGATAGGTAGTGGATTCCAAGAAAGGGAATTTGTGGAATGTCTAAGAGATGGTTTTTTGGAGCAGCTTGTGACAGAGCCTCCTAGGGAACAGGCAATTCTGGATTTCGTGATGTGTAATGAGGCAGACTTGATTAAGGAACTTCAGGTGAATGAACCCTTAGGGAGCAGTGACCACAATATGATAGAATTTACCCTGCAGCTTGAGAGGAAGAAGCTGAAGTCAAATGTAACCGTATTACAATTAAATAAAGGTAACTACAAAGACATGAAGCAGGAGCTGGCCAGAGTTGATTGGGAAGGGAGCCTAGCAGGGAAGACAGTGGAACAGCAATGGCAGGATTTTTTGAGAGTTATTCGGGAAGCACAACAGAAATTCATCCCAAGGAGGAGGAAACATGCTCAGGGGAAGACGAAGCATCCATGGCTGATGAGGGAAGTCAAGGACAGCATAAAAGCAAAAGAAAAAGCATACAAAGTGGCAAGGATAAGTAGGAAGCCAGAGGAGCGGGAAGCCTTTAAAAGCGAGCAGAGGACAACTAAAAAAGCAATAAGGGGAGAAGATGAAATATGAGTGTAAGCTAGCTAGTAATATAAAAGAAGATAGGAAGAGTTTTTTTCAATATAGAAAAGGTAAGAGAGAGGCAAAAATAGACATTGGACCATTGGAAAATGAAGCTGAAGAAGTAATAATAGAAACAAAGCAATGGAAGAGGAACTGAATAGTTACTTTGCGTCAGCCTTTACGGTGGAAGACACCAGTGGGATGCCAGAGCTCCAGGAGAGTCAGGGGGCACAGGTGAGTGGAGTGGCCATCACTAAAGAGAAGGTTCTGGGAAAATTGAAATGTCTGAAGGTGGATAAATCATCTGGACCGGATGGACTACACCCCAGGGTCCTAAAAGTGATAGCTGAGGAAATTGTGGAGGCATTGGTGGTGATCTTTCAGGAATCCCTGGAGGCAGGGAGGGTACCAGAGGACTGGAAAGTAGCGAATGTAACACTGCTGTTTAAGAAGGGAGGGAGGCAGCAGACGGGAAATTATAGGCCAGTTAGCCTGACTTCGATCATTGGCAAGATTTTAGAGTCCATTATTAAAGATGAGATCGCAGAGTACTTGGAAGTGCATGATAAAATAGGACTGAGTCAGCATGGCTTTGTCAAGGGGAGGTCATGTCTGACAAATCTGTTAGAGTTCTTTGAGGAGTTAACAAGGAAGTTAGATAAAGGAGAGCCAGTGGACGTGATTTATTTAGATTTCCAGAAGGCCTGTGACAAGGTGCCGCATTGGAGACTGTTAAATAAGTTAAGTGTCCGCGGTGTTAAGGGTAAGATCCTGGCATGGACAGAGGATTGGTTGGCTGGTAGAAGGTAGAGAATGGGGATAAAGGGATCTTTCTCAGGATGGCAGCTGGTGACTAGTGGTGTGCCTCAGGGGTCAGTGCTGGGACAACTTTTCACAATATACATTATAGATTTGGAGGAAGGAACTGAAGGCACTGTTGCTAAGTTTGCAGATGATACAAAAATGTGTAGAGGGACAGGTAGTATTGAGGAAGCAGGGGGGCTGCAGAAGGACTTGGACAGGTTAGGAGAGTGTGCAAAGAAATGGCAGATGAAATACAATGTGGAAAAGTGTGATGTTATGCACTTTGGAAGGAGGAGTGGAGGCATAGACTATTTTCTAAATGGGAAAATGCTTAGGAAATCAGAAATAAAAAAGGGACTTGGGAGTCATTGTTCAAGATTCTCTTAAGGTTAATGTGTAGGTTCAGTCGGCAGTTAAGAAGGCAAATGCAATGTTAGCATTCATGTCGAGAAGGCTAGAATAGACCCCATTTGGAGTATTGTGAGCAGTTTTGGACCCCATATCTAAGGAAGGATGTGCTGGCCTTGGAACGGGTCCAGAGGAGGTTCACAAGAATGATCCCTGGAATGACGAGCTTGTCATATGAGGTGCGGTTGAGGACTCTGGGTCTATACTCATTGGAGTTTAGAAGGATGAGGGGGCATCTTATTGAAACTTACAGGATACTGCGAGGTCTGGATAGAATGGACATGGAGAGGATGCTTCCACTAATAGGAAAAACTAGAACCAGAGGGCACAACCTCAGGCTAAAGGGATGATCCTTTAAAAAGAGATGAAAAGGAATTTCTTCAGCTAGAGAGTGATGAATCTGTGGAACTCTTTGCCGCAGAAGACTGTGGAGGCCGGGTCATTGCGTGTTTTTCAGACATAGATAGATAAGGGGATCAGGGGTCATGGGAAAAGGCAGGAGAATGGGGATGGGAAAAAAATCAGCCATGATTGAATGGCAGAGCAGACTCTATGGGCCGGGTGGCCTAATTCTACTCCTATGTCTTATGGTCTTATGGCATTGATATAGCACCTATAACATAGTAAAAACACTTCAGAGAGATTTTAGTAAACATAATTTAACACCAGCATGTACAGAGATATTTGGACAAATGGCCAAAATTTACCAAGTGAAAGGAGTGGCTTAAAAGAGAAAAGAACGGTAGAGACACAGAGAAGCGAGTTCCAGAGTTTAGTGTCTGGGAAACAGATAGCGTGGCAGCTAATATGGAGCTATTAAATTCAGAGTTGCACAAAAGGCCAGAATTGAAGGAAGACAGGGGGTTGGAGGCAGTTACATAACTGGTGTGGTGTTCAGCCTTAATACGGTCTGAGAACAAGGACCAGGACCCAATGTAGTTCGGATGAGTGAACGGGACTTGGTGTGAACTAGTGAATGCATACAAAAGGGGGTCGGTTTAGCTCAGTTGGCCGGACAGCTGATGCAGAGCAGTACCAACAGCGTGGGTTCAATTCTCATATAGGTTGAGGTTATTCATGAAGGTCCTGCCTTCCCAACCTTGTCCCTCGCTTGAGGTGTGGTGATCCTCAGTTTAAATCACCACAGTCAGCCCTCCATCTCAAAGGGGAGGTCAGCCTTTGGCCATCTACAACAATGGTGACTTTACCTTTACAGAATTTTGAATGAACTCAGGTTTATGGATAGAAGTGTTATTAAACATAGAGGGTCGGCCAAGAGAACAATGTAATAATCAAGTCTAGAGTTGAAAAAAGACATGGATGAGGACTTCAGGATCAAATGTGTTGAGCAGGTACTATAATGAACAATGTTATGGAGGTGGTCTGAATCTCATCTCAAGTGGTCATAAATCAATGTGTACCATTGAAGTGTCAGCTTGACCCAATGGCAAACGGTTGCCTTTTAGACAGTTGATTGTTGGTTCAAACATTCATCTGGATTGGCATTGGCATCCTGCACTAAGTAGCACTGAGGGCATGCAGCATTATCAGAGGTGGCATTCTTGGAACAAGATGCTAATCCGAGGCCCCATCTGCCTACTCAAGTGTGCATAAACAATTCCAATTATATTCTTTGAAGAAGTGCCCACCATTTATCTATCAACAGAATAAGAGCAGATTAACTCTTCATTTGATCCTTCTGGGATTTAGTGGTGTACAAATTGGCTGCTACAATTATCTGAATAAATAGAGTGCCTATACTTCAAAAGCAATGTATTGGGTCTATAATGCTATGAGGCATCTTGAACATTTGAAATGTGCTCTATAAATAGAAGCTCCTTGTATCTCCATAGACACACATCCTTTTTATTTAAGCTCAAGGTGAAGAATGTGAATATATGCCGGACAGCTACATCTTCCGTATCTTCTATCCCTCTTGTGTTGAAGGACATGTCCCAAAATACCTGTGTACAGAGATCATGGCTGGAATCTTCCAGGTATATAATAATGCCGAGCATCGGGGACATTTCCAGGGCTATGTTACAGGAGACGGCCAATTAACAGACTGCTTATGTAATCAATCACCCATTAGAGACAGCAAAAGCTGGGTGGAGAAGACAGGAGGTGCTATGTGGAGGAGGCTGGCAGCCTGCACTGTGGCTGCCAGGGGATGTGACGATGTGGAGATGCCAGCGTTGGACTGGGGTAAACACAGTAAGAGTTTTAACAACACCAGGTTAAAGTCCAACAGGTTTATTTGGTAGCAAATGCCATTTGCATTTATTTAATGGCATTTGCTACCAAATAAACCTGTTGGACTTTAACCTGGTGTTGTTAAAACTCTTACTAAGGGGATGTGACTACAGTGATTGAGTTGCAGCTTTCTGGTTAAGGTCTCCTTGGAGAGACGTAGATGAGAGGATGAGAGGAGACTTAATAGAGGTATATAAGATGTTGAGAGGCATAGATCGGGTGGACTCTCAAAGGCTTTTTCCCAGGGTGGAAATGGCTGCTACGAGAGGACACAGGTTTAAGATGCTGGGGGGTAGGTACAGGGGAAATGTTAGGGGGAAGTTTTTCACACAGAAGGTGGTGGGCGAGTGGAATCGGCTGCCGTCAGTGGTGGTGGAGGCAAATTCAGTAAGGTCTTTTAAGAGACTCCTGGATGAGTACATGGGACTTAATAGGATGGAGGGTTATAGGTAGGCCTAAAAGGTAGGGATATGTTCGGCACAACTTGTGGGGCCAAAGGGCCTGTTTTGTGCTGTAGTTTTCTATGTTTCTATGTTTCTATGTCAAGTATAGTATCTATTCTTACCATAATTGCATATATTTTTGGTGGATCTCAATGCTACTTTAGAGTGACAATGGTGATCAAGGAGCAAAGAAGATGTATGAGCTCTGCTGCTAGTGATGGGTCTTAATATTAGTCTGAACCTAATATTGGTTTGGGTCTAACGTCAGTACAATAGGTAATCAACATTCCAACAATGACTGCTGTAAGCTCCCGAGCTCCAGGCCAGGGGGTGCAGGATACTGTCAGAGAGGCAGTGAAGTCATCGGACGAAGGCATGCCCAGGGACCAGACATATTTTGTTAAGTGGGTAAACACTTTTGCCACTGATACCTTCTCCCTGCAAGATTTCCCCAGCAATAGTAATATTAACATCATCTTCAAAAGGTACATATCATCACAATACAACAAAGTCTTATGTCTTGACAATTCTTTCACGATCTCGGTTTGTCATGTGTGAAGGATTGGTTGTGGTACTGTTTCTGGAACTTGGGTCATGTAACAAAGTTTCTTCTCTTTCTAGCATTTCAATTCAGCATCCTTTTCATCGACCATGTCATCATATTGGTTCTTGTGCTTTTCCATTTGCGTGACCATTTCAGCAATCTTGTTCTGATACGTAGGCCGGAATTTTACCACCTTGCCTGCCCAGGAATCGGGGCGGATGAGGCTCGCAGAACAGAATTCTCCGTTGGCCACAGGTGGGATTTTACGAGCATTGCCCAAGCGAGGTCGTAAAATCCTGCCGTTAACCTCAGTTTCTTTCTCTGCCTGAACTGCTGATTCTGCTGTCTATTTCAATGTTTTTACTCTTCAGTTAATTTCTCATTGTTAAGTTTCCCTTCCTCAAGCTCTTATTCTCCTGATTCAATTGTTCACTGGATTTGTTCTTATTTTCCAGTTGCCTTTTCATGGAGTTCACCTTCTTCTATATGGTCTCATTAATTTCTCCTTCTTCTTAAATTCACTTGTAATTTTTCTTTGCAATTCTTTATTCTCCAGTCATTGTCAGTCATTTCATCTTGTTGTTTTAATGTCTTCTCTAGGACTTTAATTCTTGTTACTGAATCCTCTTTATGTTCAATAGTTCATAGTTTCTTTTAAAGTCTTTAATTTCTGAATTTCTTCTGAAGGGAATCCATCATGTTCTAACTGGACATATATATTTCACAAACGGAACCTTCATTTCTACTTGTCTTAACTTCAGCTAAACCCTTTTTGACTTCTCTTTTGGACAGGTCTGTTTCTGCCTAAGTGTTGACTTGTTTCCATTCTGCATTTCTCTTGTTGCCTTTCATGTGGCATCTTTCATTGCCCTCCTTCTGGCATCTCCTTTTGCTCACTTTCTGGGGTCTTCTATTGCCACCTCTTTAAGGTCTTTGTTGTCTCCTCTTTGAGGTTTTTATTGCCTCTTCTTTGATGTATTTTGTTGCCTCTTTCTTGACGTCTTCATTACCTTGCCCTGAGGTATTTAATAGCCCCTTCCATGAGTTCTTCATTGTTTCCTCTGAAGTCTTCCACTGCCTCTTCCTTGAGGTATTCATTGTTTATGGACCATCTTTTTTGAGAGTTGCCCTCTATTGGAGTCTTCTCTAATTTTAGTCCTTAACAGTCCTTAACTGCTTGTTCCTTCTTATGGTTGCCAATTTAAGTGCATTGTCATCCTTCCTTTTTGACTGTCAGTTGTCAGCTTACTCTCTGTGTTTTCCCTGCACTTTAGCAATTTGGGTGCAAACCTGGCTGCTCCTTTTTGAATTTTTTATACTCCTACTTGTGCTGAAGGAAGGTCATTTCGGCAAGCTCCTAATAAGGTCGGGAACCAGATTATATCTGGGAGCGGTGGCTGGGAAGATCATAACGGGGCTTGGCACCAGCGTTGAACATGCCAACCCCTCACCCACAACTCTCCGTCCCCAATCCGCTCTAATAGGATCTGCATCGGGTGCAATGAGGCCGGACAATCAAGGCTGTACTGGTTTCCCTAGTTTCTGGATTTTATTTTGTTCTTTTGAGAAGCCTGCTTTCTCCGGCTTCCTGGTCCTACACAGCTCCTCCTGGATCCAGCTTAAAACTAAACTCAAATATTCTTTCTAACCTGGGTTGTTAAGCAACGGCCCACTTTTTCTTTAAATCTTGTTTCTTTTCATGTCGTAAACTCTCATTACTACACATGCATCTAAACCAAACTGAAGTCATCAATTGTTTCAAATACGGAACCACAAAAAATTAATTTACTTAAAGCTCTGTCTTATTTCTAATGCCTACAAATACAAATATAGATTATTTTAAACTACCTCTGTTTCCTGGTCTTAATCTAGAACAATGTTGGCATTCTGAAGCAATGATTCAAGGAAATGCTAAGTATAGCTCCCGCGACCACTCTCCACCCCAAGTTATATCTACCCCCTGCCATCACCCACCCCCTACACGGTAATCTCTACTGTGAACAGCACAAACTTATCTCTCCTGGACTGCAGGTAACCAAGCCTGTTGACCAGGCTATCTTCCAGGTGGAAAAGCTGTTGGGAAAAAGCATGCATGCAGTGCTTCATTCAGGGACCTTCTTCCCCAGCCCACTTGGAAATTTTGCCCCCATAAATGCTGGACCAATAAAACAGTTAAGAAGTGAATTGAAGAATAAGCCATAGGAAATTGGTCTCAGATCCCTGAAGACAATCTTTCAAGCAACATTTGTTTAAACGGTGCAAGCCACCTTTAACTGGCACCAATGGCATATGTTTCCTTGGGTGCAATTGAATGTCTGGATTGTGGTCTGCAGTTGGGTCAGGTATCATGCAGATATGTGGCTTGGAGGCTCCTTTACAGAATGCATCCAAACTGTCTGGATACTCTCCAATTATTCGACAAAGTGCTGATGCTGAGATATCGAAGTTCTATTTTAGGTAAGCCCCATGAGGCGAAAATCCCTCAGCTGAACAGCTGAAGGAGCCCTTAAGCCCTGTGTCCAAAACTGACTTCACCACACTGATGTTCAATGTTTCACAGTGTTTGCTCCTGCTCTTGCAGCTCACTAATTGAGCACATCCAGGAGCGGATGTATCCATTTGGGACTCTGCAGAATTAGGTAACAGATTTTTGCACAAGGTCAGCATGATACGACACCAGCATCTCCATCCAGGACCAGGTCATATACTACATATTTCCTTTTCATAAAGCAATTTGAAAGCTTGTGTAACAGTATATGATAACATTGATTTTTTCCAAGGTAAAACATGATAAATTCTGGAATAAGTTACAAAACACATCCTTCATTGAAGAATGATCCCAGAGATTTAACTTTCTCTGGTGGAGCGCTGTGTAACAAGCCTCCCATCCACTGACTCTGTCGACATTTCCTGCTGCCTCAGCAAAGCAACCAGCATAATTAAGGACCCTACGCACCACGGACATTCTCTCTTCTACCTTCTTCCATCAGGAAAAAGATACAAAAGTCTGAGGTCACGTACCAACCAACTCAAGAACAGCTTTTTTCCCTGCTGACATCAGACTTTTGAATGGACCTACCTTGCATTAAGTTGATCTTTCTCTACACTTAGCTATGACTGTAACACTACATTCTGCACTGTCTCATTTCCTTCTCTATGAACAGTATGCTTTGTCTGTATAGCACGCAAGAAACAATACTTTTCACTGTATGCTAATACATGTGACAATAATAAATCAAATCAAATTTGTGCAAAATTCCTTGTATACTAATTTATTGCGGTGGTTGTTAACTCATTAAGTACCAGAGTAAATTGGTCTGCCTGATGTAGATTAGATTACAATATACCTCTGTTCGAAGTCTCAAGGCAATGATAAATTGCATGGAGGTGGTGCCAAAGATTAATTTGCCGAGGGATTAGTGATTGACCATTCTGGATAAGAATGGTTCGATTAAGCAGACGCAGCATGGATTCATGAGGGGAAAGTCATGCTTGACGAACTTGTTGGATTTTTATGAAGATGTGACGAGTGCGGTTGACGGAGGGGAACCGGTGGATGCGATGTTTTTGGATTTCCAAAAGGCGTTTGATAAGGTGCCTCACAAAAGGTTGCTGAAGAAGATTGGGTCACACGGAGTTGGGGGTAGGATGTTAGCGTGGATTGGGGATCGGCTATCCGACAGGAAGCAGAGAGTCGGAATAAATGGGTGCTTTTCTGGTTGGCAGATGGTAACTAGTGGCGTGCCGCAGGGATCGGTACTGGGGCCTCAACTATTTACCATTTATATAGACGATCTGGAGGAGGGGACTGAGTGTAGGGTAACAAAGTTTGCAGATGACACAAAGATAAGTGGAAAAGTGAATCCTGTGGAGGGCGTAGAAGGTCTGCAGAGAGATTTGGACAGGCTGAGTGAGTGGGCGAGGATCTGGCAGATGGAGTATAACGTTAACAAATGCGAGGTTATTCACTTTGGAAGAAATAATAGCAAATTGGATTATTATCTAAATGGAAAAAAATTACACCATGCTACTGTGCAAAGGGACCTGGGGTCCTTGTGCATGAGACGCAAAAACCCAGTCTGCAGGTGCAACAGGTGATCAAGAAGGCAAATGGGATGTTGGCCTATATTGCAAGGGGGATAGAATATAAAAGCAGAGATGTCTTGCTGCATCTGTACAGGGCATTAGTGAGGCCGCAGCTGGAATACTGTGTGCAGTATTGGTCCTCTTATTTGCAGAAGGATATATTGGCCTTGGAGGGAGTGCAGAGAAGGTTCACCAGGTTGATACCAGAGATGAGGGGTGTTGATTATGAGGAGAGACTGAGCAGATTGGGTTTGTATTCGTTGGAATTTAGAAGGCTGAGGGGTGATCTTATAGAGACCTATATGATAATGAAGGGGCTGGATAGGGTAGAGATGGAGAGATTCTTTCCACTTAGAAAGGAAGCTAGAACTAGAGGGCACAGCCTCAAAATAAAGAGGGGTCAGTTTAGGACAGAGTTGAGGAGGAACTTCTCTCAGAGGGTGGTGAATCTCTGGAATTCTCTGCCCACTGAAGTGGTGGAGGCTACCTCTTTGAATATGTTTAAATCATGGATAGATGGATTCCTGATCGGTAAGGGAATTAGGGGTTATAGGGATCAGGCGGGTAAGTGGAACTGATCCACTTCAGATCAGCCATGGTCTTATTGAATGGCAGGGCAGGCTCGAGGGGCTAGATGGCCTACTCCTGCTCCGATTTCTTATGTTCTTGTGTTCTTATGACCACAGACTAGGCTATCCAATAATACTGAGCTGCTGCCCTTTGCAAATGGAGCCAGGTTCCACAGGAATAACAATGAAATCAAATGTATCTCAGAACGATGATAGCTCTCCACTCAAACTGTCAAACATTACAGATGCTTTCTGTCCATTCACAGGATCTCAGAATTCCTTTCAGCTTTGCTAACCAAATAATTGGCTAGTTTTCACTTTAAAATTAATCTTTAGCATTTGGGATAAAATTAAATAATAAAAGAAATGGGACAAGTATTTTTAATATTCAGTGGCCGTCAATTTATCAGTAGAGGGCCATTGCTTTCCATTTCCCTCTATGTACAATGAATAGGCGGCGAAAATTGAGTTGGGATAATAAGGGTTGGAAGGTTTGGGTAATCATATGTTTATTATCTGTGAATTTCACACCAGAGCTATTCGTACGAGTTTTCTTCCTTTTGAAAACATAACTTGTTCTGCTGAAAATTATGTTGCAGCAACTCTATCATTATCACACATGTAATTTTATTTGAACATGCAAAGGTATTGATTTGGAGAACAGAGCGCTAAAGAGCTCTCATCTAATATTTCCTTCAAAGCAGTAATTTTTCAGTTCTGTATGGATGCTAATGAAATGTTGTTTCATGGAAGGGTACCTTTATAAACAGTGTAACATTGTTTAGAAATCATTTATATGCCGCAGACAAGACTCAGTTTCACAACCATTGAACAAAAAGTCAATGGAAAAAATTTTGAAATTCTGATCACATTCGAGACACCTAGAACATCTCAGAAATTACATTTTTAATTCCCAGCTTATTACTCCCCTGGCTGCCACCCCAGGGGTTTCTTCTAAACAGTTTGCCAAGTTTATAGTGAGAAAACAACTTTTTCTCCATTCTGTCTGGCAGATTCATCCAAGAGCAGCAAAACAGTCACACTCAATCCCCTGAGGCTGTCGTCATTAGCTGTTACTTAATTCAAAATGATGTCAACTCAAGGCGAAAGGTTTCTGCCATGGGTCTTCATATAGAATCCCTACAGTGCAGAAGGAAGCTATTCAGCCTGTCGAGTCTGCACCGACCACAATCCCATCCAGGCCCTATCCCCATAATCCCATGCATTTACCCTAGCTCGTCACCCTGACACTAAAGGGCATTGTAGCATGGCCAATCCACCTAACCCACACATCTTTGGGCTGTGGGAGGAAACCGGAACATGCGGTGGAAACCCACGCAGACACGGGAGAATGTGCAAACTCCACACAGGCAGTGAACTAAGCTTGGATTTGAACCCGGGTCCCTGGCACTGTGAGGCTGCAGTGCTAACCATTGTGCCACCGTGCCGCCCCTGGCAAGCAAGCCAATTTTTGACCCATAAATCTTAGGGCACAGGGAGAAAGAGGTCACACGAAGAAGTGTGATCCAGAGTGCAGTGTCCAGTCCATCGAAGTCGACTTTTCAGCAGTTTTGCCTGAATGTTTGTGGAACAGGCTTCAAGAAGGATGCTCTTGTTTGTTCAACAGTCCTTTGAATCTGGTGGATATGGTGGACACAGTAAGATGTCTCACAACACCAGGTTAAAGTCCAACAGGTTTATTTGGTAACACAAGCCACAAGCTTTCAGAGCGCTGCTCCTTCATCAGGTGAGTGGGAGTTCTGTTCACAAGCAGGGCATATAAAGACACAAACTCAATTTACAAATCGGGATCTCGGGATATTGGGTTCATGTCACACTATCTGTAACCCCAACAACTTGCCTGGGCTTGCAAAATCTCACTCACTGTCCTGGCTGGAGACAATACACATCTCTTTAACCTGTGCTTAACCCTCTCTCCACTCACATTGTCTGTACCTTTAAGACTTGATTATCTATAAAGACTCGCATTCCAACCATTATTTTGTAAATTGAGTTTGTGTCTTTATATGCCCTGGTTGTGAACAGAACTCCCACTCACCTGATGAAGGAGCAGCGCTCTGAAAGCTTGTGGCTAGTGCTACCAAATAAACCTGTTGGACTTTAACCTGGTGTTGTGAGACCTCTTACTGTGTTTACCCCAGTCCAACGCTGGCATCTCCACATCATGGATATGGTGGAGGCATTGCTGGTGGAATTTCTCTAACTCTCTTATTTGTTGCTGATACATAGAACAATTCTCCCTGCAGTGTAGGAATGTGGTGACAACTGTTCCGTACACAAGGTTGACTTGCAGAGGTCTTTACTGTCAAACACTCGTCATGGTTTGTAGATGGTTGAACTGGTGTGGCTATTATTGGCATTTAGCCTCCCCAGTGTAGAGGAGACCACATCGGGTGCAGCGAATACAGGGACCAAATTGAAGGATGTGCAATGAAATGTGGCTTCATCCGAAAGGAGTGTTTGGAGCCTTGGACAATGACGAGGGAGGAGGTAAAGGGGATGATGTTGTACCTTCTGTGATTGCATGGGAAGGTACCATGAGAAAGGGATAAAGCACTGGGGGCAATGGAGGAGTAGACCAGGGTGTCACAAAGGAAGTGCTCCCTGTAGATTGCTGGCAGACAAATGAGGGGAAGATATGGTTCATAGTGGATCATGCTGGTGTTGGCAGAAATGATGGAAGATGAACTTTGAATGTGGAGGCTGATGGGGTGATTAATGAGGACAATGGGAACCCTATCATGGTTCTGGGAGGGAGGGAAGGGGTGAGGTCAGAGGTCCAGGAGTCGGAATTAACAGGATTGATGGCCTTGTCAGCCAGAGTGGGGGCTATACGTCAGTTGAGGAAAAAGGCAGACATGACAGAAGCAATCCTAGGTTGGGGGGGTGAGGATAGGGAACTCTAGCAGGCCCGGAACTCCAGTCCCAGGTCCGCTAATAAGATTTAAATTCTAATTTAAATATTTAAATCAGCTCCGCACTGATTTCTGATGCAGAGCTGACAGCGCCAAAAATCCGGCGGCCAGAGATGCGTGGAGGGCGTGGCGCCCACCAAGAAGCCCGCTACATGGCCTCCGCTTGAGTTTCCCGGCCCGCTGTGCTGCTAGAGAATCGCCCCCAGTATAGTTGAATCAACTCCATTTCACATCCATCTATGTTCTTAAACTCTGAGAATGCAGCTTGTCGCCAAAGCAACATCACGTATGGTTCAATTCTGTGAGCCAAATCCAGCAAATAATTACCACACCATGAGTTATCTTTATTTTGGGAAACCCTTCTTCTGATTCAAGTTTGTAAACAGCATCTTCTGGCATTGAATCCTGCTTTCAGGAAAACATCTGTTTCCAGTTGGGCGTGGCTATGATCTTAGCTGTTCATCAGCTATCCTCCTGCAGTGCAGAGCTAGCCCCGCTACTAATAAATTGTTTATCCCCTTTGATCTCATTTTATCGAAACAACTCATTCTAGAAGTCATGCTTTAAGCATGTATGTGTGACATGAATTCTTATGAATTTCCATTTTGAACTCCTGTTTCCTTTAGCACCTCCTCTATACTCTGTTGTTCTCCACTTTACTTAACTAAATATCTGTTAATCCTGCTGCTAAGCTGTTCCACATACCAAAAACCCTCAAAGCAACTACACGCTTACCAATTCCTTTCATCCAATTCTTTAATCTTTATTTCATCCCAGCTTCTTTAAATCTTTATTTTATCCAATTTTTTAATCTTTATTTTATTCAAGCTTCTTTAATTATTTATTTTATCCAATTCTTAAACCTTTATTTTATTTGGATGAGATGACGGATGAGATAAGTCTGCCATTTTAACCGACTATAAACCTACCACAGGCCATACATCTTCGATAACCTCTGTGTTACTGAGCTACATTGTTCAATGTAACATACTCGCCAGTCAGTAAATCTCTTATGCTGTCTGAAAAAAGAGCTCCTGTACAGAACTCACTTGTGATACTTGCTGTGTTAATATTCTCATACATTGGGCAGGTCACTGTTGTCAGGTCTGGCACGTACTGAAATATTTTCAATTTGATCACTCAGCAGTGGAACACTGCACTAGTCCCTTATTTTATTAATGGCCTGAACGACCCTAACAAGACAAAATAAATCTGTCTTTTCTTGCATTTTTCCTCACTGTTTATTAATCCATATCAGGTGAGTCAGAAATACTTGGAATAGCACTAATACAGATAAAGAATACGACATCTTTTAACAACATTACAGCTGGTTTTATTCATGTATATTTTTCTGATAAAATGATCTCAACAAATGAAAGTATAGGTGTGAAATTTGTGCAAAAGTTGCAATTGAATTTTGATACTTCGATTTCAGAAGTCAATAATTCACCATTACCTCAACTATTTTGAGCAGAATTGAAAAATCATTTTACAATAAAGAAAAATGTATTTATTTTTAAAAATATGACTGGTTTTATACTATATGGATATTATTTGGAATTTCAATTTGTATAGATTTTCATACAGGCCGTATAATAGAAACAAGTTCAGTAGACAATTCAGTTTCAATAGAAATACTCCAGCCATCCTTGACCTCCCAAATCTCCCATCATGATCTCTTTTTAGAAATGTCGATAGCTTCCCTTTACGCCCCTCTTTGCATTCTTTGAAGGGCTCATCAAGGCATTCATTGCTGCTTTCTTACGAACAGTTCATCCAACTCTTCCCACCCAGCATACCCACTGGGGACGAATCTTGCTGATCATTTTCCCATCCAACTCACTGTTCCCAATGCTAACTCTGTGAACTCTACCAGTGAATTAGTTATCAGTGCCCTATTCCCCAATGCATCTCCCTCCAGAATGTTCGTTCTCTAACTCAATTCATCATGCTCTCTTTTCTCATATTTACTGCCCAGATATCCTCCCTTAATTCCTCTCTCCATATAAATTTCCTTACTCATTTCACAGCCATCGCTTTGCTCTTGCCATGTCCAGCTCCCTCTTGAACATATCTAATGAACTGGCCCCAACAACTTTCTGTGGTAGAGAATTCCACAGATTCACAACTCTCTGAGTGAAGAAGTTCTTTCCCATCTCAGTCTTGAGTGGCTTACTCTTTATTCTTAGACTGTGATCCCTAGTTCTGGAACAAAGAACAATACAGCACAGGAACAGGCCCTTCGGCCCTCCAAGCCCGTGCCGCTCCCTGGTCCAAACTAGACCATTCTTTTGTATCCCTCCATTCCCACTCCGTTCATATGGCTATCTAGATAAGTCTTAAACGTTCCCAGTGTGTCCGCCTCCACCACCTTGCCTGGCAGCGCATTCCAGGCCCCCACCACCCTCTGTGTAAAATATGTCCTTCTGATATCTGTGTTAAACCTCCCCCCCTTCACCTTGAACCTATGACCCCTCGTGAACGTCACCACCGACCTGGGGAAAAGCTTCCCACCGTTCACCCTATCTATGCCTTTCATAATTTTATACACCTCTATTAAGTCTCCC
Source organism: Mustelus asterias (assembly GCF_964213995.1). NCBI lineage: Eukaryota > Metazoa > Chordata > Chondrichthyes > Carcharhiniformes > Triakidae > Mustelus > Mustelus asterias. The sequence continues at coordinate 50,784,997 of NC_135807.1, read as the reverse complement.
CTCATCCTCCGTCTTTCCAGGGAGAACAACCCCAGTTTACCCAATCTCTCCTCATAACTAAGCCCCTCCATACCAGGCAACATCCTGGTAAACCTCCTCTGCACTCTCTCCAAAGCCTCCACGTCCTTCTGGTAGTGTGGCGACCAGAACTGGACGCAGTATTCTAAATGCGGCCGAACCAACGTTCTATACATCTGCAACATCAGACCCCACTTTTATACTCTATGCCCCGTCCTATAAAGGCAAGCATGCCAGATGCCTTATTCACCATCTTCTCCACCTGTGACGTCACCTTCAAGGATCTGTGGACTTGCACACCCAGGTCCCTCTGCGTATCTACACCCTTTATGGTTCTGCCATTTATCGTATAGCTCCTCCCTACATTATTTCTACCAAAATGCATCACTTCGCATTTATCAGGATTGAACTCCATCTGCCATTTCTTTGCCCAAATTTCCAGCCTATCTATATCCTTCTGTAGCCTCTGACAATGCTCCTCACTATCTGCAAGTCTTGCCAATTTTGTGTCGTCCGCAAACTTACTGATCACCCCAGTTACACCTTCTTCCAGATCGTTTATATAAATCACAAACAGCAGAGGTCCCAATACAGAGCCCTGCGGAACACCACTAGTCACAGGCCTCCAGCCGGAAAAAGACCCTTCCACTACCACCCTCTGTCTTCTGTGACCAAGCCAGTTCTCCACCCATCTAGCCACCTCCCCCTTTATCCCATGAGATCCAACCTTTTGCACCAGCCTACCATGAGGGACTTTGTCAAACGCTTTACTAAAGTCCATATAGACGACATCCACGGCCCTTCCCTCGTCAACCATTCTAGTCACTTCTTCAAAAAACTCCACCAGGTTAGTGAGGCATGACCTCCCTCTCACAAAACCATGCTGACTATCGTTAATGAGTTTATTCCTTTCTAAATGCGCATACATCCTATCTCTAAGAATCTTCTCCAACAACTTCCCCACCACGGATGTCAAGCTCACCGGCCTATAATTTCCCGGGTTATCCTTCCTACCCTTCTTAAATAACGGGACCACATTAGCTATCCTCCAATCCTCTGGGACCTCACCTGTGTCCAGTGACAAGACAAAGATTTGCATCAGAGGCCCAGTGATTTCATCTCTCGTCTCCCTGAGCAGCCTTGGATAGATTCCATCAGGCCCTGGGGATTTGTCAGTCTTTATATTCTCTAACAAACCTCACACTTCCTCCCTTGTAATGGAGATTTTCTCCAACGGTTCAACACTCCCCTCCGAGACACTCCCAGTCAACACATCCCTCTCCTTTGTGAATACCGACGCAAAGTATTCATTTAGGATCTCCCCTACTTCTTTGGGCTCTAAGCATAATTCCCCACTTTTGTCCCTGAGAGGTCCGATTTTTTCCCTGACAACCCTTTTGTTCCTAACGTATGAATAAAATGCCTTGGGATTCTCCTTAATCCTGTCTGCCAAGGACATTTCGTGACCCCTTTTTGCCCTTCTAATTCCCCGTTTGAGTTCTTTCCTACTTTCTTTGTACTCCTCCAGAGCTCCCTCTGTTTTTAGCTGCCTGGACCTAACATTCGCCTCTCTTTTCTTTTTGACCAGTCCCTCAATTTCCCTGGTTATCCACAGTTCTCGAATCCTACCCTTCCTATCCTTCTTTTTTACAGGCACATGCCTGTCCTGTAGCCCTAACAGCTGTTCCTTAAAAGACTCCCACATGCCAGATGTGGATTTAACCTCAAACAGCCTCTCCCAATCAAGAGCTGCCAATTTCTGCCTAATCCCACTAAAGTTAGCCTTCCCCCAATCCAACACCTTACCCTTGGGACACCACTCATCCTTTTCCATCACTATCCTAAAGCTAACAGAATTGTGGTCACTATTTGCCACATGTTCCCCAACCGAAACTTTGAAGACCTGACCGGGCTCATTCCCCAGTACTAGGTCCAGAAAGGGGCATGTGGGTGGAGACTAATACAAAGAGGTGATTAGAGATGGCTTTATAAGTTGATTGACACATTGGAGCAACAAAACCAATGAAAATGGCTAAAGGATCAAGGAGTACGGAGAGAAAGCGTGAGCGGGATAGCTTGAATGGAAATGATGGACAACTGATTTTACCATCCACTGCCAGACCTGCTTGCCTGTGTCCTGCTTTCACCTGTTAAAACTGCTCACTGTGCCCAGATCAAGCAGCAATGCAAAGAAAACTCCCAGCTTCTTTTCTCTGCTGCAGACTCGACAATCTGCCAGCCCCCAGTGACCAGGAAAACACCGCTGGAGCCACAGCCTTCATTCTCCAGATTCCAGCTGGCACCACAGCTCGCCCCTGATCTTGCATAATCTCACCAGCTGTTCTGTCTGGAGACAATAGACATCTCTTTAACCTGTGTTTAATGTTCCCTCCAACCACATTATCTGTACCTTTTAAGACCTGGCTGGCTGTAGAGATTTGCATTCTAATTAGTATTCTGTAACTTGATTTCTGTGTCTGTGCACTGTTGGAGAACAGAGACCACTCCATCTGACGTAGGAGCAGCAAGCTCCGAAAGCTTATGGTATTTGCTACCAAATAAACCTGTTGGACTTTAACCTGGTGTTGTGAGACTTCTTACTGTGCTTACCCCAGTCCAACGCCGGCATCTCCACATCATGACTCCCTCACCCCACAGCTCAGGAAAACACCATGGAAGCTGAGGCCATGGCTCTGCCAGTCTCCACTGGTCAGATCTGCATCCCTGGGCTGGGGTCTTTTTCCCCACCAGCTGCCACCAAACCCAATGGTCAGATCAGCAAGTCTGGAGCCGGAGCCTCCACCCACCAGCCCCCAACTCCTCTGACCCGGAGAGCTGCAACCTTCTGCAGGCCCCAAGCACTCCCCCCGCTCCCCCTTCTACAATCACCCCACACTCCTAAGAATCAACTCCCACTGTCTGAAAAACACTAAGATGTGGAGATGCCAGCGTTGGACTGGGGTGGGCACAGTAAGAGGTCTCGCAACGCCAGGTTAAAGTCCAACAGGTTTATTTGGCATCACGAGCTTTCAGAGCGCTGCTCACCTGATGAAGGAGCAGGGCTCTGAAAGCTCATGATACCAAATAAACCCGTTGGACTTCAACCTGGTGTTGTGAGACTTCTTACTAAAAATCACTAACACTGCTCTTTTAAAGTTACTTACAGTCTAGAGATCCTTCAACCTCCGAAGGAAGATCCTAACCTGGCAGTGATGTTGAGGACCCCAACACAAGGACCCGGACATTGGGTCAACCGTGACTGCGACCCCAGAGATGTCATCCACTTACCGGCCCTCCGCCCATCCAAGCCAGAGTGTAGACTGGACATCCTCCGATCTCCGAAGCCAAAGCGCACCCGGAACGTCCAACTGCGCAGACCCATCTACAAATGCAGGAACCGCAAGCAAGGCAACAAATCCTCCATCCACACACCGAGTAGAGCAAAGAACCCCATTGGACTCATCATTGTCCTTAATGCCGCATAATGTTCTCATCGTCTCCCAGGCCCAAAAAGAAGCAGTCCCTCCAGGCAGTCCCTCCAGGAAGTGTGGAAAATGTGCAGGCCTGCAAGTGAGAGTGAAGCAACGCTGCCCCAAGGCCCCCCTCCCTAGCTTACTCCTGGCAAATGGCCACTCTCTCGAAAACAAGCTAGACGAATTTAGAGCCAGACTCACTTTCCAAAGAGAACTGAGGAAGTGCTGTGTGTTCTATTTCACGGAGACGTGGTTCACTCTTGATTCACCGGACTGTGCCCTACAACAAGAGGGCTTCTCAATCCATCGAATGGACCACACAGCAGCCTCAGGCAAGACTAGGGGAGTTGGGGTACGCCTCCTAATCAACACCTCGTGGTGTATATACATAGTTACACTGGCGAGTTTCTGCTCCCTGGACCTAGAATGCCTGACTCTAAAATTGTGCCCCTGCTACCTTCTGCGGGAGTTCAGCTCTGTTATCCTGACAGCAGTTTACATCCCACCCCATGAGAACATGAAGACTGCGCTGGACGAAATATACACCACCACAAATAGCCTTCAGATGAAACATCCCGAGGCCTTGTTTATTGTGGCTGGGGGCTTCAATCAGGCCAAGCTCAAGAGCGTATGACCAAAATACCACCAACACGTCTCCTGTTCCACCAGAGGCCCAAACATTCTAGACCACTGCTAGACAAATATAAAACAGGCCTCCGACTCTATCGCCCCCCCCCCCCCCCCGCCCCCCCCCACACACACACACACACACTTTGGCAAATCAGACCACAAGACTGTGCTCCTGCTCCCGACTTAAGCAAAAACTGAAACGGGAGAATCCGTCAAAGAAAGTCATGCACTGTTGGTCTGAAGAATTGGATGATCTCCTACGGGGCTGCTTAGAGTCAGTAGACAGGTCAGTATTTAAAAACTCTGCGACCAGCCTGAACGAGTATGCCACTACAGTAACTGACTTCATTAGTAAGTATGTAGAAGACTGTGTCCCAAAGAATCAAATTTGCTGAAGTGCAGGTCTGAGGCGTTCAAGTCAGGCGACCCTGACCTGTACAAGCAATGATGTGGAGATGCCAGCTCTGGATTGGGGTAGGCACACTAAGAAGTCTCACAACATCAGGTTAAAGTCCAACAGATTTATTTGGGAGTACAAGCTTTCAGAGCGCTGCTCCTTCATCAGGTGAGTGGGAGCTGTGTTCACAAACAGGGCATATATAGACACAAACTCAATTTACAAGATAATGGTTGGAATGCGAGTCTTTATACGTAATCAAGTCTTAAAGGTACAGACAATGTGAGTGGAGAGAGGGCCAAGCACAAGTTAAAGAGATGTGTATTGTCTCTAGCCAGGACATTTAGTGAGATTTTGCAATGCAGGCAAGTCGTGGGGCTTACAGATAGTGTGACATGAACCCAAGATCCTGGTTGAGGCCATCCTCATGTGTGTGGAACTTGACTATCAGTTTCTGCTCAGCAATTCTCAGCTAATACCCCACCTTCAAACAACTGCACAACCTCAAACAGACCATTGTCCGCAGCAAACTACGCAGCCTTCAGGAGAACAGTGACCACGATACCACATAACCCTGCCACAGCAACCTCTGCAAGACATGCCAGATCATTGACACGGATGCCATCATCTCACGTGAGAACACCATCCATGGTACACAGTACATACTCTTGCGACTTGGCCAATGTTGTCTCCCTGATACGCTGCAGGAAAGGATGTCCCGAGGCATGGTACACTGGGGAGACCATGCAGACACTACGAGAACGGATGAATGAACACCGCTTGACAATCACCAGGCAGGAGTGTTCCCTTCCAGTCGGGGAACACTTCAGCAGTCACAGGCATTCAGCCTCTGATCTTCGGGTAAACGTTCTCCAAGGCGGCCTTCACGATACTTGACAACGCTGAATTGTTGAGCAGAAACTGATAGCCAAGTTCCGCACACATGAGGACGGCCTCAACCAGGATCTTGGGTTCATGTCACACTATCTATAACCCCCACGACTTGCCTGGGCTTGCAAAATCTCACTAACTGTCCTGCTGGAGACAATACACACCTCTTTAACTTGTGCTTGGCCCTCTCTCCACTCACACTGTCTGTACCTTTAAGACTTGATTACCTGTAAAGACTCACATTCCAACCGTTATCTTGTAAATTGAGTTTGTGTCTATATATGTTTGTGAACACAACTCCCACTCACCTGATGAACGGGCAGTGCTCCGAAAGCTTGTGCTGCCAAATAAACCTGTTGGACTTTAACCTGGCGTTGTGAGACTTCTTACTGTGCTGTACAAGCAAGCCGGATATGATCTGCGGTGATCCATCAAAGATGTTAAAAGATAGTACAAGACCAAGCTAGAATTCCAGACTAGCCATGCAGACTCCTGCTGATTCTGGCAAGATCAGCAAGACATAACAGGATACAAGATGAAAGCAGGTTAAATCAGCGGCTCCAATGCACTCCTCCCCGATGAGCTCAGTGCATTCTATGCCCATTTGAACAAGAGGTCAGCGAGAGCACGCCCTCCATCCCATACGTCTTGGATGAACCCGTATCCGAGGTCACCATTGCCAACATCAGAGCAGCCTTCTCAAAAGTCAACCCACGGAATGCAACTGGCCCAGATGTCACTTTGTCGCAGATGTCCTGCACGGACCAGCTGGTGGGGTATTCGCAGTCATCTTCAACCTCTCTTCTTCCCCGATGGAAAAAGATGGAAGAGAGCATGTCCAGGTGCATGGGATCCTTGATTATGCTGGCTGCTTTTCCGTGGCAGCGGGAAGTGTAGACAGAGTCAATGGATGGGAGGCTCGTTTGCGTGATGCACTGGGCTTCGTTTACGACCCTTTGTAGTTCCTTGCAGTCTTGGGCAGAGCAAGAGCCATACCAAGCTGTGATACAACCAGAAAGAATGCTCTCTATGGTGCATCTGTAAAAGTTGGTGGCATGCAGCTGACATGCCAAATTTCCTTAGTCTCCTGAGAAAATCATCTGAGATGTCTCAGATCCTTCAGTAATAACCTCCATCATTTGCATCGGTACCTCTGGCTGCCAAGGACCTAAGCTCTGGAACTCCCTCTCTAAAGTTCTTGGCAGGAGATTCCAACCCCACCCATCCGCTGGGATCGCCTGGTCCAGTCAAAAGTCAATGGTCCTTTGGCTGGCCTGCCACGTCTCCCAAAGCGGGTCCCACCACAGTGGTGCTGGAGAATCCCAGCCTCTGTCACACTATTTTTGCTCCTCCCTTAAGATGCTGCTTAAAACCTACCTCTTCAATCAAGCTGCTGGCCCTCTTCCCTCGATATTTCCATATGTGGCTCTGGGCCAAATTTTGTTTGATGACACTCCTGTGAATCATCGTGGGGCATTTTAATACATTGACTGTGTTATATAAATATAAATTGTAGATTTTGCTTTTGTTGATTAAATATTAAGCACTCGGTTTTAGAAATGAAAAGCAGCATTTTAACAGCCACTTTCTGAAAAGGCCATATTCGTGACCTGCATTTTTAAAAATCAAGCCTAATGTTTTCCAGAGAAGTGCCTCCACAATTTTCCTTTGGGCTTACATCTTCATTGATGATGAAATCATTAGGTATATTGTGCATATGGTTTCATTATTTTCATGGTCATTTAATTCTATTGGGCTATCTTCAATTCTAAGCAACACTGTCACTTTTGATGCAACTGCCTGCTTCAATATGTAAGGACATCAGAGCTTCATAAGTGTCTTGTTTTTGTTTTAGCAAGTGCCTTTCATCAACTGCCTTCAGATGCCTGCCTCCAGAGGCAGACCTCATGGCATAGTCACATGACTCTGGAAAGCCAAATGTATCGATCAGACTGATTACATTTCAAAACCCAAACATTGCCCTTGATTCAAGAATAGACCAGCAATTAAGGGAAAGGTTATTGTTGAGTTACAAGAAATTCAAGAACAACAAGTTGCATTGATACATTGCCTTTACCGTAGTTTAAGAAAAAGCTCAGAGGAGCATTGTCATGCAAAATTTAACACCAAATTTCACGAAGTGATATTGGAATAATCAGACAGTTTGATCAAAGAGGGAGGTTTTGAAGAGTATCTTAAAGCTTTGGTCTCCTTATTTAAGTAAGAATATAAACATGTTAGAACGTTCATATTTTTACCTGGGATGGATGTATGTGGTGTGGGTGTGTGTGTCTCTGTAGGGAGGGAGATGGTGGTTATCTTATGAGGAAAGTTTGAACAGGCCGGGCCTTTATCCATTGAAGTTTAAAAGAATGAGAGGTGATCTTATTGCAACATACTGGATCCTGAGGACACTTGACAGGGTGGATGCTGAAAGGATGTTTCCCCTTTAAGACACAGTTTAAAAATAAAAGACATGATCTTACCAGCCATTCATGCCACACTCCCGCTGCAGTGAGGTCGGAAAATTTGGCAGCCAGCCAAATCACCATTCACTGCAGCAGGATGGGAAAATCCCACCGGTGTGAACGGTGGTAAGATTCAAACCAAAGGGCCTCCCGTTTAAGACAGAAATTAGGAGTATTTTTCTTTCTCTCAGAGGGATGTGAGTCTTTGGAATTCTCTTTTTCCCAGAGAGCAGTGAAGGTAAGGCCGTTGAATATTTTTAAGGCTGAGATTGATAGATGTTTGATTAACCAGGGAGTCAAAGGAATGTGGAGTTGAGACTGCAGTCAGATCCACCATGATCTTAATGAATGGTGGAACAGGCTCAAGAGGCCAATTGGCCTAATCCTGCTCCTAATTCATCTGTTTGTAAGAGAGGCAGTGAGGGAATTCCAGAACTTAGAGCCTAGCAGCTAAAGTGTCAGCCACCAATAGTGGAGCAATTGACATCAGGAATGCACAAGAGGCCAGAATTGAAGCAGTGCAGTGTTCATGGAAGGTTGTAAGGTTAGAAGAGGTTACAGGAATAGGGAGGGGTGAGGCCATAGTGGTTTTCCTCCAGGTGTACCGGTTTCCTCCCACAGTCTGAAAGACATGCTGGTTAGGTGCATTGGCCATACTAAATTCTCCCTCAATTTACCCGAATAGGCGACTCGGGGATTTTCATAGTAACTTCATTGCAGTGTTAACGTAAGCCTATTTGTGACACTAATAAATAAATGTAAAACTTAAAACATAAAGCGATTGGTAGACAGGCTTCCTGTCAATTATATTTACTCCACAAATACCCATTCTGCCAGTTCTGACTAGAAACATTGGCTCGACTCTCTCTCCACAGATGCTGTCAGAACTGCTGAGATTTTCCAGCATTTTCTGTTTTTGTTTCAGATCCCAGCATCTGCAGTATTTTGCAAGTATCTGCCATATAATTATTTATTTTACTGAGCTGGTTAAACTTCTTTTCTTCTTCCATATGACTGGATATGGATCAACAACTATAATTTTACATCAAGTTGGCCAAGCCAGGACATTACATAAGAAGTGGTGGTGTAAATTGCTCTAATACCTTCTTCATACTTATGAATTGGGCATTGGGTTGTTATGTGCTCCATGGTGTGTTCTGGGTGACCACAGTCGCACACTGGAGAGATTTTCCATTTGTGCATCAGGTATCTGCATCTGCCATGATTTGTATGGATGCGGTTTAGGAATGTCCATGAGCTTCCTGGGAACCAGGGACCCTCCATGTCTGGTGTTTCATGAGGTTTTTGGTTGGTGACTTCTTGTGAACACGAATTATTTTTTCAAGCCTCTTCAGAATTGCAATTGCATTGCCTGGGGTTGTGTGCTTGTCCAAAGGGCAGAGGTGAGGAATGTTGGTAAGTGGGAAGGGTTTGTTTTTCTCAATTCGCTGAGAATCACAGAGGGTCACTGCATCATGGCGGATCAGTGGCCGGTTGTAATGGGGGGGTCTGATGTGTGCCAGCACGGGTAGCTAGGGCGTTGTGTTTGACTTCAGGGTTTCAACGATGCATCTCAGTGTTCAGTTGAACTATAGCCAGTCAAATGTGACTACTTCTAGTGCACAGTACTCAGCCATGGAGTACCTAAGTGACATCACTGAAGTCCATAGTACTGGTGCTGAGGCTCCACAACTGGTGTTTGCTTATTCGCTGCCAGTAGTATTGAGTGGTTGCTATTAGATGGTGACAATCCAAATTCCTCCAATAGCGAAGCAGTTCATTGTAGCTTACAGCATGACCTGTATAACATTCATTCTGGTTGACGAAGGAAGGGCCGTGGATGTTGTCTATATGGACTTTAGTAAAGCGTTTGACAAAGTCCCTCATGGTAGGCTAGTGAAAAAGGTTGGATCTCATGGGATAAAGGGGGAGGTGGCTAGATGGGTGGAGAACTGGCTTGGTCATAGAAGACAGAGGGTGGTAGTGGAAGGGTCTTTTTCCGGCTGGAGGCCTGTGACTAGTGGTGTACCGCAGGGCTCTGTATTGGGACCTCTGCTTTTTGTGATTTATATAAATGATCTGGAAGAAGGAGTAACTGGGGTGATCAGTAAGTTTGCGGACGACACAAAACTGGCAGGACTTGCAGATAGTGAGGAACATTGTCAGAGGCTACAGAAGGATATAGATAGGCTGGCAATTTGGGCAAAGAAATGGCAGATGGAGTTCAATCCTGATAAATGCGAAGTGATGTATTTTGGTGGGAATAATGTAGGGAGGAGCTACACGATAAATGGAAGAACCATAAAGGGTGTAGAGACGCAGAGGGACCTGGGTGTGCAAGTCCACAGATCTTTGAAGGTGACGTCACAGGTGGAGAAGGTGGTGAAGAAGGCATATGGCATGCTTGCCTTTATAGGACGGGGCATAGAGTATAAAAGTTGGGGTCTGATGTTGCAGATGTATAGAACGTTGGTTCGGCCGCATTTGGAATACTGCGTCCAGTTCTGGTCGCCACACTACCAGAAGGACGTGGAGGCTTTGGAGAGAGTACAGAGGAGGTTTACCAGGATGTTGCCTGGTATGGAGGGGCTTGGTTATGAGGAGAGATTGGGGAAACTGGGGTTGTTCTCCTTGGAAAGACGGAGGATGAGGGGAGACTTAATAGAGGTGTATAAAATTATGAAAGGCATAGATAGGGTGAACGGTGGGAAGCTTTTCCCCGGGTCGGTGGTGACGTTCACGAGGGGTCATAGGTTCAAGGTGAAGGGGGGGAGGTTTAACACAGATATCAGAAGGACATATTTTACACAGAGGGTCGTGGGGGCCTGGAATGGGTTGCCGGGCAAGGTGGTGGAGGCGGACACACTGGGAACGTTTAAGACTTATCTAGACAGCTATATGAACGGAGTGGGAATGGAGGGATACAAAAGAGTGGTCTAGTTTGGACCAGGGAGCGGCGCGGGCTAATTGTTCTTTGTTTCTCGTTTCAAGGCTTCATTCTATGATCATCTTGCTGGTGCCAGTACAGAGCGAGACTGCGGATAGTTGGGAACCTGTCTCGGGGGCAGGGAATTCATATGGTGTTCGTGGAAGTGGAAATGAATAGGGTTGGGAAGCATTTTCCGATCAGGGCCAGTGTGATCTCCTGGACTCGTTTCGATCACCTCAGGGGGTCGGAGAGGAATTTCCCAGATTTTCTTTTCTCCATATTAGCCCTGGGGTTTCCACTCTGGGTTTTCGCCTCTCCCTGGAGATCACATGGTCTGGAATGGGGGGGTAGGGGTGAGTTAATAGGTTGTGATGAACAAAGCATCATAGCTGTGAGGGACAGCTCGGTGGATAGGATATTAGTATGTAGATAGGCTGGAAAATTGGGCAGGGATCCTGGATTCAGGATTCAATCCTGGACCGGGGAGCGGCGCGGGCTTGGAGGGCCGAAGGGCCTGTTCCTGTGCTGTATTGTTCTTTGTTCTTTGTTCTTGTTCTTGAGTTGACAAGTAGCAGATAACATTCATGCCATCTAAGTGCCAGGTAATCAGTGTATAAAGCAAAAGAAAGTCCAACATATCCTCTCAATTTTCGACAGGAGCACCATCAACAAGTTCCCCACCTATCTTTAGCAGGACTTTAGCTGGACCAGCCACATCCATACCATGGCAACAAAAGCAGGTCAAAGGCAGTGTATCCTCAAACAGGTAGGTCACCTGCTGACTTCTCAAATCCATTTACAACGACAAGCCTGATGTCCAGGTGTGTGATGGAATGCTCACCACGCACTTGGATGGGTGGTGTAGTAAGCATATTAATGAAACTCAACAGCATTCAGAACAGATCAGATTGGTTGATTGGCTCCCTTCATGCTGCACTCAAGATCTACCCTGTCTACTACTGATGCACTTTGGCTTCGGCAAGTACTGTTTACAGATACACTACCCCCAGCATCTCTCTCCCCTATGGCCTCTACCTCTATCCCACCGGTGAAGTCCTGACAAAGGAGCAGCGCTCCAAAATCTTGTGATTTCAAATAAACCTGCTGAACTATAACCTGGTGTCATGTGATCTCTCATCTTGTCCACTCCAGTCCAACACGAGCATCTCCACATCATAGTCATAGCTAATACGAGGTAGGCACATTCAAAAGTCTGATGGCAGCAGGGAAGAAGCTGTTCTTGAGTCGGTTGGTACGCATCCTCAGACTTTTGTATGTTTTTTCCGATAGAAGAAGGTGGAAGAGAGTATGTCCAGGTGTGTGGGGTCCTTTATTATGCAGGCTGCTTTGCAGAGGCAGTGGCAGTGTAGACTTCTTCCCTGCTGCCATCAGACTTTTGAATGGCCCTACCTCGCACTAAGCTGATCTTTCTCTACACCTGAGCTATGATGTGCAGGTTAGGTGGATTGGCCATGCTAAATTGCCCCTTAGTGTCAGGGGGACTAGCTAGGATAAATGGATGGGAGGCTGGTTTGCGTGATGGACTGGGCTTTTTGTAGTTTTTTGCGGTCTTTGACAGAGCAGGAGCCATATCAGAAAGAATGCTTTCTATGGCGCATCTGTAAAAGTTGGTGAGAGCCGTAACGGACATGCCAAATTTCCTTAGCCTCCTGAGAAAGTAGAAGCGTTAGTAGGCTATCTTAACTCTAGCATCAGCATGGAGGGACCAGGACAGGTTGTTGGTGATCTGGATACCTAGAAACCTGAAGCTCTCGACCATTTTCACTTCATCCCCATTGATGTGGACAGGGGCATGTCCTCCACAATGCTTCCTGAAGTCGATGACTATCTCTTTCATTTTGTTGACAGTGAGGGAGAGATTATTGTTGTCACACCTGTTCACCAGATTCTCTGTCTCTTTTCTGGACTGTGTCTCATCATCGTTTGGGATCCGACCCACTACAGTGGTGTCATCAGCAAACCTGAAAATCGAATTGGAGGGGAATTTGGCCACACAGTCATAGGTGTATATGGAGTATAGTAAGGGGCTGAGGACACAGCCTTTTGGAGCAATTGACAGTTTAATCTATCTTGGAGCTAGCAGCCCAAGAGAATCATCCCCATAGCATCTATATTACATGTTAAATTTGGTACATGGAGTATTCTGGCATCCATTTGCTTAGAATTTTTTTGTACCTAAAGAGCTGTACATCAACTTTGATTGAAGCACAAAATTTGACAAGTACCAGAATTGAATCTTGATAGCAGGCGCAAGTTGGCAAGCTATATAATTCATAAAACGTGCCAAAATTCTATAAACCTCTCTATCACTTCCAGTAAACCCAAAAGCTGTTGAAAACAGATACAATCCCGACATATTCAACATCAAATGTGCTGAGGTCAGGACTGATATGAAAGAATTTTTCTTGAAAGTGATAGCAAAACATCTATAATCCTTAGCTGAGTTACACAGTCTAGAGGTTTCTCTGATACCTGATGGATTAGAGCATAAGGGAGTTTCTACAGGGCAACTAGTTAATTGTCGTAAAGTTCCAAAGATGGCAATCTTGACACTTTGAAAATTGATGAGATCAGGAGATTGGAGTTTAATTTTCATAATGCGAGCAATGGAGTATTTCAACTGTCCATCGAACAGGAAATTTCCCCTCGCATGGTACACTCTCGTCCTGGAAATATGGGGGTGGTGGCTACGAAAGATAATTACATTTGCAATCTTAAGGAATCTAGGCTTTCTCCTTCGCTTGAATGAACCCCATTTCCCTGCACTGGTGCGACCCACTTATGCCCTTCAAGAGTTAGGCATCCATCATCTCCTTCAGAGGACCAACATCCAAACTTGGACTTGGTCTCTTTAATCTGAGGAAGTGAAATATAGCCAGTGTAGGGAGACCCCACTCTCAGCCATGCCTCCCCCATATCAGTGATCACTGGAAAGTTCTCTGGGATCTGGAATTTTTGCATGCCGGCAAAATCTTCAGCCAGTCAGCCATTCAGCATTCTTGGTTTCATCGGTCAGAACATTGAATACAGGATTTGGGACATCTTGTTGAAGTTGTACAAGACATTGGTAAGGCCACACTTGGAATACTGTGTGCAATTCTGGTCACCCTATTATAGAAAGGATATTATTAAACTAGAACGTGTGCAGAAAAGATTTACTGGGATGCTACCAGGACTTGATGGATTGAGTTATAAGGAGAGGCTGGATAGACTGGGACTTTTTTCTCTGGAACGTAGGAGGCTGAGGGGTGATCTTATAGAGGTCTATAAAATAATGAGGGGCACAGATCAGCTAGATAGTCAATATCTTTTCCCAAAGGTAGGGGAGTCTAAAATTAGAGGGCATAGGTTTAAGGTGAGAGGGGAGAGATACAAAAGTGTCCAGAGGGGCAATTTTTTCACACAGAGGATGGTGAATGTCTGGAACAAGCTGCCAGAGGTAGTGGTAGAGGCGGGTACAATTTTGTCTTTCAAAAAGCATTTAGATAGTTACATCGGTACGATGGGTATAGGGGGATATGGGCCAAATGCAGGCAATTGGGATTAGCTTAGGGGTTTAAAAAAAAAGGGCGGCATTGGGTGGCACGGTAGCACAGTGGTTAGCACTGCTGCTTCACAGCTCCAGGGACCTGGGTTCGATTCCCGGCTTGGGTCATTGTCTGTGTGGAGTTTGCACATTCTCCCCGTGTCTGTGTAGGTTTCCTCTGGGTGCTCCGGTTTCCTCCCACAGTCCAAAGATGTGCGGGTTAGGTTGATTGGCCATGCTAAAATTGCCCCTGTGATGCGTAGGTTAGAGGGATTAGTGGGTAAAATATGTAGGGATATGGGGGTAGGGCCTGGGTGGGATTGTGGTCGGTGCAGATGGGATGGGCCGAATGGCCTCTTTCTGTACTGTAGGGATTCTATCATGGACAAGTTGGGCCGAAGGGGCTGTTTCCATGCTGTAAACCTCTATGACTCTATGACAGTCTACTGGACTCAGAATCACAGAATTGTTATGGTGGAGAAGGAGGCCATTTGGCCCATCATGTTTGCAACGACTCTCCAAACAAGCATCATGACTTAATGCCATTCCCTTGCCTTCTCCCTGTTTCACTGCATGTAATCCTCTAATGTCCTCTTGGATGCCTCAATCGAAATACCTCCTCCACACTGCGAGGCAGTGCCTTCCGGACCTGAAACATTCATTGTAAGAAATTTATCATATCTCATTTGTTTCTTTTGCAAATCACTTTAAATCTCTGTTCTCTTGTTCTTGAACATTTTCCGAGTGGCTTCAGTTTCTCCTACCTACTCCGTCCAACTCCCACATGATTTTGGACATCTCTATCTAATCTCCTCTCAGTCTTCTTCTCTCCAAGGAGAATAGTCCCAACTTTCCAATCCTCGTAACTGAACTTTCTCATCCCTGGAATCATTCTTGTAAACTTCTTCTGCAATCTCTCCAGTGCATTTGTGGCAGCCAGAACTGTACACAATATTTCAGCTGAGGTATAACTAGTGTTTTGTATAGGTTCAGCATAACCTCTTAGCTCTTATACTCTATGCCCCTAATAATAAAGCCCAGGTTGCTTTATTAACCACTCTCTCCATCAGTCCTGACCTGTCCTGCCATTTTCAGTGATCTACAAACACATACACTCAGGTCCCTCTGCTCTTACACGTCCATAAGAATTTTACCCCTTATTTTATGTTGCTTTTCCATGTTCTTCCCACCAAAATGCATCACCCCACACTTCCCTGCATTGAACTTCATCTGCCACCTATCTTCCCACTTGACCAACTTGTCTATGCCCATTTGAAGTTTACAATACTTCCATGTTTTGTATGTGTCATCCACAAACTTTGTTCCCTGCACACCAAGATCTAGGTCAGTAATATATATCAGGAAAAGCAAGAGTACCAATACTGACCCCTGGGGAACACCACCACAAACCTTCCTCCAGCCCGAAAAATATCCACTGACCATTATTCTGTTTCTCATTATTCAGCCAATTTTGTAAGCATGTTGCTGCTATCCCTTTTATTCCTCGAGCTATTACTTTTCTCACAAGTTGGTGGTATGACACTGTATCAAATGCCTTCTGACAGTCCATGTACACCAAATCAACAGCATTACCCTCACCGATCTTTTCTGCTACCTTCTCAAAAAACTCCAGCAAGTTAGTTAAACATGATCTTCCTTTTAGAAGTATGTGCTAGCTCTTCCTATTCAACCCACATTATTCCATGTGACCTGAACTTGCCTTCTACTATTTTCATTCTGCACTATTCTACCTTAATCCTTCACCTTGGTGTATCTCAATTTAAAGATATTTCTGCATTCACATATTTGAAACTTCTGACAGTATCAAGAACCATATGTCACAATAGAATTAGACCTTATTACTACTGACAGACTTAAGGCAATATCTTTAATAGATTTTTGTATAGTTGACAGAATTTCCAATATAAAATAAGTGCTGAAACCTTTTTGATAGATTACTATGCATCATGAAGCAATGCTAATGATGTTTTCCAATTGCTTTGTCAAATATGCACAACAAACTCATTATTAATACATTGTGCTACTGAGTTTTCTGAATTAACAGCTAGGAATTTTCCATTTAAACTGTTTTGTGGAATAATAATTTATATATTTTATCTGGCACTCACCAGGTCACCCTCTATCTGAATATATTAATGTAAACACAATCCAAATGAGGGAAATGTGTGATTTAGGAACATTTCTTGTCTAATTAACTTCACTGCATCTTATGTCGTACATCTTTTAAAAGTTTTAAATGAGTTAACATTTCCTCCACTGATTTTGGGAATACTATCTGGCCCCTGTCGTAAACTTTGTTCTCTTATCAATGATCCATCCCGCTCTCTACCTATTTGTTCAGACTGAATCTGAACAGCCAAAGTCTTATTTAACCCAGAGTTGAGCTACAAACACCACATCCAAGCCATCAAAGAAACTTTTGACATCCTCCTCTGCAAATGATCAAACCTCCATCCCTATCACGTGCCGACAGCTGCTCCTTTCAAGTGTAGACTTGACTTCTCGACGTGAGATTTTTCACTCAGGGGGTGATTTTGCGCCTACATTCGCCATCAGCGAGAGCGGCCACACGGGCGCAAAATCTTGCGAGAGTCGGGAAATGAGATTCTCGCTGGCGAGATCTCATTTCCCAATTTTCCTCACCCCTTCCCAGGTGGGAACCTTTTCAAAATACATTTTAATTAATTTACAATTTATTAAAGGGACAACACACCACTTGATCCCGCTCCCTGAATATTCAAACCGCACCAATGTTCACAGCAGTTTACGAGCACTTGTTAGTTATGTGGTGGTGGCGGGTGGGAGGGGGGGCTGCTGCGGAGTGTTTAAGGTCAGTTCTGATCAGGGTGTCCTTTAAAGATGGTGCCCAGTCTCTGTGGAGCCAGTCTTACCGGCTCCATCAGTTCCCAACCCCGCCAGACTGATGGAATAAACCCCGCTCCCAGATTTCTCTTTGTCAGAGTGGCTCAAGATCTGGTCTGAAAACTTGACAGTTTTCTGGAGAGATATAATTCAGTTTGCAGTCAGAACCTCTCATTCCGACAATGATGGGAGAATTCTGCTAATCGTGTGAGCAGCCATTGATTGCAGTGGAGAGATCATTGGCACCACATCATGATGCCATCCTGTTTCCTGTGTGCTAAAATTAAGAAACTTATTTGTTTTTATTTGATTTTTGATGATGCATCAAATTGTGAAATAATCATTAGCATTCAAAAAAAATCACAAGTTAGGACTCATCTGATCACATGTTATTCTTTGTGCATTTTCTTGCACAACACAAACAGTTGCTTTTCTCTCAAAATGAGTAGTTGGCCAATCTTCATATTGGGCTGGATTCTTCCCTTTCCATCAGAGTTCTGCCAAGACGCTCCATGTTTCTCTGAATCCATCTACCCATTTACCTGGGTCCAAAGTAATTTCCAGTCCACGGCAGCCTTCCAGCAATGGGGGACATGCTTGTGCTGCAAAGGGGACATGGACTAATTCAGCAGCATACGAAAGAGGTGGAAGCATAATTGAAATTGCTAAAGACCCCGAGACAATCCTTCAGAGCTCCCATTAATGACCTTGGCAGAGATTGAAACCTTCAGTGGGTAAGTGATGGACACAAATTGGCGGCAACAGAACCCACACAAGGCTTTTTCATCCATTTATTGATGCATTACTGCAGGTCTACAGGTTGACATTAACCCAGAGTGGCTTTCAGGAGGTGATGAGGAGTGGGGAGGTGTGGGAGGGGGGTGGGGGGGGGGGGGGGTTGATGGAAGGGGGTTGAGCTATGTGCAGGTGGATAGTGGAGAGATCGACTGAGTGTGAAGTGTGAAACGACTCAACTGCCTAAATTTCAGACCTGGACTATTCTAATTCCCAGCCCTCATTGAAATGTCACATTCCATGTCGAACAGGATGGAGAGTACAGAGCAGATATTCACTGCTTGGCTATCCACCAACTTCTAGATAAGTGACAGGGTGGATTCCAGAGAATCTGGTAGGTGGGGGAGGGGGTTGTCCAGGACCAAGGAGGCTGTGAATCTCACTTTGTGGTTAGGAGAAACTCTCCAGCTCCTCCATTCACCACAAAGGATAGTTTTAAACTTGCCAGAGATAGCAGGAATCAGCCATTCAGCTGGCGATCTGAGGTAAGAAGCTTCCTCATTTTAACTGTCCAAACACTATGGGCTAAATTTAATGTCGCAGAGATGGGCCCAGAGCAGGCACTGTTGCTCAACAGATACTATGGCCTGAAGGTGCAGGGCCCATCCAATTATACCTTTCGGGGGGTGGCTGGAGGTAGAGGTGGGGGGAGAGGGTGGTAAGCTATGAGGCACTGATCTCGCCTTCACATCATGTATCAGGCAGAGGCAGGTCTTGGCACCAGTTTGCAAAACCTACCAGACCTGCCAGATCTGCAGTCCGTCCTGCCATGAAAGTTGCAAAAGGCAGAGCAGCAATCCTGGGGTGGAACTTGTTCCACAGCTGGTTCCTACAGCAACAGGGTTCAGCACTACTGAGTGGAGGAAACTCAGGGTTGAGCAATACTTTGAAGGATGGAGATGTTTGACACTTTTATTGGACTGTAGTAAAAAGGAGTTTTTGTTCAATGAAAATAGAATGTTATTAATTAATGTTTTCTTTAAAAAGCCTTTTTATGCATCCTTCCGTAAGTATTGGTTTGGCCGCATTTGGAATACTGCGTCCAGTTCTGGTCGCCACACTACCAGAAGGACGTGGAGGCTTTGGAGAGAGTACAGAGGAGGTTTACCAGGATGTTGCCTGGTATGGAGGGGCTTGGTTATGAGGAGAGATTGGGGAAACTGGGGTTATTCTCCTTGGAAAGACGGAGGATGAGGGGAGACTTAATAGAGGTGTATAAAATTATGAAAGACATAGATAGGGTGAACGGTGGGAAGCTTTTCCCCGGGTCGGTGGTGACGTTCACGAGGGGTCATAGGTTCAAGGTGAAGGGGGGGAGGTTTAACACAGATATCAGAAGGACATATTTCACACAGAGGGTCGTGGGGGCCTGGAATGTGTTGCCGGGCAAGGTGGTGGAGGCGGACACACTGGGAACGTTTAAGACTTATCTAGACAGCTATATGAACGGAGTGGGAATGGAGGGATACAAAAGAGTGGTCTAGTTTGGACCAGGAAGCGGCGCGGGCTAATTGTTCCTGGTTTCTCGTTTCAAGGCTTCATTCTATGATCATCTTGCTGGTGCCAGTACAGAGCGAGACTGCGGATAGTTGGGAACCTGTCTCGGGGGCAGGGAATTCATATGGTGTTCGTGGAAGTGGAAATGACTAGGGTTGGGAAGCATTTTCCGATCAGGGCCATTGTGATCTCCTGGACTCGTTTCGATCGCCTCAGGGGGTCGGAGAGGAATTTCCCAGATTTTTTTTCCCCATATTGGCCCTGGGGTTTTCACTCTGGGTTTTCGCCTCTCCCTGGAGATCACATGGTCTGGAATGGGGGGGTGGGGGTGAGTTAATAGGTTGTGATGAACAAAGCATCGTAGCTGTGAGGGACAGCTCGGTGGATAGGATATTGGTATGTAGATAGGCTGGAAAATTGGGCGGGGATCCTGGATTCAGGATTCAATCCTGGACCGGGGAGCGGCGCGGGCTTGGAGGGCCGAAGGGCCTGTTCCTGTGCTGTATTGTTCTTTGTTCTTTGTATAGGGTACATTGTATTGTGAGGAATGGGCATGGAGTGTCATAGTTTGGCATGGGGTCATGAGGAACCATGGGATTGTTTTTGTGCCATACCTTAGCATGGGGAGCATGGGAGACCATAAAGGGTGGAAGGTGGACATGACGTGACATAGACGGGGCTTGGGGAGCTGGGGGGAGGGATAAAGGGGTGTGCGGGGTGATGCCCCTACTGTTTTTATTTTAACTGGGATGAAGTCCCACAGCACTGAAGTTGATCTTTTAAACAGCCCACCTCTGCACCCGTCTGCCCCCTTGGTTGCCTCTGAACTTTTCCTCAGGTCAACTGGCTTGACCACTGCTCTCACCCACCTCCTCCACCCCTTTGCTGCCCTCCTAAATTAATATTTTCATCCATGTGAGAACTTTTTCCCAAGGTAGGAAGGGTGAGCCAGAAATTTTCTCAATTCCCACACCCCACCTGAGGGTGAAAGCTCAGCCCAATGTCTGACTTCCACAAGCGAACCTAAGGCCTCACCTCGCCTCTGGCGTGCCAACTTCAGTGGTTGGGTTCTGATGGCTATGTATAGCTGATTTGGTTCCAAATCCTGCACTAAATTGTAAACAATAGCAATTGTCAATGAGCACAATTGCCTTCCCACCATGCTGGAGGAGGAATGCCGCCATGGAGGTTTCCTGCTGCTGGTAGAATGCAGATCTGATGCCATATTGTTTAGTTCCACTCCAGTGCATCCCCTCTCCATTGTACTTTCCACCCAGGTCTCACAACCCATCCCAAGAGCCTTTAGTGGCAGCGGTGTTAGTTAATAAACTGCTTTGTCCTGAATGATGTTGCGATTCTTGATTGTTATCACGGCTGCATCCACCCAAATGAGAACCCAAGAGTCCATCACACTTCTGACCTGAGCTTTGTAGAAAATGAAGAGACACTAAGGGGTCAGAACATGAACAGAAGAGCATTTACAATGTTTTCCTTGGGGTTTCTATGGCTCTTCTGCTAGCATTATGACAGATGACTGGGGCAAATCCCCAGGGCAATCCATCCCATTATATTAAATTTACCAGAGGAATAAGAAGAGGTGACCATGGCCCACTATATTTCATCATAAGGTGACTAGAACAGGGCTTTAGAATATCAAATCATGGCAGTTCAACATAATCTTCTTCTTTCAGAACAGCATTGGTTCTAGATTATAGATGAAGACATTGGCAAAGTTTACAGTTGTCACTATTTTTGACCTTTAAGGACAATGGGGCAACTCAGTGAAACAGTCTTCCCATTAAAAGATAAACTACTTGGAACCTGGTGCTTGCCATTCACTACATTCAGATTAAACAAAATGATCTGATTGTTGATAACCCATAGCAGCTGAACTGAATACACTTTGAAAGCAAATAGAGCAAAATAAATATTAGAGGTACACAAGGAGAAAATAACTAAAATTCTATTTTAATAAATCAGCTCTTGTCAAATTGTCAAAACTTTGAGGTTGATTGGAAAAATAATTGGAAAATAGATTTAGAAAATATTTACTTATGCTGTCCAAAATCTTACATGAAATACAAAGTACATGTTTATTTTTCTTCAGAGGATAGATGTAGTTATGTTTTTGATTTTTAAGTAGATTTTTTAAATCTACTGTCTTTGGCGACTAATAAATTGTACCAACACCTTGAGAATATTCTCACGAGTCTCAATATTTTGTTATGAAGTTACTGTTACTGTGCTACAATGGCCATAAGCTCCTGATTACCAGTTTCACTGTCTCATCGTCTCCCTGATCCCAAGGTGGTTATGTGCTTCTATACTGACTTCATGTCCTCTTTTCCCATAGAATCAATATACAAATGAAGAGGACGTTGATGGTGAGGAGGGGGAAGTTGATAGTGAAGAAAAAGTGCTGTAAGGAGGGAAATATTTCATCCCTGTTCATTATGGTGATGATGGGACAATGCAGCTGATGATGAGGAAGAGGATGATTAGGGGAACCAAGGAGTGCCAGAAGCAAAATCCTGTCCAGGGCTCTTCCACATAATCCCCTTGATCTCACCCCCTCAATGTCACTTATTTTCCTATTAAAGTATACCACCTCAGCTACTGTTATCCATGGGAATGAAACAGCATTAGTGAGCCTTGTAGAGTGGAGGAAGAGTGAGTGAGGGTATGTCACATTGTCAGCAGAGATAAGAAGAAGACTGTCCTTGGCTTTGAAACTCCTATGATCCAGATCTTATGGGCACTCACCTGAAAGAAGAATATCCAAGAAATATCACACCTACATTTGGGATCTGAGGATGTGCTATAAGTCAGAGCAGTAATCCTGGGATCTACAGCCATTACTTAAACTAACACCAAGGAGGTTTGTTCCACATTGAAAACGTGGAGAGTGTGGCACTTGCACTGGAACCTTTGACAACCTGCCACCACAGGAGCAGCCAATGACCAGTTTATGACTCCACTGAAAAGAAGCACAAACGGCTGCGCAGGAGGTAGTAGAAGGCAGATTAGTCAGCACCCTTGATAGCAGCTTTCAAAACCGAATGGTATGCAGCCTGCTGTTTCATGGGACTTCCATGATGTCTTTAGGTTTGCCATCGCACTGATCGGTGGACACAAGTCATGGAGTCTGTTGCAATGGTGCCAGATGATATCAACCTGTGAGCTTGCCATTTCTCAGTGTGGCAGATCATGCCAGACATCTAGCCTTCTACCTCAGAATATCACAGGAGTGACACGTAGGAGATGATACCAGACTACCCAAATCAACACTACAGGCATACAGGCAGCAGCTGTCTCTCAGAACCAAGGTGCCGAGAGAAAAGGGTCACTTCAATCACACTAGCCTTTTGTACGTAGGAGCAGCCAACCCCCATCATGATCATAGAATCATAGACTCCCTACAGTGCAGAAGGAAGCCATTCAGCCCATTGAGCCTGTGCCAACAACAATCCCACCCAGGCCCTATCCTTGTAGCCTCCCTGTATTTACCCTACTAATCCCCCTAACGCAAGGGGGCAATTTAGCATGGCCAACCTACCTAACCTATACACCTTTGGACTGTGGGAAGAAATCAGAGCACCTGGAGGAAACCCACGCAGACACAGGGAGAATGTGCAAACTCCACACAGAAAGTCACCCAAGGCCAGAATTGAACCTGAGTCCCTGGTGTTGTGAGGCAGCAGCAATAACCATGGTCCATGCCGCACTTATTATCAAGATAAATCCTGGAAAAAAAAGGACCTGTTTTGGGGAAAAAAACTGGGAAGTATGATGTGAGCAAAGAGTAAGGTGCTTTGAGTTTAAAATTCTTGTAATAAAGGAAAATGGGTAATTCATTTAATTGAATTATTCAAAAGATTATAGTGATACAGGAAGGGGAGAACCTAAATTGTTCTTACTTATTCAATCAGATGATTTAGACTTTTATGATCATGCAAGGTCAAAGAGGTTTAATATGGTATGGTATCCTTGGTTAAGTACTGGGTTTATTACAAATATATTTTTTAAAGCTATGTAATTTTTCTATCATAATGACATCCCACTAATCCAGAATTGATTTTTCAGGGTCAGTGAGGCTATTCAGCTGTAACTATGAACTTGGTGTACTGTTAAAAAGCCAGTTGTACATTATTCCACAAAGTCTAACTTTGCCAATAGTTTTTACAGCGAGACTAAAATCATAAAAAGGCAAATTTTCATCAGTTAGTGATTTCTGGTTGATTGCAGTTGAGAGGAACTCCTACAGTGTAGCTTATGTGAAGCACAGAATTAGTGACAGACATTTCTGGAAGTCCATGTTTAATTGAGCTTTGCAGACCCCAGAACCTGCTGTCAATTTCAAAGAAGTTACGATGATGAACACTGACAGATTTGCCATCATTACTGCTGCAGAATTTGGGCCAATATCACTGAGTGCCACCTGGGCATGTTTTGTTTTAGAATATTAAGAACAAAAGAATATTAGAAATTGGAGCAAGAGTGGACCCTAATGCCTGTTGAGCCTACTCGGCTGTTCAATGTGGTCATGGCTGATCTTGGACTTCAACTTCACTTTCCCACCTGCTCACCATATCCCCCGATTTGCTGAGAGAAAAAATATCTGGCTATCCCAACCTTAAATATATTCAATGATGGCACATTCACAACACTCCTGGCTAAAGGATTCCAAAAATTCACAAACATTTGAGTTTTTTAAATCATTCATGGGACATGGGCATCGCTGGCTGGCCAGCATTTATTGCCCATCCCTAGTTGCCCTTGAACTGAGAGTCAACCACATTGCTGGAGTCACATGTAGACCAGACCAGGTAAGGATGGCAGATTTCCTTCCCTAAAGGACGTTAGTGAACCAGATGGGTTTTTCTGACAATCGACAATGGTTTCACGGTCGTCAGTAGATTCTTAATTCCAGATTTTTAAAAATTGAATTCAAATTCCACCATCTGCCGTGGTGGGAGTCGAACCCAGGTCTCAGAACATTGGCTGAGTTTCTGGATTAATAGTCTAGTGATAATACCAGGAGGCCATGAAATTTCTCCTCATCTTAGCACTAAATGATCAGCCCCTTATTCTGATATTGTACCCTTTGTTCTAGGTTCAAGGGGGAAAAAGAATCAGTATCTTCCTGACAAGTCCTTTCAGAATCTTGCATGTTTCAATGAGATCGCACCTCATCCTTTTAAATTTTAAAGAATATAGACCCAAATTTACTCAATTCCAAAGATGTGAGGGTTAGGTTGATTGGCCATATTCAACTGTCCCTTAGTCAGGGAGATTAGCAAGGTGAATATGTGAGGGGTTGCGGGGATGGGCCTGGGTGGGATTGTTGTCAATGCAGGCTCAATGGACCGACTGGCCTCTTTCTGCACTGTAGGGATATAATCTCTTATCATAGGACAACCCTTTCATTCCAGAGACTAATCTGGTGAACCTTCAGCATGCTGCCCCCAGTACAAGTTTATCCTTCCTTAAATATGGAGACCAAAATTGCACACAATATTCCAGCTGTGGTCTCACCATACAATTATAGCAAGACTCTTTTATTCTTGTACTCCAATACCCTTGAAATAAAGGCCAATAAGCCATTTGCCTTCCTAATTGTTTGCTGTGCCAGCAAACTTGCTGTATTTTTTGCACAAGTACATGCAAGTCTGTTTGAACATCACAATTTACATGTTTCATGTCTTTTAAAAATATTATGCTTTTCTGTTCTTACAATAACCTCACACTTGCCCACATTATCTGCCGTCTTGTTGGCCACTCACATAAGCTGTCTATATCTCTTTGCAGCCTCTTGTGACCTCCTCATAGCTTGCATTCCCGCCTAGCTTTGTGTTGTCAGCAACCTAGATACATTACTCTCTGTCTCTTTGTTTAAGTTGTTAATATAGATTGTAAGTAGCTGAGGCCCCATCACTGATCTTTGCAGCAATTCACTAATCACAGCTTGTCAACTTGAAAATGCTGCATGTATCCCTAATTTCTGCTTCCTGTCCATGAGCCTTTGTCTTGTGCCTTTTGCATGGCACCTTATCAAATGTCTTTTGGAAATCTAAGCACACCACTGATTCTTCTTTACTGACCCGATTTGTTGTACACTCAAATTGCTCTAATATATTTGTCAAACAGGATTTTCCTTTCTTAAAACCATTTTAACCTGTGCTAATCATACTATGTTTTTCCAAGAGCATTGTTAAGACTTCCTTAATAATAGATTCCAGCATTTTCCCCATGGCAGATGTCAGGCTAACTAGTCTGTAGTTCTCTTTTCCCTCCCTCCATTCTTTGTGATAGCGCTGTCACATTTATTAATTTTTGGTTACCCTTTGAAGGTTTTTGAAACACTCCGAATCCTCCGACTTACTACTATTCTCTGTATCATTATGAGTCTTTGTTTCATCTAATGCTATCCTTAACCCCTTTAGTAAACCAAGGGTGGAGCTTTCTCACTATGTTTTGTTTTTCAATGGAATGCATTTTGTTGAATATCTTGAATTGTTCCATAAATGTCTACTCCTGTTTATTTGCCACTTAGCTAGCTCTCCATTCATACCTATGTAATTGGCTTTGTTTAAATTTAAGGTTATGTTTTGTGATGGCAGTATGTGCTTTTCAAACTTAATGTGGAATTCAATCGTATTATTATTACTATTTCCCAGCATATTCTTTTTTTGCTATGACTTTACTAACTATCCTTGCCTGATTGCACAATATCAGATCTAAAATAGTTTTATTACTAGTTGAAGGAGGCAGTGTCATACTGGTATTGTCACTGGACTGGTACTCCA
Source organism: Mustelus asterias (assembly GCF_964213995.1). NCBI lineage: Eukaryota > Metazoa > Chordata > Chondrichthyes > Carcharhiniformes > Triakidae > Mustelus > Mustelus asterias. The sequence goes on along the minus strand of NC_135807.1, from coordinate 50,758,663 downwards.
GACACCCAGGGTAATGCTCTGGGGACTGCCATTCAAACCCCACAGCAGCAGATGGTGGAATTTGAATTCAATGAAAATCTGAAATTATGACCACAAAACAATAGCCAATTGTCATAAAAACCCATCTAGTTCACTAATGCCCTTTAAGGAAGGAAATCTACCGTTGTCACCTGGTGTGGCTTACATGTGACAATAGATCTGCAGTAATGTGGTTGACTCTTATATGCCCTCTGAAATGGCCAAGCAAGCCACTCCATTCAAGCACAATGAGGGATGGGCAATAAATGCTGGCCTGGCCAGCAAGGCCCACATCCCATAAATGAATTTTGAAACACTGATCCAGGAAACTGTCACAAAGGCATTCTATAAATTCATCTTCCAAATCATCTTTGCCAATTGTCCAGACGATGTGTAGGTTAAGGTCCCCAACAACTATGTTATTTATTCTCTCATGCATTATTGCTGCTGCACTCTGTCCATTCCTATCCCACTCAACATGTTTCTATCCACAATATACTTTTCTATAGCCTCAGCTTCTTTCTTTGGATTTTTAAACCACCCTCCATCCAGACCCTCCAGCAGCTCTGTTAGTTTCAAGTTATTTTCCGTACTCTGACCACATTTACTGGTGCACTTTTATGTTTATATACTCTGTCCCTTCCTGTTCAACTCTGGTTACCATTACAAGTATGGCTAATCTGCCATAGGTTACTACAGGCAGGACGGTGACATATGAATTTCATCTCAGTGGTTTATTGAGTCCAGAAAGCCCTTGGGAAAAAACTGATACTGTGGTCACCAACAGATAGACAATGGACTAAATTTTTCAGCTCCCCCGTGGCATGTTTTCCATCAGTGGAGGTGGCTCGCCATGGCCACTGGTGGGATTTTCCAGTCCCACCAATGCCTATGGTGTTTGGTGTAGCTTGCATCCCCCACCACCGGGGAACTTGCCCTGTTGGGTGGGGGGTGGGGGGGGGGGGGGGGGGGGGGGCGGGGGGGGCTGCCGCCTTCGGTAGTTTTAGAAGATCCCACCAACAGGATGGGCTGGAAAATTCAGCCCCATGTAGTTCTCTTGGTTTAAATGAATGTGCCAAAAATTCTGTTTCAGCAAGCAATAATTCTTTATTTAAGCTTCTCAAGTGAAAATGACAGGGGTTATATAATAAAGTAGCCTGAAAGAACGTTCCGCAGGCAGCACAAGTAAAACGTTCACCATTACTATTGGCAAGAGAATTGGTGAATTTAAAATAGTTAGTAAAAAAAAAGACAGCAGGGGATCAGGAGATTTTTTAATACAATGAGTTATGACCTAGAATGCACTGCAGGAAAGAGTGGTGAAAGCAGATTTAAGGAAGGCAAATACATTACAGGAAAGAAAATTTCATATATATTAAAAAAAGAATAATAATGGATTATAAAATGAAAAATAGAAAGACTTGCATTTATATAGTATCTTCACAACCAGCAGATGTCTCAAACCAACTTTGCAACCAATGAAGTATTTATGAAGTGTTGCCACTGTTATACTGTAGGGAACATCTCAGCTAATTTGCAGACAGCAAACTTTCATAAACCACAATGTGATATTGGGCAGCTAATCTGTTTTTGTGATGTTAATTGAGAGATAAATATTGGCCTCCCGTGCCTTCCTTTGAAGGCATGGGGTGGGGGGTGGAGGGGCCACAGCTTAACATCTCAGCCAAAAGGCAGCACCTCTGCCAGTGCAGCACTCCATCAGTACCACAGTGGAGTGTCTTAACCTTAACTTTTGTGCTCAAGACCTGGAGTAGGATTTGAATCCCAAATTTCCTGACCCAGGGGCAAGATTGCTGTCACCTGAGCCATAGCTGATGCTAATATTGTAGGGAAAGAACAGGAGAGTTAGACTAATTGTATAAAGAACCAGAACAGGCACTTCTCTGCTGTATGATTCCATGTTGTGTTCCTGGCATAGAAATATAGATCTTGCTGAAGTCCTAGTGTACTGACACTGCAGATACATCCCTGGTTCCTTTTATAGGGTAAATGCCACCAGTCTCATGGTTCTCTCAGGTGCTACCCAAGTATCAGGAGTTTGGTTGTGTTGTTCTCCATAATTTACATCTAACTGACCCAGTAAGTGCTTTCATTTTCTGTTTAATGTCATGCGGAATCATTTCAACACATCATTGGTCTCTCAAAGACATTGAGCAGGATTATCATTGGGTGCGTTTGGATACATATCAAAACTGGGTTATTTTAAATCCTCAGTTTCTTCCCACAAAGAGTTGCTCACCTGAAATGGGTGGAAATGGTCCATTGAGGAGGCTATGTGTTCTGGTATATTTTAAAAGTTTTTCTTATTGCCCACAGTAGAATTCTGACCACGGAGGACATGACACCAGGTCAGAATGACTTGCATTGTGCAAGAGAGTTTTCCTTTTGGACTAATGGTATAGCTAGCTTGTACCTGGTTTAAAGTCCAATAACTTAAGGCCCAAAATTAAAATGGGAGCAAAATTCAGGCAAGCAACCAGCAATTGTACTAATTATCCAATTATTGACAAGTTTGGAGTATTGCCCAAGTCCCACCAATATTTCATTTCTGCCGGTGGCTAGATATAAAGGAAAAAGTAAATGTAGCAGAAACAATTAAGTCACCAACACTGCACCACTTTCCATTGCTATCATTGAAAAATCACGAGAAATATATTTTAACTGCATGGCTGGTGGAATTGTTCAACTTTAAAGATTCGCACTTGAAACATTAATTTGTCTTTGTTCATCTCCATATTTCAAGCACTTCCTGTTTTATTTACAATCTGCATATTTACAGTCTTCCTTCCAATCTCCAAAGTTGTTTAAATGAGGCGCTTTCTTAAATATCTGAAGGGTACTTTAAACAGAGCGGATATCACAAATTAAACATTCCATTTAAACTAGTCTACAGTCAACTTTTGTGAATAACTTAATTTGCCTTTGCAACTCAGCTCCTTAGAATTAATTAATCACCCTACAAAGAAATGAAATAATTACCTTCACATTTTCGATGGGATTCCTGCCAACAAACAGCGTCTCGTTACATTGATTTACTCTTTGGAGTGCCCAAGTTCATTCCTGCCTTGGAATTAGTCACTGAAGTCAGACATAATATATTATATGTTACCAGGATAATGATGGCCCTTTTCTACTGGGAAGAAAGTGTGCAGATACAGCACATTGCTACAAGATATTTGGCAGTCTGAGATGGTATTATGAAGTGAAGTTCAGTGTTAGCTTTTGTTTTGTCCTGAATCAGCTAGACAATGGATATTGACAAAAACATGATATAATGTGCTATCATTGATATGGCTTTCTAAACTTGTTCTTGGCAACACCAACGTGGGAGCATTCACTTCATGTCCCTGGAGGCTATTAATAACCAACTACATGCAGTCCACATTAGGTAATGATGCCACCTTCACATAAGAAGGACATTTGTGAATGAACTTTCATGGTAAATTTATTAAGTTCAATTTCACAACTTTCCATAGTGGAATTTGATTTTTTTTTGTTTATTTGTTTATGGGATGTGGGCACCAATGGCTAGACCAACATTTATTGTCCATCCCTAATTGCCCACAAGAATGTAGTGGTGTGCTGCCTTCTTTAACTGCTGCAACCCATTTGTTGTGGAAACACTCACAGGAAGAAAATTCCAGGAGTTTGACCCAGCCACAGTGAAGGAACAGTAATATAGGGCTGAATTTTATGGCCCCGTCACAGAGCGGTGGGGCTGGAAAATGTGGCAAGCTATTCAGAAGTTCATTGACTTTGGCTGGAGTGGAAACTCTCACCAGCAGAAAATTCCACTCATAGTTCCGAGTCAGGATGGTGAGTGGCTTGGAGGGGAACTGGCAGGTAGTGGCATTTCCATGTGTCTACTGCTCTTGTACTTCTAGGCAGTAGACATCATAGATTTGGAAGATTTTGTTGTAGAATGGACTTGGTGATTTGCTGCAGTGCATCTTGGGGGGCGGGGTTGTGGGGGGGGGGGGGGGGGGGGGGGGGGGGCAAAATTGAAGATGGTTAATAGGGTGCCCATCAAGTGAGCTGCTTTGTCCCAGATGGTGTTGAGTTTCTTGAGTGTTGTTGGAGCTGCACTTATTCAGGCAAGTGGTGAGTCACACTCCTGAGATGTGTCTTGTAGCTAGTAGATGGGAGGTGAGTTACGCAGGATTCCTAGCCTCTGACCTGCTCTTGTAGCCACAGTGTTTACAAGACTGATCCACTTCAGTGTCTCATCAATGCTAACCCCCACGGTGTTGATATTGAGGATTCAGCGATGGTAATGCCATTGAATGTCAAGGGGAGATGGGTAGAATCTCTCTTGTTAGGACATGGTCATTGACTGGTGTGGCACAAAATGTTACTTTCCATTTGTCAGCCCAAGCCTGGAAATTGTCCAGGTCTTGCTGCATTTGGACATGGACTGTTTCAGCACCTGAAAATCATAAGTGGTGCTGAACATTGTGAGCGAATACGCACACTTCTGACTTTATAATGGAGAGAAGGTCATTGATGAAGCAGCTGCAGATGGTTTAATATCAGACATTAATCATAAGGAATACCGGCGGTGATGTCCTAGGACTGGAGGTGATTGACCTTCAACATTTATGACCATCTTCCTCTGTGCTAAGTATGACTCCAACAAGTGGAGAGTTTTCTCTTTTATTCCATGGACTTCAGTTTTGTTAGGGCTCCTTGATGCCACACTTGGCCAAATGCTGCCTTGATGTCAAAGGTAGTCACCCTCATCTTGTGGCTGGATACAATAACGCTGCTGATGATGGCCCACAGTGCCTACGAATGCCCAGTTTTGGGTTGCCAAGTCTGTTCAAAATCTATCTCATTCAACACAGTGCTAGTGCCACACGATACAGTAGGAATGACAATGGAATGACTTGCTAGGCCATTTCAATGGGGAGTTAAGAGTCAACCACATTGCTGGGGACCTGGGGTCACAATTGACAAAACTGAATAAGGATGGCAGCTTTCCTTCCCAAAAGAACACTGGTGATCCAGATAGGTTTTTACAACAATCAAAGATACTTTTACTGAGACTAGCATTATGACTTCAGATCCATTTGATAAATATAAATTTCACCAACTGCAATGGTTGGATTTGAACCCATGTTACCAGATCACTAGCTAGGGCTTCTGGATTATTAGGTCCAATGACATTACCATTATGCCACCATATCCTTACACTTGACCGTGTACATTAGGTGGCCCAGCTCATTTGGAGAGCTGGTGCAGACACAATGGGCCAAATGATCGGCGCCAACGCCATAATATGTCTTTAATTCAGAGTGTGCTTCTTCAGGACAGAAATTTAGGCAGTAGGGACAACAATTTCTCACCAGGGGTCCAAAAAGTAATGTTCCTGAGGGGAACCATCTGAAGTAGAATCAACAATTTCAACTTTTAAACAAATCAGCCCCAGATTTTAGCCAATCACTTATTTTTTTCAAAGTTGCACGCCAGGCAAAGCCCTTTAACAACCCGTGCAGACCCAGGGTGCTCTCTTTATCATGCCCCAATGGAGTGGCCTCAGCCCCAAAACAGTCTCGGACTTTTCCTTAGGTAGTCCTTTAACTTTTATCCCAGGCTAGTCTTTCACTACTCCATTCTGTACCTTGACCACTCCCTTGACTTGCCTCTGTCTCCATCCTCCACTCTTGTGTTTTCTCCCACCCCACCTTGTCCTGCTCAATCTCCTCCCTCTCGTGTTCCACAAATTCCCCCACCTGCCACTCGTCTTTCCTCCATCTCTTCACTCCCAGCTGTTCTTGCCCACCCCCCCATTCCCAACTTTGGCATAGATGCGGGCTATAGGCATCCAATACTTTGCAGCAATGCTCTTAAAGGAAGACAAAAGCAGTGTCTACTGCCCTTCAGGTCATGGAAGTAATATATCTCACCAACTTTATACGTCATAAAACAGACCATTCTAATTATCCGTTGGTGGGACACTTAATTTGGAGGGAGAACTTAATTTTGGTGAGCTGGCCTTTTAATAGGCACTTATGCGATGTAAATTAATGCCAATGTGGTTCACAACAAATAGCAGCAGGAAACTCGATCTACCTTTCATCCAACATCCCAATAATTTCCCATTGGCGGGAAACTGACTGATCATCATGCCAAATTTAATGCTCCCGTCCACTAGGATTGCCTCTGCCCAATGAGTGGATCTGAATCCATGGGCAGAATCTTGTGGAAGCGACGGGGTCTCAGCCATGGACTGGAGAGTCAGTGAGACCCGCATCTTATCTCTTTTTGGGGAGGTCTCCAACATCTTGTGCCATTCAGGCACCTGTCAGGTAGCGGCTGACACTCCCCATCTCTCAATACCTTCAAGGGCAGAAGCCCCATCCATTGACTCTTGGCATCCAGAGGCTGGCAGCTCTTTTGTATTTAGCATCAGCAGCGGGGAGGCAATGGCTGCTGCCAGTACTACACCCACCTGAGGCCTCAAATTGAGAAGGGATCTAGGCACAGATAAACCCATAAGAAACAGGAACAGGATTAGGCCATTTGGCCCCTCAAGCCTGCTCTGTCTTCAATAGGATCATGGCAGTTCTGATATTCTTCCCTTTCCCCATATTCCTTGATTCTCTTACTGATCAAAATCTATCTATATCTGTGATGACTTCAACCAGGCTAATGGGGTTGGCTTGCTAGAGTATGAACTACCTGATGAGTCTTAATTGATGGCTAAATCAGGGAGCCTCATGCTCCCTATTTAAAGCAGGTATGTCTGACTTCCAGCCTGCATTCAGCAGGGAGCAACTGGAGAACTGGCTGTGTACAGATGTATGGTGTAAATAAAGTAACTTGGTGATGGTACTTTCACCTCCGTGGAGTTATTACAGTATCAGCCTTTAATATACACAAGGACTTTCCCCCACAGCTCTCTGTGCCAAGGAGTTCAAAAGACTCAACCCTCTGAGAGAAGATATTCCTTCTCATCTCAGTCTTAAATTAGCACCTCTTTATTCTCAGACTGTGCCCTCTCGTCCTAGACTCTCCCAAGAGGGGAAACATCCTCTCAGCATTTATCCTGTCAAGCCCCTTAAGAATCCTATATGTTTCAATGAGATCACTTCTCATTCTTCCAAACTTCAAAGAGTAGAGTCCCAACCTATTTAACCTTTCCTCATAAGACAATCCCTCCATAACATGGAACCTTCTCTGAACTGCCTCCAGTGAAATAATGGACTATATCATCTGATCAGCGGCGGAAAGTTATGGGCCACCAGAAGTAAAATAATTGTTTGCGCACTTACTTGCCTTGAAAAATAGCACCTGAACTCTCAATGGGAGCGGCAGTCTTTGGTCTTCAGCGGAGCCATCTCTGCAGGCCCCAGCATGATGCAGGAGGACTCTAACCATGTCCACTTATGACGCAGCCAGAATGAGAACACCCATCGAGGTCCAGCTTGGAAATAGCAGTTTTGCACTGAAAACAGAGAAGGGTTTCCCTGCTGTTATAAAAAGTATGTTGAAGCTTTTTAAATTTTTTTTTGCTATTTATTTTAAGTAGTTAATCCTATTGTTATTGGCTCATTTTAAAATGTAATTTCTAATTTTTTATGATTGAAGGTGAGTATTATTTAACGTATAAATGAACATGGGTTTTGTTATTTGTTCTAAATCTCTGAAACTCCTATTTAAATCTGCATTATATTATATAACTTTACTTGTGGCATGCTTATAAGTGTTCATATGTTTTAATTTAGAATATGGAAACTAAAAATTTAATGGGGAAGATGAGAGGTCAGAATTTCTCACACAATGATTTGGATACCTTATTGCATGGGGTTGCGTAAAGGAGAGTTCATATTTTGAGCCTTGGAAAATCTAGATATCTTTATCATTAGTATTATTCTGCCTTGCTTGCTTCATTTATAATTCTCATATTTAACCGTTCGGTATGTTTCAATAAAGCATTTGCATAATTTCATATTTATATGTTTTGTTTCAATAAAGCATTAGTAGAATTTTGTAGTTTAATGGAAAACATGTATTAAAAAAAATGTTCAATACAAAACTTTGATACCATTAACATTTAACTAAATATTTTATTTTAGCAGCTGCATTTTGACATTTAGTTTCATTGCCTCATCTTTTCAAATTTCTTACAAAATATATTTTTTCTCTAACACAACGATCAATAAAATATTTTTATACATTAACACAACTGTTCTGTTGTCTCTAAACAAGGTGGTGAAGGAGGGATATGAGGAGGAGTAAGGAGGGGACGTGGAGGGAGGGAGTGACAGGGAATGGGTGGAAGGGAAGGGGATGGAGAGAGGGAAAGTGGGGCTGGAGGGGAAAAGGGGGTAGGGGGGGAGAAGGTTTGGATTTACTCTCCACCTATTCAAAGCCTCAAAAAGAACTTCAGTTAAGAATCAAGCTAAAAGCGTGATGTACCAGCGATGGTGGAACATGACTCCGGATTTTCAATCAGCAATGGATTCTGCAATACCTATCAAAGAGATCATTCAAGTCAGCTTATAGGAAACTTGCATATACCATCTTAAAGAATACTAAAGCAATTGAACTAGCCAAATTGCAAAAGGATCAACATTGCATCAGGGAGACTCTTAAAATTAGGATAAACACTGCTTAAAATATAAAGTAAAATCCAAATGGACTTCAGCTGAAATTTATACCAGACCCTAACATCCACCTTGTTATATATAAATACACTTTTTTTGCTGGAATTTGTTGTCATGGCAAAGCTGTAAATTTTATTTTAAATCTTTCTTTTTCTGTGCATTAACAGTTACAAAAAAAAAATGAACCCATTCAAAGAATGTCTGTTGCCTCTACTCACTGCAGCTATGTGTGCAAAAGCTCACTTACCATCAGTGCAGGTGACGGAAGTTAGGGCAAGATTGCAGCTCAGCGCTTCAATACCGGCAGCTTTCACAACTCGAATCAGAGGCTCAAACTTGTCACTCTTTCAGCGTACATGTGCATGTGCTGGGACTTCGTGTTGTCCTGACATGCATATACAGGGCACAATGGGGTTAAGTCGGCATTCAGTGCAGAAATTATGGGCCAACATCTTTCCCTAAATAAGGGGACCAAAACTGCTCACAGTAATCCAGATGTGGCCTCACCAGTACCTTGAAAACTAGCCTCCCATCCATTGACTCTGTCTACACTGCCTCGGCAAAGCAACCAGCATAATTAAGGACCCCACGCACCCCGGACATTCTCTCTTCCACCTTCTTCCTTCAGGAAAATTATACAAAACTCTGAGGTCACATACCAACCGACTCAAGGACAGCTTCTTCCCTGCTGCTGTCAGACTTTTGAATGCACTTATCTTGCATTAAGTTGATCTTTCTCTACACCCTAGCTATGACTGTAACACTACATTTTGGACTCTCTCGTTTCCTTCTCTATGAACGGTATGTTTTATCTGTATAGTGAGCAAGAAACAATACTTTTCACTGTATGTTAATACATGTGACAATAATAAATCAAATCAAATCAACAGCTGCCCTCCTCTTATACTACAAACCCCTTGAAATAAAGGTCAACATTCTATTAGCCTTCCTGATTACCTGCTGCACCTGTGTGCTAGCTTTCTGTATTTTGTGCTCAAGTACTCCCAAGTCCCTTTGTGTTGCAGCTTTCTGCAGTTGTTTTTCATTTAAATAATACTCTGTTCTTTTGTTCTCCCTTCCAAAATGAACAATTGCATATTTTCCCACATTATTCCTCATTTGCCAACTTTTTGCCCATTTATTTAACCTATCAATATCTCTTTGTAAAATGTTTGTATCCCTCTCACAACTTACCTTTCTACCTATTGTTGTGTCGTCTGCAAATTTAGCAAATGTATATTGGCTTCCTTCCTCCAAGTCATTAATATATATTGTAAACAGTTGTGGTCCCAGAACTGATCCATGTGTTGAACCCCACTGGTTACAGGTCACTAACCCTTTATCCCCATTCACTGTTTCCTGATCATTAGCCTGATCCATGCCAATATATTACCTCCAACACCATGAGCTCTTATCTTATGACTTAAACTTTTGTGAGGTATCTTCTGGAAATCCAAATACTACATATCTACGGGATCCCTTCTATCCACTCTGGTTGAGACTTCCTCGAAAAACCCGATAAATTAGTCAGGCATGATTTCCCTTTGAAGCCATTCTGACTTGGCTTGAATAGATTATGTTTTTCCAAATCTGCTGCTATTACTTCCTTAATAATTGATTCCAACATTTTTCCAACAATAATGTCAGGCTAAATGGCCTATAGTTACCTGTTTTTTTGCCTCCCTCCCTTTTTGTACATGGGTGTCACATTGGCAATTTTCCAATCCTCTAGCATTTCTCCAGAATCCAAGGATTTTTGGAAAATTACAACCAAAACATCCCTTATCTCTTTAGCTTCTTTCAGGATCCTAGGATGTAAGCCATTAGGGTTGAGGGACTTATCTGCCTTTAGCTCCATTAATTTGTCTAATATTACTTCTCTAATGATGGTGATGGTACCTAATTCCTCCCTCTCACCCTTTAGTAAGAAAGGAAAATTCAAAGTATCTTCCAACGTAAAGACGGACGTAAAATATGTTTAATTCCTCTGGCATTTTTTTATTCCCATAACTATCTCCCCAGATTCATTTTCTAATGGGCTTATGTTCACTTTGACCTCTCACTTTCTTTTTATAGATTTAAAAAAACTCTTATTGTCAGTTTTTATATTCCTCACTAGTTTGCCCTCGTAATTTATTTTCTCTCCTTATTATCTTTTTAGTCCTCCTTTGTTGGATTCTGAATTTATCCCAGTCTTCAGGGCTACCACTGACTTTTGATCGTTATATGCTTTCTCTTTCAACTTAATATTCTCCTTAACTTCCTTGGTCAGCCATCATTCGTTTATCCCTCTCTAAGACTCTTTCCTCCTTACTGGGATATATTTTTGCTCAGAGTCATGAATTACTTCCTTAACTGTCTACCAATGTTGCTTATTGTCTTTCCTGCTAATCTATCTGCCCAGTTCACTTTCGCTAACTTTACTCTCATTTTGTTGTAATTCCCTTTATTTAAGTTAAACACAGTTGTTTCAGACTCAAGTTTCTCACTCTCAAACTGAATGTTAAATTCTATCATGTTATAATCACTATTTCCTGGAGGATCTTTTACTCTGAAGTTATTTATTAAACTTGCCTCATTACCCATTACCAGATCTAGAATAGGCTGTTCACTGGTTGACTCCATGACATATAGCTCTAGGAAACTATCCCTAATGCACTCTATGAATGCCTTGTCGTACCTACCCCTTCCAACTTGATTAACCCAATCAACATGAAGGTTAAAGTCACCCATAATTATTGTTCCTATTATTTGCTGATTTATACCCTTTCCTACAGTGTGGTTATGTTTGGGGATCTATACACTACTCCTACCAATGTCTTCTTTCGCTTGCTGTTTTTTACCTCCACCCAAATGGACTCTACATCATCTCAGCTGAGATCATCTCTCACAACAGACCTCATTTCATCTCTTATTGACAGTGCTAACCCACCACCTTTCTCTTCCTTTCTGTCTTTGCGAAAAGTCAAATATCCCTGCATATTAAGTTGCCAGTTTTGATCACCTTTTAACCATGTCTCCATTATACTGTGAGATCAGAGCCATTTACCTCAATTTGCATCATCATTACATTTATCTTTTCTGAATGCTTCATGCATTAAGATACAAAGCCTTGCCTTTTTGCCATTTTTAGACATCCTAGCTTTTCTTTGTACAGTGGCCCTAATTGCCTCTCACCCTTGATAACCTTGTCTATTATTTTTGCATTTTACTGTTCTTTCTTTTATTACTGTCCTTGTTTCTCTTTTCCTTGTAACACTGCTTAGGTTCCTATCCCCCGGCTGCTCTAGTTTAAATCTTCTCAACCCCACTAGCAAATACTGGCCCTGGGACATCAGTCCCAGTCCAGCCAGTTTGTACTAGTCCCACCTCCCCCAGAACTGGTCCCAATGCCTCAGGAATCTGAAACCTTCCCCTTGCACCAACTTTCCAGCCATGTATTCATCTGATATATCTTGGTATTTCTACTCTGACTCGCACGTGGCACTGGTAGTAATTGTGAGATCACTACCTTTGAGTCCTACTTTTCAACTCACTTTCTAACTCCCTATATTTTGCTTTTAGGACTGCATCCTTTGTTTTACTGATATCATCGCCTATCTATTTCCCTCACAATTCCCACCCTTTCTCCTCCTCTCCTGTGCAGCCGAACTAACCGTGATGCAACAAATTGGGCTGCTACTGCTTTCTTCTTTCAGGCCATTCCCCCCAACAGTATCCAAAGTAGTATATCTGTTCTGCAAGAAATGGCCACAGGAGGTTCCTGCACTGCCTGCCTAGTCTTTTTACTCTGCCTGGTGGACACCCATTGCCTTGCTGCCTGTGGAGTCTTAGCCTGCGATGTGACCACTTCTCTGTACAAGTGCTCCATGATACTCCATGATGGCAGAAAAGGAGTTGCAAAGTGGGAGGGTGGGGTGGGGTGGGAGGGGCGCATGGGGGGGGGGGGCGGCAATGGGTGGGCGGTGATGATGAGGTTGGCAGCAAGGGCAGCGGGTATCTTTCAGTGCTCCGCCCCCTTTCCTGATGCTAGATCCGCCATCCCAGGCACTGAATGCCTTTGAACAAGGGAACCCCTACCCCCACCCTGTGAGTGCATAAGCGAATATGCCAGGGTTTGCTTGTTGGGCTCCCTGCATGGCAAGCCCTTCACCTATGGCTGGGCTACCAGCACTATGGGATGTGGCTTTGAATGGGTATTAATTATTCAGTCAATTAGCAGCAGGATAGGAAGGCCATCCACGGACCTTTGCACCTTGGATTTTATCAGGGTGGCGGCGGGAAGGTCGCAGGGTCCCAACCTGCAGTCCTCATGCCCAACCAAATGCTCTCCCCACCATCAAATTGGATGCCACAGAGAACACAAGATCCTGCCCCTGTCACACAGCAGACATTTCCTCTTTCCCTGAGTAGGCAGGGAATCCAAAATTCCATGGTTTTTTCAATTTTTTGAACTTTTCCAATTAGACTCTGAGATATTATAAGTTGTGGCTATTACTTTGCTTTTATAAGAACATAAGAACATAAGAAATAGGAGCAGGAGTAGGCCACCTAGCCCCTCGAGCCTGCCCCGCCATTCAATAAGATCATGGCTGATCTGATAGTGGTTTAGTTCCACTTACCCGCCCGCTCCCCATAACCCTTAATTCCCTTATTGATCAGAAATCTATCTACCTGTGACTTAAACATATTTAACGAGGTAGCCTCCACTGCTTCAATGGGCAGAGAATTCCAGAGATTCACTACCCTCTGAGAGAAGAAGTTCCTCCTCAACTCTGTTCTAAACTGACTCCCCCTTATTTTGAGGCTGTGTCCTCTAGTTCTTGTTTCCTTTCTAAATGGAAAGAATCTCTCTGCCTCTATCCTGTCTAGCCCCTTCATTATCTTATATGTCTCTATAAGATCTCCCCTCAGCCTTCTAAACTCCAACGAGTACAGGCCCAATCTACTCAATCTCTCCTCATAAGCTAACCCCCTCATCTCCGGTATCAACCTGGTGAACCTTCTCTGTACTCCCTCCAAGGCCAATATATCCTTCCGCAAGACTGTTCTCTTCCTGTGGGGAAGCACTTCAGCGGTCATGGGCATTCAGCCTCTGATCTTCGGGTAAGCGTTCCCCAAGGCGGCCTTCACGACACACGACAGCGCAGAGTCGCTGAGCAGAAACTGATAGCCAAAATTGCACACAGTACTCTAGTTGCGGCTTCACCAGTACCTTGTACAATTGCAGCAAGACCTCCCTGCTTTTATACTCCATCCCCTTCGCGATAAAGGCCAACATTCCATTTGCCTTCTTGATCACCTGCTGCACCTGCAAACTGAGTTTTTGCGATTCATGCACAAGGACCCCCAGGTCCCTCTGCACAGTAGCATGTTGTAATTTTTCACCATTTAAATAATAGTCCATTTTACTATTATTCCTTCCAAAGTGGATAACCTCACACTTGTCAACGTTATACTCCATCTGCCAGATCCTTGCCCACTCACTTAGCCTATCCAAATCTCTCTGCAGACTTACCGCATCCTCCACGCAATTCGCTTTCCCACTCATCTTTGTGTCATCCGCAAACTTTGTTACCCTACACTCGGTCCCCTCCTCTAGATGGCAGAAAAGGAGTTGCAATTTTATCTTTGAATCATATACCACAGAAGGAGGCCATTCAGCCCCCCACATCTCCAGGAGGAGCTGTTCAATTAGTTCCACTTCCTTTCTTTTTCTCCAGTACATTCTGTTCCTGTACATTTTCACTTCCTTTTTGCAGGTCACTTTTGGATCTTCCAATACCTTTTCAGCCAGTTCTGTCCAGATCATGACAACTTGTCGCCTCAACATTTTTCTTCTATCTTTGACCTCTTGCATGATGTCAGTGGAAACAGATTGTCACAATTTAACTCCATGAAAATACCTTCCAATTTTGAATGCGCCTATTAAATTTCCCAGCAAATGTTTCTGCTGGAAGGAGAATAAGCTTAGTTTCTCCAGTCCTTTCTCTGACCTGAAGTTCTCCATCCCATTTTGTACCCACTCCAAGGCCATTATGGCCTTCTTAAAGTATGGTGCACAGAATTGGACACAATAATCTAGCTGCTGCAAACCCAAGGTTTATAAAGGTTTACCACTGAAGTGGTAACTCTGGAGTTTAATTCCACATAGTGGCTGAAACTTGATTTGAAGAAGTATTTGTATTGTCTTTATTTTGAGCTTTGAAACTAAAACTTGAATTAAAGCAGAATCAATACTTTAATATAACCCCTTCCAGCAGTATTAAAGGGCACAATGTTGCCAATACTCAACTCTATTAATGATTTATTGATCTTGCATTTTTGTTTCCAGATCCATGATTGACAGAAGTAGGATGGAGAGATAAATTGCCTCTCTTTTCCCCTCAAGTCAAACACATTAAAAGAACAATATAAAATTTAAATATACCACTCATGGAATTCTATGTTTGCATTAACTTGCAAATTGCAACCACTGAATAGCTTTTCAGTTCAGTTGTATTAAATCACACATGTAGAATAAATATTAAAATCACTTCAATATTTAGTAGGTCTTGTTGCTCAGTCGGTACCAGCCCTGCCTCTAAGCCAGAGTTCCCCGGGTTCAAGTTCTTGATGACCACGGAATGATATAGTTCAACACATTAATCATCAGCCTGCTAATCCTTCCCACACCATTCCCCAAGTAATAATAATAATTTTGTATTGCTGGGGAAGCAGTTATAGTTCAAGGTCAAGATTAACAATCCTTTCAACAGTTTCAGTTTATGCAGAGTGAGTTATCATGGCGCCACTAGGAATGGTTCTCTTAGTTGTGGCTCGGTGGCCAACAGCAACAGCAACAGTGAGGGTAACAGTGGCAAAGAAAGTCAAGCATGCCGGGATTTTGGTCCAGTTATCATTAAAAACAGATGTAGGTCAGAAAGGCTGCAGTGAGTCATGACCTGTCCTGTGAGATTGACCTGACACTTCCTGTGTTGACCAATAAGGGTAGTTGTTTGGATAAGTGCAAGACTTACCGGCAGCAAGGTTTTCCACCTTATTCCATATATGGCGAGGCTACATGACCTATGTGCAGTTTGGTATAAACATTTGGGAGTTGTTGACGAGTAACTCCATTGTCTGTAGCTGAACATTGTGATCAATTTCCGGTGGTATCATTGGCTGAGTGCCAGAGAACTTCCTGGAAAGTTTTAGGATCAGAAGATGTGCTTGAGTCTCTGTTCTTAGCGAAAACACGAGAAGCACCTTCGCAACGTGTGCCCTGCAGACATCTTCAGAGAAGACAAAGGACCACGAGGGAAATTCCTACCGGACAGCAAGCCTGGCCAGAATGGGTAGTATTTGGTTTCAGTCAAAAGCTTAAGTTAGAGTTTGAGTTGAAGTTAAATGAGTCAAAGTGTTGCAATTTATGTGAGTTTATGTTGAATATTGATACCTGATGTATTGAATAAAGAAACAGGTTTTTTTTTATTCATTCGTGGCACATGGGCATTGCTGGCTGGTCAGCATTTATTGTCCATCTCTTGTTGTCCTTGGGGGGAAGTTGAGAGTCACTCACATTGCTGTGGCTCTGGAGTCACATGTAGGCCAGACCAGGTAAGGATAACAGATTTCCTTCCCTAAAGGACATTAGTGAACCAGATGGGTTTTTCTGACAATCGGCAATGGTTTCATGGTCATCAGTAGATTCTTAATTCCAGATTTTTTTTATTGAATTCAAATTCCACCATCTGTCTTGATTAGCTGTAAAGATTCGCATTCTAATCAGTATTCTGTAACTTGGGTTTGTGTCTCTGTATGCCTTATTTGTGATGTGGAGATGCCGGCGTTGGACTGGGGTAAACACAGTAAGAGTTTTAACAACACCAGGTTAAAGTCCAACAGGTTTATTTGGTAGCAAATGCCATTAGCTTTCGGAGTGCTGCTCCTTCATCAGATGGAGTGGATATCTGCTCTCAAATAGGGCATACAGAGACACAAAATCAAGTTACAGAATACTGATTAGAATGCGAATCTCTACAACCAACCAGGTCTTAAAGATACAGACAATGTAAGTGGAGGGAGCATTAAACACAGGTTAAAGAGATGTGTATTGTCTCCAGACAGGACAGCCAGTGAGATTCTGCAAGTCCAGGAGGCAAGCTGTGGGGGTTACTGATAGTGTGACTTAAACCCAAGATCCCGGTTGAGGCCGTCCTCATGTGTGCGGAACTTGGCTATCTGTTTCTGCTCAGCGACTCTGCGCTGTCGTGTGTCGTGAAGGCTGCCTTGGAGAACGCTTACCCGAAGATCAGAGGCTGAATGTCCGTGACCGCTGAAGTGCTCACCCACAGGAAGGGAACAGTCTTGCCTGGTGATTGTCGAGCGGTGTTCATTCATCCATTGTCGTAGTGTCTGCATGGTTTCCCCAATGTACCATGCCTCGGGACATCCTTTCCTGCAGTGTATCAGGGAGACAACGTTGGCCGAGTTGCAAGAGTAGGTACCGTGTACCTGGTAGATAGTGTTCTCACGTGAGATGATGGCATCCATGTTGATGATCCGGCACGTCTTGCAGAGGTTACTGTGGCAGGGTTGTGTAGTGTCATGGTCACTGTTCTCCTGAAGGCTGGGTAGTTTGCTGCGGACAATGGTCTGTTTGAGGTGGTGCGGTTGTTTGAAGGCAAGAAGTGGGGGTGTGGGGTACTTCCCTGGAGCGGAGAAGCTACGGCATCTCCTCCAGAGCCTTCAACATGTCATTGATGAAGATGAACATCTCCCCAAGACCATCCCCAAACCCCCACTTCTTGCCTTCAAACAACCGCACAACCTCAAACAGACCATTGTCCGCAGCAAACTAACCAGCCTTCAGGAGAACAGTGACCACGACACCACACAACCCTGCCACAGCAACCTCTGCAAGACGTGCCGGATCATCGACACGGGTGCAATCATCTCACGTGAGAACATCATCTACCAGGTACACTGTACCTACTTTTGCAACTCGGCCAACGTTGTCCACCTGATACGCTGCAGGAAAGGATGACCCGAGGCATGGGACATTGGGGAAACCATGCAGTCGCTACGACAACGGATGAATGAACACCGCTCGACAATCACCAGGCAAGACTGTTCTCTTCCTGTGGGGGAGCACTTCAGCGGTCACGGGCATTCAGCCTCTGATCTTCGGGTAAGCATTGTCCAAGGCGGCCTTCATGACACACGACAGCGCAGAGTCACTGAGCAGAAACTGACAGCCAAGTTCCGCACACATGAGGACGGCCTAAACCAGGATCTTGGGTTTATGTCACACTATCAGTAACCCCCACAGCTTACCTCCTGGACTTGCAGAATCTCACTGGCTGTCCTGTCTGGAGACAATACACATCTCTTTAACCTGTGCTTAATGCTCCCTCCACTTACATTGTCTGTATCTTTAAGACCTGGTTGGCTGTAGAGATTCGCATTCTAATCAGTATTCTGTAACTTGATTTTGTGTCTCTGTATGCCCAGTCAGAGAGCAGATATCCACTCCATCTGATGAAGGAGCAGCGCTCCGAAAGCTAATGGTATTTGCTACCAAATAAACCTGTTGGACTTTAACCTGGTGTTGTTAAAACTCTTCGTGGGATTGAACCCAGGTTCCAAGAACCTTAGCTGAGTTTTTGGATTAACAGTCTAGCGATAATACCACTAGGCCATTGCCTAGTCGACTCCCTTTGATTTGTCAGACATACAGGGAATATATCTGGGGAAAAGGTTTATGTTTATAGTCAGATAACACAGGGTAGGACGTCAGAATGTGGGTGATGTCCTGGCTTGGATGGCCAGAGTCGCAGTTTGAGCAGTCTTTCACCTTCCATTCGTGGAGTAAGTGGCCACATCTTCCCAGGCCTGTTCCCAAATGATTGTGTGCTCTCCAGATTTTCCATGGAAGGTTGAAACGTGGGACACCACCGCTTGGATCAGTTGCCACGATGCAGCTGGTGCAGTCATCCAGGTGGTGTGCCATCAAGAGGTGGGGCTGTCATCAATTTGTGGGATGCGGAGTCTGTTCCAGCAGAGAATACACAATTTTAGGCGGGTGTGTGTATTTCCTTTGAGGTCCACTACATCAGCGGGAGTGCTTCGTTAGCTGTCAGAGTGTGTGTGAAAATACAAAACAAAGCAAACCAAATTATTTCAACATTAATTCTGAATAATGTAGCATTGAAAATACTACTGAACTGCAATACCTAGAAACAATTCTGTTAGGGTCAGCATTTCTAATAAGACTCTAAGTAGCGGCAGGGTACCTTAAGCTATGCGGTAAGTGAGCTGTGGATTTGGAGAAATGTTTGAGTCATCTAGTTGAAACAGTAATGTTGGTAATTAAGATTAATGTTCAAACTGGATTTGTGGAATAGTCAAATTCACCATGAAATTCTTTCTCTTCGCTGACTGGACAAGAATGTCTTAAAAGCTTTTATTCACTTGGGTAAGCAACTTTTGCAAAATGTTGATTAACCCATAAAACATTATAAAACTTTTACGCTGCTTAATTATATTCTGTTCGAACTAAAAACATTGCACTTGTTAGTTGTGTGTCCAAATATTTTAATTATTGACTTTCATGTATAAAAGAGCATCCAGAATCTAAAATAATGTTCGAGATATTGCACTTGGCATTCTATACGTTCAAGCAAGCTTTTATAATGACTTTTGATATAAATAGATCAGAAGCATTTTCGTTCCTCAATTTTTGACCAGGACCTATCTCTGTCATCATTTGAGAAGAAAGGGAAATCACACTCATCAAAAGATAAGTACAGAGATCAAAAGTGGGCTTACCAGTTGCAATATAGATCCATATTGAAACTTGTGAAAATAAGCTTTTGTATGATTCTGAATCAACAAAATAAACTAGAGGATGGATTCCTGAGCACCAAAATGGGCACGAACCAAATCCATTGAATTAACCTTGGTCTCAGTACCTAGGAAACAATAATTTCTCCTGGATGGCAATGGATGCCTATTTTCAGCTGATATATTGTGATATTTTAAAAAAAACCACAGGCTAAAAACCTGTTTGTGCAGCTTTGCTTCAAAGCTGTGTTATGTAGACTACATAGATTATTTGGGGCAAGCAGTCCTGCCATTAACTGTGAGGTCTGCAAGGTTTGCACAGCTTTCTTCAATTTTAATAAGGAATGTCACACCAGTGGTGCAGCTGGCAACCAGCAGCATTGCCTGCCTCTGGGCAATTTATGTAGTCTTTGCAATACCAGCTTGAAGTAGCGCCATGTGAATGCATTTTTAGCTCCATAAGTATTGGTGAAGCTACTTCAACATCAAAAGACTTGAGAACATCTCCATGGCTATAATGTCCAATATAAATTATGAAGTAAATTAACAAAATGGAAAACTGAAACAAAATTGAAAATGAAAAACTTAACATTTTACTTCGTTATGATCTTGAGGGAGACCAATAACTTTTAGTTGCTAACTGAAAGTATTATAGACCACTACAAGATTTCAAGAATACTAATAGGTATTTTAGACAAAACCGGCGTGTATCTCTGCAGATACACAGCTGAGATTTCAGATCTTCAGCCACTCTGACAAAAAACTATCTATGACCGTGGCTTATGCTATCAGTCTGGCAGGGTGAGGCCTGATAGAGTTGGCAAGGCTGGCGCCACATAGGTGCCATCTTTAAATGGCGCCTCAAGCAGCACTGAAATTAAACTTCCCCCCACCGCAGCCCCACCCCCAATGGACACAGAGAACCCACCCTACAAGCATTGGGGCAACTCCCCCTCCACCAACAACTAAGGTATCATGGGAACTTTCTCCCCACAACTGCACAAGTTTCAAGAGGCTCTCTTCCATCCCCCATCCTCCTGCCCCTCACCACTGCAGCCACCCCACCCCACCATCATGGCAGCATCATAGGCACCCTCCCCCTCACAGGTAAGTCCCCCTTCCTTTACCAGAAAGCCCCCAACCGCCCCCCCCTTCACTGGCTAGTTTCCCTTTTCAAAGACATCAACTCTTTCCCCTCCCTGTCACCTCACAGTAGTACACCGTATGGTGTGAAGAGTATGGTCAGTCACCTAAGGAATTTGTTCCTGGGGATTTGAATCATGGGGTAAAATTGTTCCAAAATTTGACTATGTGCCAGTTTCAATGCAAAATCCAACGTGAATCCTGTCAGCACCAATGGTGCGATCAGACCGCAATTTTTCCGTACTTTGAAAAAAAAGTTTCCCCATGTGAAAACGCTGAGCCAAAGCATTTGATTGGATGCCCTCAGGGTCACCTGAGCCTTTCTATCAAGTGGGCGCTGCATTTAAACAGCTCCACAGTACTTGCTCACAGTCACGCCAGGAGGATGGCAGTGAAGTAGCCTGCTCCCTACTTCATGGCTCACCCATCTGCTTGATGCCATAGGGGAGAGAAGGGGAAGAGTCTACCTTCAGGTTGGCAGGAGACCCTCCAGCGAGATCATGAACCCCACCTGGGAATCGGGGACAGCACTGGTGAGTGCCAGCACCCTCCACAAGAGGATAGGGGTGCAATGCCTCAAGATGATAAATAACTGACTCGGTTCTGCCAGGTAAGTGTTCTCTGTATCCTCTCTGCACTCCACCTTGCCCTCACCCCTTGGAATCTAACCTTGACCCCACATGATGCGACCGAGCATGACTCCAGCACTCGACCTCCCACAAGCTTCTTCACACCTCCTGAGACTCTGCTCCTCACAACCCTTCTGTGGAAGGGGGTTCTGAGTTAATGAACAGAGCCACAGGAAAATTCTTTAATGTTTTAGTAACTGCTGGGAAGGAAAGAGTTAAGATGACTTCTACCTAACGAGATAATGTTAACAGTTTGCTCATATGTGAATGCTAAATGCTATTAAAGGTGAATGAGAGATGATTTTAATGTTAAGTATCTATATTCATATATTAAATGAGATCTAATATATTAATGTATATTAAGTTTAATTGAAATATCTGTCGACCTCAGTCAAAATGCGAGCACTGCAGAGACTATGAAAGTTCAGTAGTTCAGCAAATAAAAGTCATTTAGTCAGCAGAAACACGATGAAGTTTCACGTTTAGGACAGCTTCTGAAACATTTAACATCAATATGTAAAAGGCTCCATTGTCCAGACATGGGAAGTGTCAGTTCTAGGGCCCAGAGCTGATACTATGGGCCTGATTTTACCAAACCTTCACGCCCGTTTTCGGGCAGGAAATCACGGTAAAGTTGGACGTTGGGCGGATACCGCGATCTGCAACCGATTCCGAGCAGATCGCGGCTTTACCAACACCCGATTCAGACGCGGGTCCGGCGCGCGCCCGAATCGGGCAGCCCGATGATTTAAATGCATTTGCATGCATTTAAATCAACTTAATGAACCGCGCGCCCAACTCTACCGCCAAATCCCACTTTACCGTCTTCTGGCCCGATCCGCGTCCGCGCTGTAACCGACCTGCAAAATAAAAGTCTGAAGTCGCCACTGCAGCCTCCGAAGAGTGGGGTCAGAGACTGCAACGGCTCCCTGACCCAGGTCATCCTCTGGTCGGGGCGGGAGGGGGGGTGGGAGGAGGAGAGGGGGTGTGACGTCTCATCCCCTTGGGGGCGGGGGGGGGGGGGGGGGGGGGGGGTGGGAGGGGAGGGGGGGTGACAGATCATCCCCTGCGCGGGAGAGGAGAGTGGGTGTGACGTCTCATCCTCTGGTTGGGGGGGCTGGGGTTCTGCTGCATGTCTGCGGCCGATCCCTCCTGACACCATCACTGGGACACTACCAGCCACAGGTTACTCTTCCCTGCAGGTGCAAGAGAGCAGGAGAGATGGCTGTGGCTGGTAGTGTACCAGTGATGGTGCCAGGAGGGATCGGCCGCAGACAGGCAGCGGAACCCCCCCCCCAACCAGAGGATGAGACGTCACACCCCCTCTCTTCCCCCCCCCCAGGGGATGATCGGTCACACCCCCTCCCCTCCCCCCCCCCCCCCCCCCCCAGGGGATGAGACGTCACACCCCCTCTCCACCGCCCCTGCAGGGGATGATTGGTCACACCCTGTCCCCTCCCACCCACCCCCCCCACCCCCCCACCCCACCCCCCGACCAGAGGATGAACGTCACAGAGCCGCTCTCTCTGCTTTCTGCTTTTTGTTTCGCACCCGGGCGCTCTGTCAGATTTTTTTCGAACTGCCCGTGTGCAGTTCAGAGCTCCGATCGGTCCGCCAGCACTAAGCCCCACACACGGCGCGGATCGGGCCCGAGCCGGCAAAACGCGTATGGGTGCGCTGGAAAGAGGATTCCAGGCACGGATCTATTTGATGCCCAGATCCGGCACTTAGACTCAAAATGGTAAAATTCCCCCCGATCAGTTGTTTTGGCAGTGTGCCGGTGGGAGAGGTATTTGGGTGGTAGCATCCTTAGAGAGGCATAGCAACAGGAAGTGAACCATGCCAGGAGGGGGAAATACGGTTTTTGGATGAGCAAATGAAAGATCGGAAAGTCAAGTAGTGCATCTCAATTGGCTCAGGTATCTGTCATGTTTTGAACTGACATGCTAACATGAAATAAAATCAAGTTTAAGCTAATGAGAAGAAGTACCTTACATATCAGAAAGGTATCATTGTAAAGGATTTTGGCTCAGTGCCTTAGATCTTTGCTTGTGTCTTTCGCACTAACTTAGAGCCACTTGACCATTCGAAGGCCTCCCATGGCCGAGGATAATGTTCTGTTTGTCTTGTATGTATTCTATGTTTAAATACATTTTTAGTTACATCTTGAACTGAGACCTCCTGCCTTTGCGAGTTTAATTCTTAAGTTCTCTTAAGTTTTTAAGAGAATCAGGTCACCGACAGAGAAACCCCCACTGCACCTTCCCTGCTCATCCACAGTGCCCACACATGTCAGGTTTCATTGACACCTGACCCGCCAGGCAGTCAGCTAACATGACCCCCATTTATGTTCCTGCAGAGTAAGCTTGCTCACAACTGCCAAGAGCAAGCGAAGACGGGCAGTGGGATGCCAGAGCTGAAGAGCCAGACTCTATTTGAGGAGAGGGTCCTGGAGCTCACAGGAGAGGAACAGGAGCTGGCCTGCACTGACAGCGAGGTGGGCCTGCCTGAGAAAAGTGAGGAACCACTGGACTTTCATCCAGATGATCAAACTCAAGTGAGTTCTGTGTGCCTCAGACCATTGCCCTGGCCATGCATTAATACCATGTTCTTTGCCTTGCAGGAACATCACCTGGTCAACCTGGCCCATCCACCAGCATGGTCCCACTACCCACCCCTGACACTACCTCGGAGAAGATGTCAGAGGAAAGTCACCAAAGATGCATTGTAGAAACATGCAAAATAGGAGCAGGAGTAGGCAATTCGGCCCTTAGCCTGTTCGGCCCTTAGTCTGTTCTGCCATTCATTGCGATCATGGCTGACCATCCAACTACAAAGGGTTGATATGTGTTTTCAGACTTTTGTATCTTTTTCCCAATGGAAGAGAGAATATCCGGGGTGCATGGGATCCTTGATTCTGCTGGCTGTTTTTCTGCGGCAACGGGAAGTGTAGTCAGTGTCAATGGATAGGAGGTTGGTTTGCATGATCGACTGGGCAACATTCCCTTTGTAGTTTCTTGCGGTCTTGGTCAGAGCAGGAACCATACAAAACTGTGATACATCCGGAAAAGATGCTTTCTATGGTGCATCTGTAAAGATTGTTGAGAGTCATAGCGGACTTGCTGAATTTCCTTAGCCTCCTGAGAAAGCAGAGGCTTTGTGGGGCTTTCTTAACTATACCGTCGGAGTGGAGGGACCAGGACAGATTGTTGGTGATCTGAACACCTAGAAACTTCAAAGAATTCCAGTAGATTCTTCAAGCATGATTCCTTTTCGTAAATCCATGCTGACTCTGACCGATCCTACTATCATTTAGGTTAGCTGGCGGGGGATGGTCAATGTGGGCCAATGGGTGTTTGGGTTGGAGAGTGGGGCTATTACCATAGTTACCAGGGAGTTCAAAGTGGTTTTAATCCTTCTGACTTTTCCTAGATAACTATTCTGCAAAGAAAATAAAAGGAAAATACTGCAAGTGCTAGAAATCTGCATTTAAAACAGAAAGTCCAAGGATGTGCGGGTTAGGTTGATTGGCCATGTTAAAATTGCCCCTTAGTGTCCTGAGATGCGTAGGTTAGAGGGATTAGTGGGTAAAATACGTAGGGATATGGGGGTAGGGCCTGGGTGGGATTGTGGTCGGTGCAGACTCAATGGGTCGAATGGCCTCTTTCTGTACTGTAGGGTTTCTATGATTTCTATGAAAATGCTGGAAAAATTTAGCAGGTCAGTTGCGAAGAAAAGCCATATTGGACTTGAAACATTAAATTTGTTTGCTCCTTCATAGATTATGGCAGACCAGCTGGGTCTTTCCAGCATTTCCTGTTTATATTTTATATTTCCAGCACTCGCTGTTTTCATTCTGCAGAAAATCGGAACCATCTGAAATCTCTGAACTAAATCGGAGTTCTCTGGATCATGGCACTTCTGCCAGTGACTAGTTTTTCCCTATCTCCTCTGTCTAAACCCCTTATGATTTTGAACACCTCTATCAAATCCCTTCACAACCCTCTCTATGGAGAGAAACCCCAGCTTCTCCAATCTATCCATGCAACGAAAGTTCCTCATCCCTGGAACAATTCTCATGAATGTCTTCGACACACTCTCACCCTTTGCATCCTGCCCAGAATTGAAACAATATTTTTTCAAGGTTCATCGTAACTTCCTTGCTTTTGCGCCTTTATAAATTGTAGGATCTGTAAGCATTCCAAACCACTTTCTCAACCTGCCCTGCCACCTTCCATGCTTTCTTTTATATAGTTTTTCCTTGTTCTTCCGACCAAAATATTTCATTTCACAGTTCTCTGCATTCATTTTCATCTCCCATGTGTCCATCCATTCCACCAGTCTGTCTAAGTCCTCTTCAAGTCTATCAATATCCTGCTCACAATTCATAAAACTTTCAAGTTCTGTGTCATCTGTAAAGTTTGAATTTGTGCCTTGTAATCTAGATCATTAGCATATATATAAAGAAAAGCGGTGGTCCAAATACCAACCTTTTCTTCTTCTCTATATTCTGTCACTCACCTAGCTTTATACCCATGCTGTCACTGTTAATTTTATTCATGGGCTTCAACTTTGTTGGCAAGTCTATTAAGTGGCACCTTATCAACTGTCTTTTGGAAGTCAAATATGCCACATCAACCACTTTACCCTTATCAAACCGCTGTTAGCTCATTTTTAAAAATTCAATCAAGTTAGTTAAACATAATTTGCCGATAACAAATCTGTGTAAAAGAACAAAGAACAAAGAACAATACAGCACAGGAATAGGCCCTTCGGCCCTCCAAGCCCGCGCCGCTCCCCGGTCCAAACTAGACCATTCTTTTGTATACCTCCATTCCCACTCCGTTCATGTGGCTATCTAGATAAGTCTTAAACAAACCCAGTGTGTCCGCCACCACCACCTTGCCCGGCAGCGCATTCCAGGCCCCCACCACCTTCTGTGTAAAATACGTCCTTCTGATATCTGTGTTAAACCTCCCCCCCCTCACCTTGAACCTATGACCCCTCGTGAACATCACCACCAACCTGGGAAAAAGCTTCCCACCATTCACCCTATCTATGCCTTTCATAATTTTATACACCTCTATTAGGTCACCCCTCATCCTCCGTCTTTCCAGTGAGAACAACCCCAGTTTACCCACTCTCTCCTCATAACTAAGCCCTTCCATACCAGGCAACATCCTGGTAAACCTCCTCTGCCCTCTCTCTAAAGCCTCCACGTTCTTCTGGTAGTGTGGCGACCAGAACTGGACGCAGTATTCCAAATGTGGCCAAACCAACGTTCTATACAACTGCAACATCACACCCCAACTTTTATACTCTATGCCCCGTCCTATAAAGGCAAGCATGCCATATGCCTTATTCACTACCTTCTCCACCTGTGATGTAACCTTCAAGGATCTGTGGACTTGCACACCCAGGTCCCTCTGCGTATCTACACCCTTTATGGTTCTGCCATTTATCGTATAGCTCCCCCCTACGTTAGTTCTACCAAAATGCATCACTTCGCATTTATCTGGATTGAACTCCATCTGCCATTTCTTTGCCCAAATTTCCAGCCTATCTATATCCTTCTTTAGCCTCTGACAATGTTCCTCACTATCTGCAAGTCCAGCCATTTTCGTGTCGTCTGCAAACTTACTGATCACCCCAGTGTTGGCTTTCTTTAATCCACATTTGTCCAAATGACTGTTAATTTTGTCCCAGATTATTGTGTCTGAAAGTTTTCCCCACACTGAGGCTAAAATGACTGACCTGTTGTTGCTGGGTTTAACCTCAGATCCTTTTTTGAACGAGGGTGTAATATTTGCAATTCTCCAATCCTTTTTCCTTTCTTCTCTCATTGAATGTGAGCACGTTGGCAAGACCAGCATGTGTAGATCATCCCTAATTGCCCTTGAGAATGTGGTGGTGAGCTGCCTTCTTGAACTGCTGTAGTCCATGTAGTGAGAGGTACACCAACAGTGCTATTAGGAAGGGAGTTCCTGGATCTTCATCCTGGCACCACATTCGAAGGTGTACTGGATGATTATGACCAATGCCTCTGCAATACTCTTACTTAGGTCCCTCAGTATCCTTGAATAAATGCATCCCATCCAGTCATGGTGACTTATCCACTTTAAGTCAGCCTTTCTAATACATCCTCTTAATCAATTGTTAGTCATTCCATGCCTCAATATCCTTTCTCACTAATATCAGGGTAGTAGTGAGGGATGACATAGGCTCTAAGGAACAAAATGTGGAATCGTTATGGGTAGAGATAAGGAATAGTAGGGGGAGAAAGACACTAGTAGGCGTGGTCTATAGGCCCCCAAATAATAATGTTGAGGTGGGGATGGCTATAAACAAGCAAATAATGGATGCATGCAAAAACGGAACGGCAATAATCATGGGGGACTTCAACCTGCTTATTGATTGGCTGACTCAAGTTGGAAGGGGTGGGATGAAGGAAGAGTTCTTAGAATGCTGTCGGGATAGTTACCTTGAACAGTATGTTACAGAACCGACGAGGGAACGAGTTATCTTAGATCTGGTAATGTGTAACGAGGTAGGTAGAGTTAAGGATGTTCTTGGGAAGGACCCTCTTGGGTCAAGTGATCACAATATGGTCAAATTTCTGATACAAATGGAAGAGGAGAAAGTAGGGTCCCATACCAGTGCCCTCTGTTTGAACAGAGGGAAGTACGATAGGATGAGGGCTGAATTGGCTAAGGTGGACTGGGAGAGCAGACTGGTAGGTAGGACAGCTGAGGAACAGTGGAGGATTTTTAAGGAGATCCGTTTCAGTACTCAGCAACAATATATTCCAGTGATAAAGAAGGGTTGTAAGAAAAGGGATAACCAGCCGTGGATAACGAAGGAAATTAAGGAGAGTATTAAATTAAAGACCGATGCGTACAGAGTGGCCAAAAATAGTGGAGAATCGGAAGATTGGGAAAACTTTAAGAAACAACAAAGAACGACTAAGAAAGCGATAAAGAAAGGAAAGATAGGTTATGAAGCTAGGCTAGCTCGAAATATAAAAAATGATAGTAAAAGCTTTTACAAATATGTAAAAAGGAATAGAGTGGCAAGAGTGAATGTTGGACCCTTGGAGGACAAGAGGGGGGATTTAATAGTGGGAAATGAGGAAATGGTTGAAACTTTAAATAAGTTTTTTGTGTCGGTCTTCACGGTGGAAGACACAGATTACCGAATATTAACGTTAGAGGGTTGGTAGGAGGAGAGGTACTCGATACAATTAATGTTACCAGGGAGGCAGTGCTTGGTAGACTAACGGGACTGAAGGTGGACAAGTCCCCGGGCCCGGATGGAATGCATCCCAGGGCACTGAAAGAAATGTCAGAGGCTAATAGCGGATGCGTTAGTGGTTATTTATCAAATTTCGTTGGATTCTGGGGTAGTGCCGGCGGATTGGAAAATGGCTAATGTTATGCCGCTGTTTAAAAAAGGAAATAGACAAAAGGCGGGTAACTACAGGCCGGTTAGCTTAACGTCTGTAGTTGGGAAAATGCTGGAATCCATCATTAAAGAAGAAATAGCAGGCCATCTGGATAAGAATGGTTCGATTAAGCAGACGCAGCATGGATTCATGAGGGGAAAGTCGTGCTTGACGAACTTGTTGGATTTTTATGAAGATGTGACTAGTGCGGTTGATGGAGGGGAACCGGTGGATGCGGTGTTTTTGGATTTCCAAAAGGCGTTTGATAAGGTGCCTCACAAAAGGTTGCTGAAGAAGATTGGGACACACAGAGTTGGGGGTTGGGTGTTAGCATGGATTGGGGATTGGCTATCCAACAGGAAGCAGAGAGTTGGAATAAATGGGTGCTTTTCTGGTTGGCAGATGGTAACTAGTGGCGTGCCACAGGGATCGGTACTGGGGCCTCAACTATTTACCATTTATATAGACGATCTGGAGGAGGGGACTGAGTGTAGGGTAACAAAGTTTGCAGACGACACAAAGACAAGTGGAAAAGTGAATCGTGTGGAGGGCGTAGAAGGTCTGCAGAGAGATTTGGACAGGCTGAGTGAGTGGGCGAGGATCTGGCAGATGGAGTATAACATTGACAAATGCGAGGTTATTCACTTTGGAAGAAATAATAGCAAATTGGATTATTATCTAAATGGAAAGAAATTACAACATGCTGCTGTGCAGAGGGACCTGGGGGTCCTTGTGCATGAGATGCAAAAACCCAGTCTGCAGGTGCAACAGGTGATCAAGAAGGCAAATGGGATGTTGGCCTATATCGCAAGGGGGATAGAATATAAAAGCAGAGATGTCTTGCTGCATCTGTACAGGGCATTGGTGAGGCCGCAGCTGGAATACTGTGTGCAGTATTGGTCCCCTTATTTGCGGAAGGATATATTGGCCTTGGAGGGAGTGCCGAGAAGGTTCACCAGGTTGATTCCAGAGATGAGGGGTGTTGATTATGAGGAGAGACTGAGCAGATTGGGTTTGTATTCGTTGGAATTTAGAAGGCTGAGGGGGGATCTTATAGAGACCTATAAGATAATGAAGGGGCTGGATAGGGTAGAGAGGGAGAGATTCTTTCCACTTAGAAAGGAAACTAGAACTAGAGGGCACAGCCTCAAAATAAAGGGGGGTCGGTTTAGGACGGAGTTGAGGAGGAACTTCGTCTCTCAGAGGGTGGTGAATCTCTGGAATTCTCTGCCCACTGAAGTGGTGGAGGCTACCTCGTTGAATATGTTTAAATCACGGATAGATGGATTCCTGATCGGTAGGGGAATTAGAGGTTATAGGGATCAGGCGGGTAAGTGGAACTGATCACTTCAGATCAGCCATGATCTTATTGAATGGCGGGGCAGGCTCGAGGGGCTAGATGGCCTACTCCTGCTCCTATTTCTTATGTTCTTATGTTCTTATAGCATTAACAGTATCTTCTTCCTAATTGAAGACAGATATTCATTTAATATCTCAATTTTGCCCTGTACCTCCATACGTATATCCCCTTTTTGGACCCTATTTGGCCCCACCCCTCTTACTATATTTTCATGATTCGTATCCCTATAAATGATTTTGGATTCACTTTTATATTAACTGCCAATCTCTTCTCAAACTCTCTCTTTGCCTCTCTTATTTAATTTTCACTTACCCTCTGAATTTTCTGTTTCAATATGGCTCTCACTTCCATTGTCAACCTCACATAATTTTCTGCTTTATCCTAATCTCTATCTCTTTCACCACCTGTAGGACTTTGTGTTTTCTTACCCTATCTTTCCCTCTTCCATCAATGTACCTGAAAAATCTCCTCTTTAAAGGTAGCCTAATGCTCCATTCTGTAATAATATCTTTTAGAGTATCATTTTGTAAAAATTAATTTACGGAATGTGGGCGTCGCTGGCTAGGCCAGCATTTATTGTCCATCCCTAACTGCCATCCATTTCAGAGGGCATTTGGGAGTCAACGACATTGGTTTGGATCTGGATTCACATGTAGGCCAGACCAGGTAAGGGCAGCAGATTTCCTTCCCTAAAGGACATTAGTGAATCAGATGAATTTTTATGACAAAAGACGACGAGCGGGATTCTCCGGCTGCACTCGCCCCAAGACTGGAAAATCCTGCCCGAGATCAACGGACCTTTGCATGATCCTTCCCCCTGCCTCTTATGATTCCCGTGGCAGGCGGGATGGGAAAATTCCACCCAATGGTTTCACAGTCATCATGAGACCATTCCAAGTTTTTATTGAATTCAAGTTTCACCATCTGTCACGTGGGATTTGAACCCGGGTCCCTAGATCCTGTCCTAGGTCTCTGGATTACTCGTGACAATACCATTGCGCCACTACCTCTTCTTTCCGCTCCCCCCACCCCCCCGGCTGAATAAATGCATTTGGCAGGATTCTTCATTTGTTTTCTCAGAAACAGCAATCATTTAATAAAAATGTTAGAAGCCCTGTTTGTGGATGTAGTATGTGGAAAGCTGAAAAGATCCTTTAGTGTTGGAAGTATTCATGGAATATCTATATTGAATCTTTAAAAGTAGTACAAAGTGTGATTCTTTGATATATAGATTATTTTGTGATTGAGTATTTTTGCAAAAAATAAGGTTGTCGGGCACAGAAGAACAAAATAAATACAATACTCAAAATGCACTGTCAGGCGACTGGGAAAGTGCCAAATTTGCACTGTAGGAGGAAAATGAAAATGTTATTAGATTACATAGGTAGCAACCCAATTTAGACAAGCATCTGTGAGGGATTCATAGCCTCCGTCTCAAATTTAAGCAAAGGCAAGCAACAGTGGATGCTGGAGATGATCTGCAAATGCTCTTCCAACTGCCCTCCATTATTGTCAGTCTATTTTCAGCAAAACACTCACCTATCAACTAACTCCAACTGTTCCTTACATGTTATACTTTAAGACCAACAAAGAGAACTGATCAAAAAAAAAACAGCAGAAAAGATCAATTATCTACAGGAACAGACTAAGTTGAGTTCGTTGGTTAACTGAGGGTCCGTCACTCAACTGTTCTCGCATAAATAAAAATGACCTACGTGGAAATGACAACTCCAACAGACACTATCTGCAACTCTTAATCCAGGTAAAATAGCTAAAAAATGTACCGTCACCAGAGTTAGATACTCAGAACAAAAATCTCAGGAAGGTTCCTTGCATACTTGTTGAGCAAATAAATTGAAGACAAAACACTTACATCCCACACTTAAAGCAGATGGCTGATCTAACAAAGATCAATTGGATCTTTGGATTCTACGCTTCACTATTATTTCGCCATCTTGACTATGTAGCTGAATTCTAAGGGATAGCTAATTGAAATAAAACTTCTCTTTAAATCCATGCCTAAGAATGGAGAATGAAGCCTTCCCTCAGAAGTACTATCCACAAATTGGCTTTCATTGAACTATCCCATATTCCCCTGCTGGGGGTGGGAAAAGAGACATGCCCCTCACTGTACATGCCAGTTTCCTGATGCCATTCAGGTACCATCAAGTTTCACCAGGGTAGTAGGAAGCCGGCCCCACCCAATCCATTAACAGTGTCAATTAACACTGTTAAAGAGCTTATTGAGAGTGCCTGAAGGATTGCTTGCCATACCATGCCAGTATCCATCAAAGCCATTGTAGCCTTGCATATATTTGCTTCTAGTTCCTTCCAAGGAAATAGCTGCACATCTTGGCATCTCACAGATCACTGATGCCTTTTTTTCATTCCAGACAGACACAAAGGACAATGGGTTTTGCCTCCATTGCTGAAGTTGCCCACATCTAGCAATTGCATCCATCTGGACATCTAAGCACCCAGTGCACCAGTCTGGTTCATTAATAGGCTTCCACTCTCTCAATGTTCAGCAGGTTTACAACCCACAACAAAAGTTTCCTCCATGTGTGTTCACTTTCGTGAAAGTTGCCATTACTCCTTCATCAACTGGCATTCCAGGCTACAGGAGCTCTTCACTCAACCCCAAACTCCATAGATGGATACTCGGGGAGAAAGGTTATCCCTTGAAGAAATGGCTACATATCCTTCAACAAGAGCCCGAGACAGAGATGCAGAGGTGTGGTGAACCATCGTTGGTTACCACTGTGGGGTTATTCCAATGTTACTGTTGGGTTAGGGTGTTGCCACTGTGGGGTTGTTATAATGTTGTTGTTGGGTTAGGGTGTTTACACTGTGGGATTAATATACCTGTGGTGGATGCTGTTATGGCACATCCCGGTCGGGCCCCGCCTCCTGGGGAGAGGTATAAGACCCTCTGCTCAGGCGGGACCCCTCCAGTCTGGATTGGTGTACTCGTGTTAGATAGTTCCATTGTTTGTCAATAAAAGCTTTCAATCGCTGAAGCCTTGTACCTCGTGCTTGATTGTCGCGCATCAAGAGGTATTGCAACCAAAGGTGTTTGCTCACTAGGTCAACTATTCAGCAGGGCATCAGGCTTCTGAAGATGAAGTTCGATTCCTGGACTAGCAGATTGTGCCCTCCAGTACATTCCTGCAAGGGTCTTCTTTGTGATCACCTGCATTCTCAATAACTTGGCGCTCTAGAGGAGTGCGAATCTTGAACAGGGTGAGGCCCTTGGAGGACAACGTTTTCAAAGGAAGAGGATGAGTAGGACATGGAAGAAGAGGAGGCAGAGGAGAAGATGTAAACTCAGAGGTGACCTCACTGCCTAGGGAGGTGGCCATGTGCACTTCGCGCTTTAAGGTTCTCCTCAGAATTCCATCAAAGTCAAGAATCATCGAATCCAGGCACATTTAGTTGAGCCGCTCTGGCCCAGGAAGACGACTTGGTCTGGAACTTACTCCGTGCTGAAGACACAGCCTGGAACATGCAAACTCATTGCCGATGAAGGATGCTACCTGCCCAGAGGTTTCATTGCTCCTCACCACTTCATGCACCTTTTCCAGCCCTGCCATTTATAAAAGAAAGCTCACATGTTTGGCTTCTCATGTCATGATGTGCATGCTGTCAATAAAAGTGAAACAGTGCACAGTTACAGATACAAGTCATCTCAGTGACCCACTCAGTGCTGTGCCTGTCATGATTACCCCCGTACTCAGCCACTTCTACAGAGACAACCTGTTCACTTGTCTCTACTGTCATGCCCGTAAAACATGAAAGAGGTCATAAACTGTTTAAATCAAACCTTCCTTTTTGCTGTTTAAAAATGGACTTTGCTGAACCTAAAACCTATAGATCACATGATTTGCAAGTCAGCCACAGTTCTGCAAACGTCCAACAGTAATTTCAGGACAAAGCTAAACCCTAGTCCTTGTGAAATCTCACACCTGTCATTGTGTGGACCCATTACAATCAACGAAAGAACGCAGCAACAGATGGTCTGTTTCCCCAGCTTGGACTTGCAACAAAGAACTATCAAAACATGTTATACCTGCAGAGGTGCTAATAACCACCATCTATTTCTTAAGATGAACAATGGATTTTGACCAGAGACATGGAAATAGCTTGTTCGCCGACAACTGACTAATCAATGGGCACCACTACATGACCTAAGCTCCTTTGGCTTTTGGAAAGTTTTTATTCACATTTGTGGACTCGTAGAGCAGCTGCTGTTAAACATACAGGCTGTGAACACCAATGCCAGACTCGAGACTGACAACAAATCTTGCCTCAAGTTTAAACCTCCTCAAAGCCTGCTTCTGTTGAAGATTCCTGCCATCGCCTGTAGAGTGAACCAAGTCACTAAATACCAATCTCATCTTGCTGCATCACCAACAACATTGAAAGAATTCAGCAACTCCTTCTTTCAGCGAGTTGAACCTGCCTGAACCTTAACGTGAAGGAACCCTCACTGGATTCTATCATTCACATGAATTAGTATCCATATCTTTGGTATTCTTTTTTGCTTTAAGTTATTCATAGCTGTAAAACTCTTTTCTTTCCTGAATCCTTCTTATGTGCTTGTGTATGTGTAGACAGTTTTGATGACCACCCCCTGGGTTTGAATGTATGAATAAACAATACTTCTGATTTAACCTTCGAGAGTTTGCTGCTAGTCACTTTAAAATTGACTTCATAAACAGAGGGTTTGAGGAAACACGCCACAGTCTATTTCAAAAATTAAAACACCTCCGCTTACAGACAGGCAGTGAGAAAAAGAAAGGAGTTCAGTTTGCCTCTCTCCTCTGTCCATAACACTAATTATGGCTGAGATGCACGTGACAATTGCTTTCATCATGGAGATGCCTGCGGGGACACCTCCAGAGGCTGCTGCAACTGCATCACTGCAGAAGCTGTCTCCTTCGCTGGGCCCTGCTGCACAGATTCACCCTCCATCAGCGGGGTCAAAGAAGTCAATGATGATGGTGCTCTGTGAGGGGTGGCACATTTACCCTCCTCAGTAGGTGCTCTAGAGGGCTGGTGGGGAATACAAGCTGAGGCACAGCTGGCAATCCTTCCAGACATTGCTGAATCATCTTTGCCACTGAAGAGCTATAATGTGGAGTACATCTTGTAAACATCAACATGTAGTTCCTGCATGCACTACAAGTGTTGCCACATCTGTTTCTCCATGAGATTGGCCACTTTCTCCATGGAGGACTGTATGCGTGGAAAGCCTTGAGCCAAGTTAGCGCACATGAGCTGGATGGACTCCTCCACTCTCAGCCCATACTACCTCAGGACACTCTGACACGTGAGACCACAACTGTTGCAGCTGTTTTACTTAAAGCCTCCTAGTGAATCCCGAGGCCTGTATTTGTGCCCAGTTGAGCAGGGCTGAGTCTGTCCTCAACCCTCTGAGGGAGTCTATCCACATCTGCCTCCCCCTCTGGAACCTCCTCCTGCACATTACTCCTCATCAGCCAGTACCATCCTTTCTAACCACAGATGACGACCCACCGAGGTGAGTGTATCTGTGCTGGCGGGGATTGTGGTCGTAAAGAGAGACGGTGCGCTCTGCTGCTGATGCACTTGACCCAGTGATGACAGACAGAGTTGGTATTCTTGTCTTGAAATCTAAACCTGCGGGAGACAAAAGAAAATCATAAGATCCAGCTTCAGAGAGCAGTAGATGTCCATTGCGGAGGCTTCATAAGCAGCTGGGTCTTTGGCATGTTGCCAGATGGGCTGGAGTGCAACAAATTGCCTTAATGACTACATCACACTCTCTAATCATCACCTCTAGCACGGATGCCTATTTTTCCCTTGCCAAACTTCCTCATTTTCTGGCAGCCTCCGTGCCTCCGTGGCTTAATCCTCCATGGCGATGACAACATGAAGCTCAGAAAGCCCTCCACCTCTCTGTGCCCTCTCACGTCTGCTTCTCATGCAGAGGAAAAAAAAGACCTTGATAAAGCAGTGCTGACCCTATGACCAATGCTGTAGAACAAAGAACAAAGAACAGTACAGCACAGGAAACAGGCCCTTCGGCCCTCCAAGCCTGTGCCGCTCCTTGGTCCAACTAGACCAATCGTTTGTATCCCTCCATTCCCAGACTGCTCATGTGACTATCCAGGTAAGTCTTAAATGATGCCAGCATGTCTGCCTCCACCACCCTACTTGGCAGCGCATTCCAGGCCCCCACCACTCTCTGTGTAAAAAACGTCCCTCTGATATCTGAGTTATACCTCGCCCCTCTCACCTTGAGCCCGTGACCCCTCGTGATCGTCACCTCCGACCTGGGAAAAAGCTTCCCACTGTTCACCTTATCTATACCCTTCATAAATTTGTACACCTCTATTAGGTCTCCCCTCATTCTCCATCTTTCCAGGGAGAACAAGCCCAGTTTACCCAATCTCTCCTCATAGCTAAGACCCTCCATACCAGGCAACATCCTGGTAAACCTTCTCTGCACTCTCTCTAAAGCCTCCACGTCCTTCTGGTCGTGCGGCGACCAGAACTGGAAGCAGTATTCCAAATGTGGCCTAACCAGCGTACTATACAGAACTGGATGTTTCATTGTGAGCAGCTTCTCAGCAACAATATTGTTCTGAGACAGCAGTAAGTGCTCTGGGCGCACACTCCTTTCCACGTTCAGGAACAGCATGTAGCCTCAGGCTCCTCAGCCGATGAGCCTGCTGGAGGCCTAACCTGAGGGTTGGAGGAAGGTGAAGTGTGTGGGGTGGGATGGGGGTGGTGAGGTGTTGCTCTCACCCTGTCAGAACGAATCACATTATTAAATCCAATTTCTGCATACTG
The DNA here is from genome assembly GCF_964213995.1 of Mustelus asterias. NCBI lineage: Eukaryota > Metazoa > Chordata > Chondrichthyes > Carcharhiniformes > Triakidae > Mustelus > Mustelus asterias. Next base: position 50,721,778 of record NC_135807.1, on the reverse strand, counting down.
CACTCCTTCTGCTGATTACATCAGCTATCTCCAAACAAGGCAGCTTTGCACAACTGATTCTATATCAAGAATAAAATCACCAAGCATAATGTAAAAAGTGGACACATTAAATCATAAATTAACACTTCCTACATCTTGCTCTGGATGTGTGTTAATGCACAGAGTAGATAAGGATCCCAGATACAAATGATAAAAGGATATGGCAGATTTGTATTTTATGGGGCAGTGTGGGGCAGGGGTTGGGGGAGAGGGTGGGGTGGGGGGGGTGGGGGGAGCACACAGCAGTAGGTCAGGAAACTGGTGGTTCATGAAGCAAACATTACCGTGATTTCTTAAATCAACTGCAGTATCCGGTTCCCTCTTAAACATAGAAACATAGAGCAGTACAGCACAGAACAGGCCTTTCAGCCCACGATGTTGTGCCAAGCTTAATCTGAAACCAAGATCAAGCTATCCCACTCCCTATCATCCTGGTGTGCTCCATGTGCCTATCCAATAACCGCTTAAATGTTCCTAAAGTGTCTGACTCCACTATCACTGCAGGCAGTCCATTCCACACCCCAACCACTCTCTGCGTAAAGAACCTACCTCTGATATCCTTCCTATATCTCCCACCATGAACCCTATAGTTATGCCCCCTTGGAGTGATAGCTCCATCCACCCGAGGAAATAGTCTTTGAACGTTCACTCTATCTATCCCCTTCATCATTTTATAAACCTCTATTAAGTCTCCCCTCAGCCTCCTCCGCTCCAGAGAGAACAGCCCTAGCTCCCTCAACCTTTCCTCATAAGACCTACCCTCCAAACCAGGCAGCATCCTGGTAAATCTCCTCTGCACTCTTTCCAGCGCTTCCACATCCTTCTTATAGTGAGGTGACCAGAACATAGAACATAGAACATAGAACATTACAGCGCAGAACAGGCCCTTCGGCCCACGATGTTGCACCGACCAGTTAAAAAAAAAACTGTGACCCTCCAACCTAAACCAATTTCTTTTCGTCCATGAACCTATCTACGGATCACTTAAACGCCCCCAAACTAGGCGCATTTACTACTGATGCTGGCAGGGCATTCCAATCCCTCACCACCCTCTGGGTAAAGAACCTACCCCTGACATCGGTTCTATAACTACCCCCCCTCAATTTAAAGCCATGCCCCCTCGTGCTGGATTTCTCCATCAGAGGAAAAAGGCTATCACTATCCACCCTATCTAAACCTCTAATCATCTTATATGTTTCAATAAGATCCCCTCTTAGCCGCCGCCTTTCCAGCGAAAACAATCCCAAATCCCTCAGCCTCTCCTCATAGGATCTCCCCTCCATACCAGGCAACATCCTGGTAAACCTCCTCTGCACCCTCTCCAAAGCCTCCACATCCTTCCTGTAATGTGGGGACCAGAACTGCACACAGTACTCCAAGTGCGGCCGCACCAGAGTTGTGTACAGTTGCAACATAACGCTACGACTCCTAAATTCAATCCCCCTACCAATAAACGCCAAGACACCATATGCCTTCTTAACAACCTTATCTACTTGATTCCCAACTTTCAGGGATCTATGCACACATACACCTAGATCCCTCTGCTCCTCCACACTATTCAAAGTCCTCCCGTTAGCCCTATACTCAACACATCTGTTATTCCTACCAAAGTGAATTACCTCACACTTCTCCGCATTAAACTCCATCCGCCACCTCTCGGCCCAACTTTGCAACCTGTCTAAGTCTTCCTGCAAACTACGACACCCTTCCTCACTGTCTACCACACCACCGACTTTGGTGTCATCAGCAAATTTGCTAATCCACCCAACTATACCCTCATCCAGATCATTAATAAATATTACAAACAGCAGTGGCCCCAAAACAGATCCCTGAGGTACACCACTTGTAACCGCACTCCATGATGAATATTTACTATCAACCACCACCCTCTGTTTCCTATCCGCTAGCCAATTCCTGATCCAATTTCCTAGATCACCCCCAATCCCATACATCTGCATTTTCTGCAGAAGCCTACCATGGTGAACCTTATCAAACGCCTTACTAAAATCCATATATACCACGTCCACTGCCTTGCCCCCATCCACCTCCTTGGTCACTTTCTCAAAAAACTCAATAAGGTTAGTAAGGCACGACCTACCTGCCACAAAACCATGCTGACTATCACCTATCAATTCATTACTCTCCAAATAACTATAAATCCTATCCCTTATAATTTTTTCCAACATCTTGCCGACAACAGAAGTGAGACTCACTGGTCTATAATTCCCGGGGAAGTCTCTGTTCCCCTTCTTAAACAATGGGACAACATTCGCTAACCTCCAATCTTCTGGTACTATACCAGAGGCCAACGACGACCTGAAGATCAGAGCCAGAGGCTCTGCAATCACTTCTCTTGCCTCCCAGAGAATCCTTGGATAAATCCCATCCGGACCAGGGGATTTATCTATTTTCAGACCCTCCAGAATATCCTGCACATCCTCCTTATCAACTGTAATACTGTCTATTCTACTCCCTTGCAACCCAGTGTCCTCCTCAGCTATATTCATGTCCCCTTGCGTGAACACCGAAGAGAAATATTGGTTCAATGCTTCACCAATCTCCTCCGGTTCCACACATAACTTCCCTCTGCCATCTATAACTGGCCCTAAACTTGCCCTAACCAACCTTCTGTTCTTGACATACCTATAGAACGCCTTAGGATTCTCTTTAACCCTATCCGCCAAAGTCTTCTCATGTCCCCTTTTAGCCCTTCTAAGCTCGCTCTTCAACTCCCTCTTAGCCAATCTAAAGCTTTCTAGTGCACTACCCGAGTGCTCACGTCTCATCCGAACATAAGCCTCCTTTTTCTTTTTAACCAACAAAGAAACTTTTTTGGTGCACCACGGTTCCCTAGCCCTACTGCACACAATATTCCAAATGTGGTCTCACCAAGGTCCTGTACAGTTGCAGCATAACCCCACGGCTCTTAAACTCCAACCCCCTGTTAATAAAAGCTAACACACTATAGGCCTTCTTCACAGCTCTATCCACTTGAGTGGCAACCTTCAGAGATCTGTGGATATGGACCCCAAGATCTCTCTGTTCCTCCACAGTCTTCAGAACCCTACCTTTGACCCTGTAATCCACATTTAAATTAGTCCTACCAAAATGAATCACCTCACATTTATCAGGGTTAAACTCCATTTGCCATTTTTCAGCCCAGCTTTGCATCCTATCTATGTCTCTTTGCAGCCTACAACAGCCCTCCACCTCATCCACTACTCCACCAATCTTGGTGTCATCAGCAAATTTGCTGATCCACCCTTCAGCCCCCTCCTCCAAGTCATTAATAAAAATCACAAAGAGCAGAGGACCAAGCACTGATCCCTGTGGCACTCCGCTAGCAACCTGCCTCCCGTCCGAAAATTTTCCATCCACCACCACCCTCTGTCTTCGATCAGATAGCCAATTACCTATCCAATCTGCCAACTTTCCCTCTATCCCACACCTCCTTACTTTCATCATAAGCCGACCATGGGGGACCTTATCAAACGCCTTACTAAAATCCATGTATATGACATCAACTGCCCTACCTTCATCAACACATTTAGTTCCCTCCTTAAAAAATTCAATCAAATTTGTGAGGCACGACTTGCCCTTCACGAATCTGTGCTGACTATCCCGGATTAATCCGCATCTTTCTAAATGGTCGTAAATCCAATCCCTAAGGAACTTTTCCATCAATTTAGCAACCACCGAAGTAAGACTAACCGGTCTATAATTACCAGGGTCATTTCTATTCCCTTTCTTAAACAGAGGAACAACATTCGCCACTCTCCAGTCCTCTGGCACCATCCCCGTGGACAGTGAGGACCCAAAGATCAAAGCCAAAGGCTCTGCAATCTCATCCTTTGCCTCCCAAAGAATCCTAGGATATATTTCATCAGGCCCAGGGGACTTATCGACCTTCAGTTTATTCAAAACTGCCAGTACATCCTCCCTCCGAACAACTATTTCCTCCAGCCTATTAGCCTGTAACACCTTCTCTTCCTCAAAAACATGGCCCCTCTCCTTGGTGAACACTGAAGAAAAGTATTCATTCATCACCTCGCCTATCTCTACTGACTCCATACACAAGTTCCCACTACTGTCCTTGACCGGCCCTAACCTCACCCTGGTCATTCTTTTATTCCTCACATAAGAGTAAAAAGCCTTGTGGTTTTCCTTGATCCGACTCGCCAAGGGCTTCTCATGTCCCCTCCTAGCTCTCCTAAGCCCCTTTTTCAGCTCATTCCTTGCTAACTTGTAATCCTCAATCAAGCCATCTGAACCTTGTTTCCTCATCCCTACATAAGCTTCCCTCTTCCTTTTCACAAGACATTCCACCTCTTTCGTGAACCATGATTCCCTCACTCGGCCATTTCCTCTCTGCCTGACAGGGATATACCTATCAAGGACACCCAGTATTTGTTCCTTGAAAAAGTTCCACTTTTCATTAGTGCCTTTCCCTGACAGTTTCTGTTCCCATCTTATGCCCCTTAATTCTTGCCTAATCGCATCATAATTACCTCTCCCCCAATTGTAAACCTTGGGGGAGGATTTTCTAAACAATCAGAGAGTGTGGGTGTGATGACAAGCCTCTCTTGTCAATTAAAGGCACTCTATTTACTCTAATAAAGGTCAGAATAGATCCATTCTAGATCTGTCACTGAGAAAGAGAATCAAAAATGTGATTGTAGAAAGGTGCCCACCTCCCACCGTCCCTCCCTCTGACATAATCATAGAATCATAGAATCCCTACAGTGCAGAAGGAGGCCATTCAGCCCATCGAGTCTGCACTGACAATAAAGCCACCGAGGCTCTATTCCCGTAACCCCACATATTTATTCTGCTATTCCCCTGACGCTAGGGTCAATTTAGCATGGCCAATTCACCTAACCCGCACATCTTTGGATTGTGGGACAAGACAATAATACTTGGAGATCTTTGGGTCATGATTTCCCAGAGAAAAATATTATCCCCTTGGATGGGAAGCTGAGGTCAGCCTCTCAAAGCAGACATCGGAGTCACTGGGGAAATAAGCAGAAGGAATGTAGTGCCTTAAAGATGGCACAGTGGTGAGCACTGCTGCCTGAGCATCAGAGACCCAGGTTCGATTCCAGCCTTGGAGGACTGTTTGGAGTTTGTATGTTCTTCCCTTTTGTGCATGGATTTCCTCTGGGTGCTCCGGTTTCCTCCCATACTCACAGGATGTGCAGGTTAGGTTGATTGGTCATGCTAAGTTGCCCCTTAGTGTCTCAATATGTGTTGATGGGGTTACAGGGATGGGCAAAGGGTAGGCCGGGCCTGGGAAAGATGCTCTGTCGGGGAGTCAGTGCAGACTCAATGGGCCAAATGGCCTCCCTTGGCACTGTAGGGGTTCTATAAATAAAGCTGGATTCGGTGTCAAAGGAGTTTCAATGACGTAACCAGGACAGGAAATTTAAGTGACATCCCATATTCAAATGTGGATCCTCTCACTCTGAATTCTCTAGTCTTTTCCTGCACAAAGCAACACATCTTGCAGCTCACACATTCCTCCTTATTGAAGCCCGCCCTCACATCATTATTTAAAGATCCAACACAGATACATCCTCATTTTATTGCCATCTCACACCCATCCCTTACAGTCAGCCTCCACCGATATTGTCATTCCATCCTCTCACACAATCTATTTCTCACACTCGCAACTCTCTGCTTTCCCTCCTTGCAGGAGAATAAGGCACATCACCCCAGTGAAGAGCAGAGAATATGTAAGATAGGATCTCCCAGTAATGGTCACCCTGACTGCTACAAAGAAGGCCATGGAAATCGGTAGAGTGCTGGAATGCCTGGCCATTAGTGGTCTCCCACAAAGCAAGTGAGAGAATTAGAAATCACACTGCCACATGGCACATAAGAATCACTCAAGTTGTGTTGCTGTCACCACTAACTGAAATATAATCCTTTGTACGGTAACTTTGAACTCTTTCCGCATGTCAATTTCTAATTCAGGTCTTTAATCTCCCACAGGACATTTAAACAGGACACAGAAACTGCTGTGAGAGGAGGCAGAAGAGTCCTCAGAGGAGGTCGAGCAGCCTGAGAAAGTACCATTAGCCTTTATGAGCTTAGGCACACACAGGTCTCAGTGGAGACTCCAGGCAGTTTGCTAGGTTGTCACATGGTAAGGCACATGTCACAAGTGAGCAGAAGCAGGTGTTGGAGAGTCACAAATGAGGGCAAAGGACCCATCCAGTTCTGCTCAGCTGGACATAAATGCTGGGGCTCGAGGATCATCAACTAAGAGGACTATTCTGGAGCAACAATAGGAATTGTGTGACACTCTGCCTGCATTTCCAGAGACAGTGTGCATTCTTCCAGAGAGATTGGAGGAATCCATCTCCAGCATGATGTCTCAGGCCTTTGTGCTGATAACTACCTCCATGGAAAGAGTCACCACCTGCATGAAGAATCAATTTCACCACACACCTAAGTGCATATTTTCCCCTAATAATGAACTGCACACTCAGCCTGTCAGTTTAAATAGGATGGTGGAAAGCTTTACCTTGGCTATTCAGCATCTCAGTGCAGTGCGGTAAAGTGTTCTCCAGCTCTCGGAACACATGCAAGTGTGAGTGAGCATGACGGGGAATATGAAACAAAGGAACATGGAACTCTGCATGAGGTCTTCACATTTCTTCTCCCTTGTCTCCACCCAGCCTTTGCCAGAGCCTCACATGTTGCCTCACCCTGATGATTGAGTCTGCCCCATTCAACAAGTCTCTTAAGCCACAAAATCCATAGTACGTCTGCCACAAGCATTTCAGCAATCACTGCCACAAAACTCCCTCTAGTTCTGCTGAAGCCACAGCAATAGAACCACGTAGTGGTAAGAGGAGACAGAAAGGGAGGACCTTTTAGTTCTACTAAGGCATTCACATTGGTTTTTATAACAATACCACTGTGATAATTTTTTTAAATGTTCAAGAAGGATAAATGCTGGAAGGATGTTCCTGATTGCGGAGAGGCTAGAACTAGGGGTCACAGTCTCAGGATACAGGGTAGTCAATTTATGACTGAGATGAGGAGAAATCTCTTCAACCAGAGAGTGGTAATAAACTTTATTTCAAGTTCCCATTGTCCAGTCATCTCGATTGATGCCTCTTGATGGTACGATGACCATCAACCTTGAGGGAATGATATGACCAAATCTGAAGACAAGCGGAGGATAGAAGGCTTATTGATTGGGGGAATGATCTGTGTTGGTGGAAGGTGAGCAGTAGGTTTAGCGTTGGTGTGCCATATGGCTTCGCACATTCAGGTTATGTGAACGGTCCATGTTTGAGTCCATTGTGGGCTTATCTGACAGCTAGGTGAATGGCTGCAGTGACCATGATCATCACATCAGTCTCCACCTCATCCTGTTCCTCTGACAACATGAAATGCAGTAATCATCTTTCTCCTCCTACAGTTCCAATCCTCTCAGCAATGTTATGTTGTACAAGGCACAGAGGACTACTGCCATTCCAGACATTCTTACTGGTGTGTACTAAAGGATTCCCCCAGATTTATCCAGGCACCTGAATTGCATCTTCAGCAACCCAACGGCTTGCTTTATGTCAGCTTTTGTGGTACCAGTTGTGCTTTTCCTCTGCATCAGTGGTAAGGTGTTTTGAGATCAAAGACAGCAGTGCTTTCTTATAGTATGTCTTTATTGAATTGCTTGTAAGATGGCAGCTTACAGAATTTCCCTCATGGCAGAGGTTACATAACTAGAGCAAGCCAGATGGCAGGACTGACCGAAGAGGAGAAATTGACTTGCTTTGGATTATATTTGCTGGGGTTTACAAAAATAGGTGGGGATCTCATGGAAACTTATACATTTCTAACAGGACTAGACACGATAAATGCAGGAAGGATGTTCCCGATTGCAGAGAGTCCAGAACTAGGGGTCACAGTCTCAGGATATTGGGTAGTCAATTTATGACTGAGATGAGGAGAAATTTCTTCACCCAGAGGGCGGTAAGCCTAGAATTCTCTACCATAAGAAGCAGTTGAAGCCAAAACATTGTATGTTTTCAAGAAGGAGTTAGATATAGCTTTTGGGACAAACAGGATCAAAGGATATGGGAGGAAGGCAGGAACTGAATATTTGGCTAGGTGATCAGCCATGATCATAATAAATGGTGGAGCAGGCTTGAAGGGTCAAATGGCCTACTCCTATTTTCTAAGTTTCCATGTCAGCTATGGCTTTTTCCATTGTGTCTCCACATCAAGAGACGAGTAAACCATCCACTATTGCTTCCACTGACTTCATTGAATATCTCATGCTTTTTACATTGATACACTCCAGGATTCATGGAAATGTCAAGCAGTATGGACAGCCATGTTTCTCCTGAATGGTGTCTAGTTAGAAAGTAACTTCTTTCATGCAGTTTAACTTGCTAGTAACCATCCTTTGCTTTTAGGATAGTATAGATCTTTGCCTTGGTGATTTGCAGCAAATTTCCTTTGATGGTTGACATGGGGTAGTGAGATCTCTTCAATGCTTCATTTAGACCTTTTGGGTGTATGCATATTCACAGATTTCCAGGTTGTTTCATTGCTACTATGCAACTAATCCAGGGTGTAAAACTTGTCACTTTCCTTTCCAGCTCTTCTGTTCTGTCTTTTAAGCTTGACTTGAGGGCAGCTGGAACTCTTCTCAGCAGATTCTGAATTGGTCTTACACGCTCATTTATTTCTAGATGATATTCACCAGTTAGACGTCCCAACCCCTGTAAACGCATCTTTAAACTCTTGTAAGACCTGTTCGGCAGTCAATGGTTTAGTGTGTTGCGATACATTGTAAATCTTTGTTGGTCTATTCAGGATTACCAATCCAAGCTTTAGCCTTGCTCCAGCTGAGATGGGAGGCCGTTTTTTCCCATCTACGTTCTGGAATTCTAGACCTTCCTTCTTGCCATTGCACTGGGCTGTCAGACTAATTTGTCCTCTTGGTATGAGTATCATACCATTGTATAGCCTCAATCTTACTTTTAATGCCTTTATTTCCAGATCTCCATGCAGAGCCACTTTGCACAGGTCTCTGAAGGTCATGATGTTGAGTGACATGCCAATGTCTATCTGAAACTTTTTATTAGCCTGATACTCCCCTTCTGGAGTCATCATTCTGTTCTTTGTGATGAGATCCAACCCAGGGTGATGAGATGAGCATTTCTTCACACTGCCAGTTGCAGAAATCTTACATTGAATACAACTTAGCAAATGCAACAAAGATCCTGATGTGTATGGATTTGCAAACGTGTCCATACTCTATGATTAATTGTCACTAAGTTGGCAATTTCAGCCAGAGGAGTCATAATGATTGCCTGGCGTGGAAGAAGTAACAAACAGCCTGATGAAATATTTTGTTTACCTCTGAGAGCATTACCTGAAAAGGTTATTTCAAATCGTGCTTTTTCAGGGTATTCAGCTGTTCTATAAATTTCCATGAGACACAGAGATCCATTATTAAGTAAGATAAAAGCAATTTTCGAACACTTGTTTCCAGCTGGGAAGATTGTTAGGGACAGAAATTCAAGAGTCTCTCTTGAATCTATTGGTTCTAAATGGGATGAATCTCAAAGAACAAAATTGTACAGTGAAATATAGAGTGCAATAATTGCAAGCTTCAAAAAATGGAATAAGAAATTGTGTTTTGCATTCGGGTAAAATTCACATTTTTTCCTCCTGAATCGGAAGGTTCTGCGGTGTGCTTTGATTAAATGCCTATCACAGAGTATGATACCCAGAGTTAAAATTATAAATTATACTTAATAGTTTTACACTTGCATTGTAATAGAAATAAAAGTATCATGAAGCATAATTACTTTATTACTGTTGTAATTATAATTATGGTAATAATTATGCACTTATGCACCATAACTGACTGTTGCACATTGCTGTAATTACTTTTGCCCTCTGAGTTTGCAGGAACAATGCAAGGTTAGCTTAGCCTCATAATAACATTATCTCCACTGCAAAAATGTACATCCATTCTTCACATCTTCCACTAAATTTTAACAGCCTCAGTTATTTGTACTATGAGAATGATCTTCAAAACCTCATGCAAGTAGAACCTATCTTTCAATAATGGTCATATGCCAGAGTTTAAGCATGCATGAGTCTTTAACATGGACTAGGAAACAACCAGTTGATAAAGTGCATGTCATTATTCTTTAAGGATGCAATTACCATTACAATTGTAATATTAATGTGAAATAACGTTGCTTCACACTATATAATGTTGATACAGCCTACATTGGAAATCAGAACCTGAGACTGGAGAAAAGTAGAATGAGACTCCCTGAGAAGAAAATTATGATTCAAACAAACCAATTATAAAGGACATGTTTGTGAATGCCTGATAGATTCTTTTTGTAGCCAAAATTAGGTACTTGGTGCAGAATTTAATGAGGCACTTGGGAGTGGGTTGGGAGACAGAAGAAGCCATAAAATAGTGAGGAAGTGCAGGGGTGGAGTGCCTGCCAACTTCTTGCTGCCATGGAATTTTATCTGGGATAAGGAGGGTGGAAATGACCTTCCCATCAAGAAGCCAATTGAGGCCTTCAAAGGACCACTAATGCGCTACTTCTCATTGCAGCTGACTGGAAGACAACCTGTGTGATCATGACAGGCAACAGCAGGCTTGGTTGGATGGGTCCTCTTGATCGGGCACCCCCTCCCCCTTTCCCACCAGCATCAGAAGGTATCCTGCCCCAATAGTCACTTCCTCCCCACACCCTCACTCCCCAACCAACTAAGCCCTCATCATCCAATCCCCACCCTCTAATTAGGACCTGCCTCTTAGATCCATATACAAATCGGTACCTAATGCTAGTCGTGGTGACCCTGGCCCCACTCACCTTCACCTAAGTGTGGCGTCCATGCTGCTTTTCTACTGAACATAGTAACAACAATGGCCATCACTCCCAATGGAACTGCTGTGACTGAAGAGGTGCTGGCCTACTGATTGGCTGGCAGCTCTTGAAGCAAGGATCCCATTCCTCAAAGGGACAGAAGCAGTGCAGACAACTCATGAGCTACCTGAGTGCTGCAGAGTCTTGTCAAGGCAGGGTGCCTCCACAACTTTCCAAACCACTGTCAGGGCTACCGCCATGTCAACTATATTCTGCCTATTGTCTATAATATTTTGTTCTTGGGCACTCAGATTAGAAAATTAAAGTAGGGCACCTGGATTAGTTCCATAAAAGAAAAATACTGCGGATCCTGGAAATCTGAAATGAAACTGAAATGCTGGAAACACTCAGGAGGTCGGCAGCATCTATGGAGAGAGAAACAGCGCTAACATTTGGAGTCCATATGACTCTTCATCAAAGCTAAACAGAGGGAGAAATGCATGGATTTTATACTGTATAAGAGGGGGTGGAACTGCTGGAGCAGAATAGAACTTCTGTAATAGGTGGGATTAAGGAGAGATTGCAACAAAGATGTGTAGGGTACAAGACAGAGAATGTGTTAATGCAGTGTAAATGGCTATATAAGGTGCTGGTAGTGGCATAAAGGTAAAATAGCAGAATGTGTTCATAGGAGAACAAAGTTCTGTGAAAGCAAAACTTGGGATGTCACAGTGGTTAGCACTGCTGCCTCACAGTGCCAGGGACCCGAGTTTCATTCCCAGGTTGGGTCACTGTCTGTGTGGAGTTTGCATATTCTTCCCGTATCTGGGTGGGTTTCCTCCAGGTGCTCCGGTTTCCTCCCACATTCTGAAAGACGTGCTGGTTCGGTGCGTTGACCCGAACAGGCACTGGACTGTGGTAACAAGGGGAATTTCACAGTAACTTCATTACAGTGTTAATGTAAGCCTTACTTATGACTAATAAATGAACTTTAACTTTAAACTTTTAAGAACAAGTGACAGATGACCCTGTGAGTGAGGCAGAGGGGGTGGATTTGTGTTGGGACAAAAAATGTCCCAACTTAACCCCTTTTTTAAAATCCAAAACATGAGCCCACTGGAGACTTTGTACATTTATAGATTTTTATTTACCTTGTTGTAGAACCAGGAGGAGCAGGAGTGCTGCTGCTGGCCATTGATAACTCTCTTCCCACTTGCTTCCCCCACCTCAAGCTTTTCTGAGCCCCTAGGCCAAAAGTTGAGGTGTTTGATATTGCTGCACCAAGCCTCACTGTCCCTTTCGTACAACCCCTTTCCACCCCACATACACACCCATCACTGCAACTGGCAAATGGCAACTGAGAGAATGGTGGCATATTGATTATGTTAATGATAGCAAATCCTGAGTTCTAGTTATAAGCTAGAGACATGAGTCCATCCAAATCCAATTGCGGTAACTAGGGAATTTAATTTAATTAAACAAATTTGGAATAAAGAGCTAGTACAACTAATGACAACCATGTGACTATTAGAATGTTGTAAAACCTGTATGAATGTCCTTCAGAAAAGAAATCTGATGTTCTTACCTGCTCTGGTCAACGTGATGCCAGATTCAAAGCAATTTGGTTAACCTTTAACTGCTCTCTGAAATGGCATAGCAAGGTACTAAATGGCCAAGACGGCAGGTCAGCACAACCTTCTCAAAGGCTGTTGGGGATTGGTAATAAATTCTGGCCTTGCCAGTGACACCCATATCTCATAAATTAATAATAATAAAATGATGCCTGCAGCTCATCTATCTTTTTGAGGCCAGTGGACCAATTTACCATGGCTCTGCTGTCACCCTCATTAAGCATGTGCAGCGTGGACTGTGCCGCGATCATGCCTCAATGCAGGTGCAATTCTATTTATAGGCTGAATCTTTCCATAGTCACTGGAGATAACAGCAACTTCAGGAAATGCATTGCTGCATAGAATACGGGATTGTGGCATTGTTTGACAGAGCAAGCATCCAAATAGTTTTTTTCAGGAACAGCAGGAAGGAGTAGGCCTGAGATTGAGGTTTCCATTTCAATGCAGGATTCCAGAAGAGCCCAGAATTTCACTGATGACACCCCAGGGTGGTAGTGCCAGGGTGGTAGTGCCAGGGGCAGGCTCTCTGGGCAGCCCCATTGTCCGTGGGGTGAAGGGTGGCTCAATGTCTCTGTGATGGTGGTGGGGAGGGGGGTGGGGAGGTGGGATTGCCACCTGATGTTTGTGGAGGGTGGGGACATTCTGGTGCTTGTGAGGGGACTGACTCCCCAATGCCGTGGGGGTGGGGGGGTGGAGGGGGGGGGAAGTGGTGGGGAGTGGTGTAAGTTTTCTTTAGTGTAGATTGGGCACCCTTTAAAGATAGCACCTCGAGATCTATAGAGGTGGCATTGCCAGCTTTAGCAGGCTCTGCCCAACAGAGTGATGACAAAAACTATGCCCCAAGATTCTCTGTGCACTGAATGCCTAAGAATCTGGAGAGAAAGCTCAGCTGTGTAGCTGGGAAGCTACACGCCTGTTTCCTCAACGAAACTGACACTTTGACAAATTATGGGAAAATTCCATCACAGAGTTGGATGTCTCCAACAGGTGCATTAAAGAGGTGCATTTTGGTGGACCATTTGCATGAAAAAGTCACATTTCTGGCATCTAGAGCGGTCGAAGGGTATCCCACAACACAACCCAATACAAGTTTCCAAAATCATTGTGTTCTACTGCATAGTTCAAAAAATCATAATTGAAAGAAAATCAGCTGGAAGACAAGAATGAGGAGCCTGAGGAACATAGGAGGATGACTACAGAGGAGGCCATTAAGCCTCTCAAGCCCCAACATCATTCAATGGGATCATAACTGTTCTGTATCTGAAGTTCACCAACTCATCGAGAAGAAGTTTTTTCCAATTTATCTCCTGGAAAGCTTGACTCTGATTTCAAAGTTATGTCCCCTTGTCTAAGATTGCTCACCAGAAGAAAACGTTTCTCTCTATCTACACTATTAAACACTTACAAATCCTTAAAACCTCAAACAAATTACCCCATAACCTCTAATGTTCTGAGAATACAAGCCTAATTGTGTAATCTCTTATAATTTAACTCCCAGAGTCCTGGTAATAATCTCATGAATCAATGCTGCACTCCTTCCAAGGTTAATCTATCCTTTCTAAGGTGCATTCCAGGGCTGTATATCCCAGATCTTGTGTAACCAAGGCTGTGTATAGCTGTAGCGAAAGTTTTATATTCTAGTCCTCTAAAGTTAAGGACTATCATTCTGTCAGCCTTCTGTTTTACCACAACAATTCAGTAATCTGTGTATGTGGACCTTTCAATTTCTTTTGAACTCCATTGTTCCTAGCGTTTCGCCCTTTAAAAAATGTTTGGTCTATACTCACATTTACTAGCATTGAAATCCATACTTCACAGTTATGTCCACTCACTTAATCTCTCAATGCTAATTTGTAGTTTTATACTCCCATTTGCAATATTCCCACGCCACCAATATTTGTGCCGTCAGCACACTTGGATATATGGTTCTCAATTTTGTTGCCTAAATCACTAACACATATAGCAAGTAGTTGTGACCAGCTCCTTTTGGGACACCACTAGTCATATCCTTTCAATTCAAATACATACCCATTATCCTAATATGTATCTTTTAACACCTATTCAATCTCTTAACCATGTCAGTAATTTGCATTCAATTCCATTAGCTTTAGTTAACCAATCTCTTTTATCAAATTTTATTGAATGTGTCTGCAAGCCTATATAAAATTTATCCGTAGACATTCCTCTGTCTACCACTTTAGTTACTTACTCATATTATTCAATTTGGTTGTTAGACATTGCAAAGTTAATAAAAGCAAAATACTGCAGATGCTGGAAATCTGAAATGAAAACAGAAAATGCTGGATAAACTTGACAGGTCTGGCAGTATCTGTGGAGAGAAACAGAGTTAACATTTCAAGTCCATATGGCTCCTCCTCAGAACTTTTAACAAATCTCACTCTGCTGAGTTTTTCCAGCATTCTCTGTTTTCACTTTACTATTTCAAGTTGCGTCTCTCTAATCAGTTGAAATATCTCCATTACTCTGTGCTTAATTATAAATTCCAATATCCTCCTCACCACAGATGTTGGACTAACAAGCCTATATGATCTAGTTTGTCTCTCTCACACACCTTACTTAAAGAGTAGTCACATTTGCAAATTGCTAATCTAAAGGGACAATTCCCAAGTTGAGAGAATTTTGAAAGATTAAGACTGAGGCATCTGCATTTTACTTAACTACTTCCTGTAAAATTCTGGGGTGGAAACCATCAGACCCTGGAGATATTTGTCTGTCTCCAGAAGAAGCTGAACATGGGGCAGGATGGGCTTTCTTAGCTTCTACAAGAACTATTCCGCAGCAGCTAAGCATGTGTGTGAATGTGCAGCATGCAGCTGTTCATCATCGAAGGTCTTGGACTGAGGGCATCCCCCCAATAGTGATATTTACCAAACAAGGGAGGCACTGCAAGGTGTATAGTGCAACACCATTGACACTTGTAGAAATTTGGAACAAAAGTGAAAGTATTTATGCTTATGAAGAAAGAGATGATGGCAATAATAGTTGGTGTAGTGTTCATATTTCACCTTACATTAAGGACACCTATATTGTCCTAGTTGTGCATTTTTTTTTCAACATGGTAGCTACCAATCCCAGACACTGCTGCTGGCATTATTCTTTATTTCACTCCTGGGCATGCCATTCACCCATCAACATGGGAAATCAATGGTTGTGTGTAGAAAAGAAAAACATCTTTCCCCAGCCCCACATGCTGTAGGAAACGTCCATTGCTTTTTCTTAACTGATGCCTGTAAAAATATAACTATTTGGAGCTTTGTGTCCATGTAGAAGCCTGAGCCTTTAGTTCACGCAGATCCATTATAGTTAAATAAAGAAATAAACAAAAGACACTTATTTATCTAATTCTTGATCATATTGAAAGGACGTCCCAAAATTTTTAACAACCAATTAATCACTTTAGAAGTTCATTCACTGTTGTTCTGTAGGTAACTTAAAGGAAAAGGCTACAGCTCACAGCATGTATCGATGCTTATAATCAATTGACATTTTTTATGGTTGTTAGGAAGTTTCTTTATTCACAGAGCATACCAGAGGTTGAAGTTTATAAACCCTGTGCCTATTGGCACTCCTCGCTACTCAAAATTGAAAATGATTGCAACTGTAAACTGCCAGAAAAACTGTCTTTATATTGATTTAAACATTTATGTGCCTAAGATGTCCCTCTAAAGGAATTACATTATTAACAACTACCCTATCATCAGCATGCACTATTATTATGAACTTGAAGGGGAGAGAAAGATAGGTGCCAAGGGTAATATTGTTCCAGTGATTGCTGATCTAATAAAATGTCAGTTTTACTGACTAATTTTGTTACATTAACAACAATAATACCTTACATTTAAATAGCACCTATGACACAATAAACCATCTCAGAGCACTTCACAGGAGCATCATAAAACAAAATCTGACATTGAATCCCATGAAGAGATTTTTGATCAGATGACCAAAACCAACTTAGGTAGATTTTAAAAGTGTCTTAAAGGAGAAAAGCCAGGGAGACAGAGGGATATAGGGAGGGAATACTAGAACT
Source organism: Mustelus asterias (assembly GCF_964213995.1). Lineage (NCBI taxonomy): Eukaryota > Metazoa > Chordata > Chondrichthyes > Carcharhiniformes > Triakidae > Mustelus > Mustelus asterias. Next base: position 50,705,195 of record NC_135807.1, on the reverse strand, counting down.
TAGGACCTCTGCAACTGAAGGCATGGTCATCAGTGTTGCAGGATTGAAATTGGGGATTCTCAAGAGGCAGAATTAGATGAGTGCCGATATCTCAGAGGTTTGTGAGCTAGGAGGATATAGGGTGGGGTGAGGCCATGGAAGAATTTGAAACTAAGGATGAGAATTTTAAAATCAAGACATCACTTGATTGGAAGTCAATGTAGGTTGGGGCGTGCACAGTGGAGTGGCACTGCTGCCTCACAACTCCAGGGACCCAGGTTCAATTCCGGCCTTGGGTTACTGTCTGTGTAGAGTTTGCATGTTCTCCCCGTGTCTGCATGGGTTTCCTCCAGGTGCTCTGGTTTCCTCCCACACTCCAAAGATGTATAGGCTAGGTGGATTGGTCATGATAAATTATCCCTTAACGTTCAAAAATGTTTAGGTTAGATGGATTAGCCATGGGAAATGTGTGGGGTTACAGGGATAGGGCCAGGAGAGGGCCTGGGGTAAGTTATTCTGACAGAGAGTTGGTGCAGACTCAATGGGCCATATGGCCTCTTCTGTAGAGATTCTACTATTCTATGAAAGCACAGAGGTGATAGGAGATTGGGACATGTTGCGAGTTAAGACACAGGCAGCAGAGATTTGGATGACATCAAATTTGTGGAGGGTAGAATCTGGAAGTGTGTTAGAATAGTCAAGTCTGGAGATAAAATAAGTCATGACTGAGGGTTTCAACAGCAGATGAGTTGTCTACAGAAGTGAAGTAGGGTAATATGACAGGGGTGTAAATTGGTAGTCTTAGTGATGGAATGAATATGCGATTGGAAGTTTGTCATGGGCTCAATATGATTACAAGGTTGCACATATCAGTTTTAGAAAATGTTCCTTTCTAAAAGTGGGAAGGAGAAGGAACTTAGATTATCATTATTGCAGAAAGAAGTGATGGTGCCCCCAAACCAAAAGGAACATTTTCCTGGGGCAGAGAATATCAGCCTATTGACTGCTCATATGGTTTGTTTCAAAAGGAACAAACCTGATTTTCCTTTTATTTGAATTAATGGAAGGAAAATTGGGGCCTTTTCTTTTACAGGTCTGTACAGACTCAGGAAAACCTCCCATTTTAATTGATAAAACAAAGCAAACCTGTCCAGAAATATCATTACATTTAAAGTAATAGATTACAATATCCAAAAGGCTGTTTCTGGTGCCTTCTAAAACAACAGTCAGAGAAAACACTGAATATATTGTTCTGTGCCTCACTCTTTGGTTACTGTGTTTTAGAAAGGAAAAGTGGGCTTGTTTCAGAGGCATTGCCAGGCACATGGGCTGTATTTAATTCCCTGAGGTGGAAAATTGCTGTGCTATTGATACAACAGTTGACCCTTGCCTCAGAATTAGATGTTGCCCTCAGAAAGCTGTTGCTGCTGCACTCTTAGGTGATCTTCTTACTACTGGTCTTAACTGGTGGTTAACAGTGCTAACACCCAGCGCCAGGGACCCAGGTTCGATTCTGACCTTGGGTGACTTTCTGTGCAGAGTTTGCACATTCTCCACGTGTCTGCATGGGTTTTCTCCGGGTGTTCCAGTTTCCTCCCACAGTCCAAAGATATGCAGATTAGGTGCATTGGCCATGCTAAATTGCTCCTTAGTGTCCCAAGATGTGCAGTTTAGGGAGATTAGCAGAGTAAATATGTGGGGTTCCTGAGGTAGGGCAGAGGGTGAGCTTGGGTATGACTCTCTGTTGGAGAGTCAGTGCAGACTTGATGGGTCAAACAGCCTCCTTTTGCACTGTAGGGAGTTTATGGATTCTACGGAACTTGTACTTCTTGCTGAAACATCTATTTGGAAACAGCCTCCTGGAATGAAGAGGTGAAAGAATCCCCACTCACAATACAGAGTCCACTCCCAGAGTCAAGGTGCTCTGTCAGATAGGAACTTCAGCTATGATCAACAGTGATAAAATTATTAAGTAGTGTTTTTGTGAACTGGGAGAGAGGAGTTGTTTGAAGAGGTAGCTCCTCTGTGATGTAGAGAAAAAAAGGGAGTGAATTTCTCTGTGAACTGGGGGAGTCATAGGAAACGTGAAGTGGAGAGTGACTGTTCAAGTACGCTTGGGAAAGCAACGGTCTGACTGATGCGTTGAATATGGATAAACTTCAAAAAACTTTTCCTTTCTTTAAGATTACACCTTGATCAGTCATGAAATACAAAAATGTGTTAAATGAATCAGGATGTGCTGTTCTGAAGAGAAAAATTGTAATGTTTTCCAGAACAATAACTCCATCACCTCAGATTCCCACCTCCTGTATAGTAGATTTGCAAATGGCAAAAATGACTAACTTGTAAGAAATAAACACTTCTCTAAATTAGCTGTCTACAGTGCTGATCTGTCAAATAAGGTTAATGGAAAATGGCGCCCATAAGAATAACAATCTTTCCCACGTACACTGTTCCATGTAAAAACAGGAGACCTGATACAGGTATATAAGATGTAGGAGACCTAATAGAGGTATATAAGATGTTGAGAGGCATAGATCGGGTGGACTCTCAAAGGCTTTTTCCCAGGGTGGAAATGGCAGCTACGAGAGGACACAGGTTTAAGGTGCTGGCGGGGGTAGGTACAGTGGAAATGTTAGGGGGAAGTTTTTCACACAGAGGGTGGTGGGCGAGTGGAATCGGCTGCCGTCAGTGGTGGTGGAGGCAAACTCAATAGGGTCTTTTAAGAGACTCCTGGATGAGTACATGGGACTTAATAGGATGGAGGGTTATAGGTAGGCCTAAAAGGTAGGGATATGTTCGGCACAACTTGTGGGGCCGAAGGGCCTGTTTTGTGCTGTAGTTTTCTATGTTTCTATGTTTCTAGAACTACTCTGTGACACATGCTCATCAGTTTGCTTTTTCATCGCAATCTGTATTTGCTACCTTTTTTAAGTTCTTCATTCAGTTGAAAATCACATGTTTTCCACACTGAAAGCTGTGCCATTGCATTTCAGTACACAACAATCCAATACAGTTTATATGCCAGTTATATTGTTTGCTTAATTAAAAAGCAAGATACAGGTGAAGGGAATGCAGCATGCAGATTTTGTCATTTAAATATTACTGTATAAAAATCAAAAACCTTAAATCTGCAAACATGTTATGCCAATGTTTTTCCATTATTAATTCCTGTGTCAAAAGTATTAATGTAAAATGCCTGGGTAAACTTGTCACACTGTAATTACTGTGTTCCACCAGGTGAGGCATTGCATTGGCCTCACTGGTGTAATTATACTGTGGCACCATAGTGCAGCTCCAGCGACTTCCATATCAAGGGGACTTGTAAATTCAATGCAGCCCCCCAAAACTGGACATTCAAGTGACTGATATTTGAAAATGCTGTAAAGCAGCACAGATCTAATCACAGACTAATTCCCCTCTGCATTTCTTGCTGATAGGCTCCCTAATGGGATCAATCAGCAGCAAATCAGAGAGAAACTAGTCTGTGATTGGATAAGCAGGAATGAGTGAGAAGGTAAGTATTGAAGGTAGGTTTCTGGGCCTGGAGTATGAGGCAGTTGGAGCAGGTATCAGACACTGTGGCTGGAGCAGAGGTGTGAGTCCCAGGCAAGGTGGCAGGAGTGACAGTATGGGGCCCAGGTATGGTGGTTGGAGCAATGTGCAGGGCCCAGGCAAGGCAGCTGGAGTGGAGGTGAAGGGTCCAGGTGAGACAGCTGGAACAGCAATGCAGAGCCTACTAATATCCTTTATGGAAGGAAATCTGCCATTCATGTCTGGTCTACATGTGACTCCAGATCTACAGCAATGTGGTTGACTCTTAACTGAAATGGAGGAATAGGGATGGGCATTAAATACTGGTCTAGCCACTGACCTCCACATTCCATAAATGATTTAAAGAAAAATTTTCTTCAAAGTGGTCCTGTAGTGGTACCTGAAGTCTTGAGGCAGCGCAGATGTGTGATGAACCCCTGTCTGAGTACACCCCTGCTTGGATGGAATTTCAGTAAGAAGTTTAACAACACCAGGTTAAAGTCCAACAGGTTTATTTGGTAGCAAAAGCCACACAAGCTTTCGGAGCTCCAAGCCCCTTCTTCAGGTGAGTGGGAATTCTGTTCACAAACAGAGCATATAAAGACACAGACTCAATTTACATGAATAATGGTTGGAATGCGAATACTTACAGCTAATCAAGTCTTTAAGAAACACAACAACGTGAGTGTGTCTTAAAGACTTGATTAGCTGTAAGTATTCGCATTCCAGCCATTATTCATGTAAATTGAGTCTCTGTCTTTATATGCCCTGTTTGTGAACAGAATTCCCATTCACCTGAAGAAGGGGCTTGGAGCTCCGAAAGCTTGTGTGGCTTTTGCTACCAAATAAACCTGTTGGACTTTAACCTGGTGTTGTTAAACTTCTTACTGTGTTTACCCCAGTCCAACACCGGCATCTCCACATCATGGATGGAATTTCACATTGGTCTCAAGTCCCGAACACCCTCGAGAGTCAGAGCCCCACAGCTCGAGCCATCATGCGGAGGTGTCCTCTGTGCCCTTTCACATGGCATGGAGGGGTTTCCTGTGTGGGCTACTGCTGCACACCCTTCACTTCCTTGCCCTCGCCCATGGCCCAGACCTAGTTACTGTCCAGCGGCAGAGGTCCCTAGTGGAGCTGGCACCCACAATCATGGCTACAGCCTCTCAGGCAGGGTTGGTGATCTTGCTTGCTGCATGTCTGCCTGATTGTGGGTAGAGGGTTTCCCACCTCTGCTTGACCCCATTGAGAAGTTTGCAGGCAGGGTTCCTTTTGTAAACCATAGTGCAGTCTTCTTGGAAACCATTCCCCAACTGGTCTTGGGCAAGTGCTGGGGAGGTGTTTAAAAAGATAACCACACTGATTACAGAGATTAATCTTTCCCAGGGCAAGCCACCACAAGCGCAGTGTGATTCATATGGAGGAAAATATTGTTTGATGTTTAATATATGATGAGCTTTCCTGCCATCCGTGTCAATGGGACTCACTGGTTTTCTCATTGGAACTGACACTTTGAAAAACTACGGTAAGATTCTGTCCATAGTGTGAGGGGGTGGGGGGAGAGTATGACGGGGTGGGAAAGAGAGAGTGTGAGGGGTTGGGGAGGTGAGTGTGAGAGGATGTGAAAGAGAGCGCATGAAGGGGAGAGAGTGAGTGTGAGCGGGTGATGAAAGAAGCAGTGTGAGGGAATGGGAGAGAGAGAGTGTGAAGGGAGGAGAGAGAGATAATGGGGGCAAGAGAGTGCAAGGGGAGAGATTATGTGCATTGAGAGAGTGCGAGTGAGAGAGATTGGCGGGGGGAGAGTGTGTGGGGGGGAATTTTTGGTTGAGGTGATGCAAGAGAGAGCATGATTCATATTACCTCCTAAGCTGTGATGGCCTGAGACTGAGACACAACATGTTGCTTGTGTTCCCTGCTGGCACCTTTACATGGAATTTACAGCACAAAACCAGGCCATCTATGTTGGTGTTTATGTTCCACACAAATCTCCTCCCATCTTTCTTGATCACACTATCAGGATAACTTTCAGCTTTCTTCCTTGTGTTTATCAAATCAACTTCCTTAATGTACCTATACTAGAATCATAGAATGGTTACAGCACAGAAGGAGGCCATTCAACACAGTCATTGTGTCAGTTCTCTACAACAACAACAACTCAGCTAGTCCCACTCCTCAACCTTTTCCCTGTAGCCCAGTAAAATATTTTCTCTTCAGATAGTTATCCAGCTCCCTTCTGAAAACCGCCATTAAATCTGTCTCCAGCATATGTTCAGGCAGTGCATTCCAGACCCAAACCATTTGTTGCATAAAAGGATTTTCTTCATGTCACTGCTGGTTCTTTTGTTAATCCTCTTAGGGTTATCAACCATTTGCAGATGGGAACAGTTTCTTCCCACTTATGCTGTCTGGACCCCTCATGATCCTCAACACATCTAACAAATCTCCTTTCAGCCTTCTCTTCTCTAAGAACAATAGCCCCATCTCCACCAATCCAATCACACAACTGAAGTCTCTGATCCTCAGAACCATTCTTGTAAATCTTTTCTGCCCCCTTTCTAAACCTTCACATCCTTCCCTTGAGGCTGAACCAGTGGTTTATCAAAGTTCATAACTTACTTTTGTACTCTGTTCCCCTGTGTATAAAACACAGTATTCAGTATATTTTATTACCTGCTTTCTCAACCTGTCTGGTCACCTTCAATGATTTGTGCGCATATACACCCAGATTCCTCTGTTCCTGCATTTCTTTTAGAATTGCACCCTTTATTTTATGTCACCCCTTCTCGTTCTTCTGACCAAAATGTATCACTTCACACTTGTCTGCATTAAATTTCAACTGCCACATATCTGCCCATTCCACTCTATATGCTCTTGAAGTCCATCACAATCCTCCTCACAGTTCACAATACGCCCAAGTCTTACATCATTTTCAAATCTTGAAATTATGCCCAGGTTTAGAATAGAAATATATAAATCAACAAAAAGCAGTGACCCCTCCATACACCATCCCCAGTCTGAAATAAGTTTTTTTGTAATTCATGTTTTTAATAGTATTGAATCAAATAATTAATAACTGTTGCATAATGAAAGTTTAACTAGGCTAAAGAGTTTCAAAATACCACAAGGTTGGAAATAAATGCCTATTTGCACTAACATTTTTCACTGACATTTGGGGACTAAAGTGATTAATACATAGGAGAACAACATAATAGTAGGTTTAGAAATAATATAGCCAACACATTTTCTTAGAGCTCCTGCACCTCAAAATTTCCCATTACACCACTGCTGTGGTATATTTATAAATTGGCATTTTCCCATGACAAATGTAGACATCTGAATTTATATTGGGAACATTAAAAGGAGGATTCAGTTAGGTATTTTCACACTGGTCTAATTATCCTTGCTCTGATTTCTCTCACCTAAAGACTGCTCCAGGTTTTAACTTTCCTGTGTAGTGCCATGGAAGATCGACTCCTATATGAAATAGACGCGAGGAATAAAATCAATACTAATTGATTGACAGCACTTTCATGAGTGCTAATACTTTAACTCAGTCTCTCCAGTCATAAAACTACACAAACAGTACCTTTATCCGTTTCTATGATCCGAGTACTTATTATCTACTAAGAGTAAAGCAACTTTTACTTAATGTACGCCTCGGCCATTAAAATACACCGAGGATAGCTCAGTAAGCACTTTTATGATCAATCGCCCAAAAGTGCATAGATCTGGAGAAAGTAGGAAATGCGCCAAAGGAGGGAGCACATTAAAAGATTGAGGAAGATTATGTCCAACCTGATCGGTTTATACATTTATATCAATCTGTCTAAAGCATTCTTTATAATATTTAAGCTGAGATTGTTGTGTGTGTGTGAGAGACAAAACCAAAGTCAGAATGTAGGTGTGTATCTGTTAGACAGGAAAGATGGTGAGAATCATGTTATTGCTGCCATGTCCGGAATTTAATGAATTCGTTGTTCCTTTTTTCAAGAACTGTAGAGGGAAACTGCTGAAATCAGTGTTATTCTAACCTCCTCTCTGATACTTTCATATTCTTTGAAATTGCGCATTTATGTGCTGCTGTGTTGTGTGCCTGTTACGATGCTGTTTCAAAGGTAGGTCTAATTCTCAACAGTTTGAATTGTATTTTCTTGTTACAAAACAGTTAAATCGGGGGCTTTGAAAGTTTTCTTTGATTTGCAGTGAAAGCTGCCCGGAATTATGCATTCATGTTAATGCCCACGAGGTTCATTTCTTTGGCGTAAGCGTTTCTGTTGCTGTGTGCAGATACTGTTGGCTGGAGACCACCAGAAATGTGCAATAAGGATGGGGAGTGTGTATTTAACACATATATTTAACTTATTTACAAATGAAACAAAAAAGACGTCGATCAAAAGAGACCCAAAAAAATCACGGCGAGGTTCAGACTGCTGTAAATCCGTGCACACACACACCAGTCAGAGAGACACAGAGAGAGAGAGAGAGATGTCATCCAGCATTTGCCCATCACATCGCGATTGTTCCCACGTAGAGGCAAAGCTGGCAGGAAATATTTCAGATTAAAACCGAATGAATATGCCGCTCGCAAATAAGATCTCTCCAAGAAAAAGAGAGAGGGAAAGAAAGAGAGAGAGAAATAATGTGCGTGACAGATTTATAATGCTCTCTGAGCATCTGAGTGTCTGAAAAAACATTCCCAGTTGCGTGAAAGCTCCGGCTGGACGGTCCATCGGAAATGATTCCAGCAGGTAGAAAAGAGAGTGGCAGCATCTCTCTGTGTGTGTGTGAGAGAGAGAGAATCCCCCTCCTCCCTATTAACCCTCTATTTCCCTGGATTTGCCAGCCAGCCGGCTCCCTCCTCCTCCTCCCTATTTATTAACCCCTCTATTTCCCTGGATCGCCAGCCACCCAGCTCCCCCTCCTCTGTCCCCACACCCCCCCCCCCCATCATATTAACCCCCTGTTTCCCCTAGCCGGCTTCCTCCCAGCCCAGCGGACTGCACCATCTGATTGTGAGGGATGCGCAGCAGCTTGGCTTGTTCTCAGGGAGGCGCCGATTGCTGAGTGTGTGTGAGGGAGAGAGAGAGCGGGGTGTGGGAAAAGGAAGACAAGCGCTCTGACAAGACTGGCTGTGAGGCGGATGAGTTGGGCCGAGCTGTGTTGATTATTTTGGGGAGGGGGTGGTGGCGGGGGTAGGGTAGGGAGGTAGGGGAGGGGGGGTGGGTGAGGATTAGTCTCTCTCATCCTTTGGGCATTGCTGGGAGCAGGCTCTCTGGATCACGTGCCTTTGCCTGAGGCTGAGGGCGCTTCATTACTTCTTCCACCGCCATATTACAAACTTCAGTATTTTTCCTCTCTTGAATTTTTCCCGCTCGGTGAGTAGGTTTTTTTTTCTATCTGGATTTTTTTTTCAGTGCTTTCTCTTTTTTTTTGGTAATTTTCAACTACTTTTTTAATTAAAAAAAGAAACAAGAAATTGAGCCTATACGAAGCATGGTTGATAAATTCTATTTTGCAGAATAAGTTCTTGCATGCTGTATAGTGGTAAGTCATTGACGGCTTTGGCAAAAGGAACTGTGTATATTTTGTATATTTTTTTTGTTACTGTTGCCAGCCCAAAAAAAAGCAAAGAATATTTTTTAACACGCATGCATATATAGCCGTAGTTTTTTTTCTCTACAACAACACAAATTACAAATTTTAAAAGAAATGCTCTCTCATTCTATTTGCAAAGCTTTATTTGGTGTATATTTTTCTATACCGGTATTGACACACATCTGTGTGCTTCGCTTGGTTGAGCTGAAGTGACAAGCTACCAACAAGCACGACCCTGGAACAAGTTCTCGTTGTCAATAACAACCAAAGTGTTTTGCCGACTTTTCCACCTTTTTTTTTAACGGGAAACTTTTCTTGCAGCTTGTTGCTTTTCTTTTTCTTGAGAAGTCGTTTTCCTACATGTGTACCTGTTTCAGATGGTTGTGTTTTTTTTAAAAAATAAGACAAATCCGCTATCCAGTTGTTGAAAACTTTTTAATCTTTAAAACAATCCGCTCCCCCCCCCCAAAAAAAAACACAAAGTTGTGGATGGCTGTGGAAGTTCTTGAGGGGAAAATGAAGTGTGTTATTGGTTATATTGTTCGCAGAAGGCACAACGACACTTCAGCACAGGTATTTACTTCAGGGCCAATATGATGTAACCTAATCATTGTCATCAGAAAAGCTGGGAATAAAATATTGATGATGAAGTCAATAACGTGTGTTTTTATTTAATGCTTTCCCTCAGTGGCTAGTCTGCCTTAACAGGTCAATTTGCACTGTAAAGGCTGTGTCGCGTTATTTCTGATCTGCCTGCTTTCACTGGGACCCTTGTTTTGCGGTGCTGCTGCCGAATATTATTGCGTTTTCATTCAATTGTGTGAATGGGGAACGGGTGAGATGCTTCCCAATGAAGAGCTTCGGGGAGCAGTGAGGGGGAGGCAGTGCATCATGTTTCTAACAGTGCTACTACAATGTAAGTAACTGTGCTGTGATGCTCGATACGACAGCCGTACATTGCCGTGGTTGACGTTACTTGTATCCTCCATGTGCATTCAGACGGTGCTCGCCACACCAGTGGAGTTGCACCTTTCTATTTTAATCATTCTAATTGAAACCGGTTCCGCTCGGTTGGAGCTGGTAAAACAAATGTGTCCGATCTTGAGTAAAACGTATGCATTTGGCAGCCACTCTTTATCCAGAATTGGATCGTTGTGAAGGAATGAGGATATGATCAAGGGATCATGGACTTATCCATGAGGATAAGTCGGTCTACCAATGCAGAAGTTTGGAAAGTTCTAGCTAAATTTTAATGTTTTGTAAGCAAAGTGATTGCTGAGCATTGTTCCTCCATGTAACTGATATCGACCAGTGATATCAGTTACATCTTCAACATCAGGGTTTCAGTGACAAGGCAGGGATCCTTCCTCCGTTAGGATCTAAGAAATAAACGTTATAAATATTTGACCCAGTTACATCTATCTGGAATGAAAATTGGCCAGGGACATTTTTTTTGCAGATACCACAGAGAAGATTTATTATTACAGGTGTGCTGTGAGATTTTTCTCACCCCTCTGGAAGCTGCTAGTTCCACTTAGCTCTATTTTTGCTGGTAGTGAAGCATTCACGCCTCTGTTCAGCGTGCTGCCTGAGCAAGGGAGTCACACTGCAGTTGTCATAAGATTAGGAAACCCAGATTTAGAATATATATTGCAATAGCTGTAACAACATTGTGGTTAGCTTGGAACTGTGTTTAGATATTTTTAAAAGATCCTTGTGAAACAGCCAAGGCATCCTACTCGTTTGAGTTTTAACACTTCTGTAAGTAGTTAGAGCATTAGCAGGGGTAACATTATTTTTGAATCAGTCAATGAAATTTGGCTTTTGCAAAATGTGACTTCACTTTGAAGATAACATGCAACATTATCGTTGCATTTGCAATTGATGTGAAGGTGGCTGAGAATAGTTAGTATATAATACATCAATATGTGGTCAAGTCATTACTCTTATAGTGTATTGATGCTGCTGAATGTTTTCTCACTACAGCATCAAGTCAAATTTTGGCAATTCGTAAAATGCCACCCACTTCAAACCTGTGGATGGAATATAGGTATACATATGCCACAGTAACACCATACCAAAACAAATGCTATTTTCATTTGTCACACTGCCCAAGTGAATGCTGAACAAAAATAAAATCCCAGGCATTTTCCATGAGGATCAAATGTCAATTGAAAGTTATTGTGTGGTGCTTGCATTAATTGTTAACACAGTGCAGTAAACACAGTGACAGACTGTTAAAATGTTAACTACAATAGGGAAGATTTGGTTTAATATTTCCTTTGAAGCTACTCTGATGCTAGTTAAATCTTATAACTTACCTTTATTTCTCCCCTTAGAAATACCATAAATTAACTGGATGAACACTTGGCACTTTATAACATTCAAGGCTATGGGCCAAGTGCTGGTAAATGGAATTAGGTGGGAGGTCAGGTGCTTCTCGTGTTGGTGCAGACTCGATCAGCTGAAGGGTCTCATCTGCACTATGATTCTAACATGAATTACATTTCCATTCATGTAATTTTAGGGAGTAATTAACCTAGATGAAGTTTTTTCCACCCATTTGGATGATATTGCTAACATGTACATATAAATTAATGCATTTTCTTCTTTAAAAATCTCTTAAGGGTCTAAATGAGGTCAGGTTCGCAAAGGATAGATGGGATCGAGAATGAAAGAGCTCAAATTTAATGTAATTGGTAAAAGAAGCAAAAGAGAAATGAGGAAAAACTTTTTCATGCAATGAGTGGCTAAGGCCTGGAATGCACTTCCTGAGTGTGATGGAGGCAAATTCCATTCAAGCATTCAAAAGGGAATTTATGTTGTGTTTCTTAAAAAAAAGTGTGCAGGGTTATAGCGAGCGAACAGAAGGATGACAATAACGTGAACTGCTGATTCAGTGAGCATAGGCCAAATTTAACATTTAAATTTAATATTTTTAACATCTTAATATTTGTGTAATTCTGAGTGCCAATGTGAGAAGAGAGGTATGATGAGGGATAAAACATAGAACATAGAACATAGAACAGTACAGCACAGAACAGGCCCTTCGGCCCACGATGTTGTGCCGAGCTTTATCTGAAACCAAGATCAAGCTATCCCACTCCCTATCATCCTGGTGTGCTCCATGTAATGGATAAGCCATTAAAATCTTTCACAATATTAGATACTTATGAAGATGAATGAGACAATAAAAGTTAATGAATGAATTAGCATGTCTATAGTCTGCTATTGTGATTAAATAACCAATTAAACAAATGGGCAGACAGGACCTAATCATTTCACCTTGACATTCAATGGCATTGTTATCACCGAATCCCCTACTATCAACATCTTGGTGGTTGCCATTGACCAGATACTTAACTGGACCAGTCACAAAGGTACTGTGGCTACAAAGAATAGCCCAGAAAATAGGAATGCTGTGGTGAGTAACTGACTTCCTGATTCTCTAAACCCTGTCCACCATCTATATGCAACAAGTCAGGAGTGTGATGGAATATTCTCCACTTGCCTGAATGAATGTAGCTCCAACGATACCACCCAGCCTTCTCCATTGGTGCCTCTTCAACCATTTTAAGCATTTAATCCATCCACTCCTGTCACACAGTAGCAGCAGTGTGTACCATCTACAAAATGTACTGCTAGCATCTCACCAAGGCACCTTCCAAACCTGTGATCACTACCACCCAGAAGATCAAGGGCAACAGGTGCAGAGGAGCTCCACCACCTGCAAGTCACGTAAGATCCTGACTTGGAAATATATTCCCACCTTTTCCCTTGACTTTGTAAGTCAAAAAACTTGGTTTCCCTAACAGCAATGTGGGTGTACGTATACCACATGGACTATATCAGGATGGAAATAAATGCTGGCCTTGCTAGAGATGCTGACATCCCAAGACTGAATAAGAAACGCTATTTTGAAGTTCTTGGTATAGTCATGAGGGGTAAACTTTGAGGCCAAGTTTACTATTTGGCTAGAATTAAGCTCAAATTGGAATTATCTGGAACTCTTTGATTATAACTTGAGCTACTGCACCATTTGATTATAACTTATGATACTACATTGTTGGAAGCATGAAGACCATATTTTCACTGACTCTCTGTGTAGAGACATTAGATGTAAGAAGACTAGGAAAAGAGTCTCCTCTCAAATAATGTTATCCAAGATAACTGAGCAGGGCATGAATAAAGCCAAAGAATGCACAAGCCAAATGTGCAATAATATATCAACAGCCAAAGTTTTCATGAAAAATTTATTTTTCCCCATTTTACATTACTGCTGAAGACACATTTTGCACTCAACAGTTCACAATGGTCATTAAAGGAAATACCAAATGTTTTGTTTTCTTTTTAAGTAAAATTGTTCAACAACGAAAGGTCTTGAATTTAGATTTTAAAATTAACAGACATTTATGCTATTGAATCTGGTTCATCTGCTAGTGAACTATGAAGGGGCAACACTAATTTTTGGAAAGGTCAGAGGAAGCTGTAATAACAAGGATTAAGGTTTCAATAAACAAAGACAAAGGACAACAACTTGTGAATTGTATAGATAACAGGTAACCAGAGGAAAAGCTGCTACAAAGAGGACAATGTTTCCAGACTGTAGGACCAGATGCCAACTTTTGAAGGTGACTGAGGCATACTGAGAACAGAGATAAATGCAAGAACACTTGGAAAACAGCTTGTTTTATCGTGAAAGGACTAATGTGGTCTCAAGTTGAAACCCTTCTGCATCACTGGATTTACATCTGAATGCAACTGGACATGTGGTAACGTGTGTATCTTACCTGTGTTTCTGCATAACTGAAGAGCTTTTGGTTCAAATAAACTTCTATTTTATCATTGGATATGGTAGGTGGAGGCAGTGGCGTAGTGGTATTGTCACAAGTCCAGAGACAGACGGCAATGGCTTTGGGGACCTGGGTTCGAACTCCTCCATGGCATTTTGGTGAAATTTGAATTCAATAAAAATCTGGAATTAAAAGTCTAATAATGACCATGAAATGATTGTTGATCGTTGTAAAAACCCATCTGGAAGGAAATCTGCCATCCTTATCTGGGCTACATGTGACTCCAGATCCACAGCAATATGCTTCACTCTTAACTGTCCTCTGAAATGGCCGAATTGCAATTAGGGATGAGCAATAATGCATCCTGTAAATTAATTTAATCTGAATTCTGCTGACAAGCTTCAGTGTCTTGATGCCAAAAGGAGGCCACCAGTTGTTTTACTGGGAAGAAAATGGTGTTAGTAATGTCAGATATTGTAAACTGTTATTCTTTAAACATTTTAAAAATGGAATGGAGCTGGGGTCTTGACTGCAAAGTTTATTTTATTTATTAGTGTCACAAGTAGGCTTACATTAACACTGCAATGAAGTTACTGTGAAAATCCCCTAGCCGCCACACTCTGGCGCCTGTTTGGGTACACTAGGATAGCTGATTAACATTTCCACCTGGATGCAAGACTCGCAGCATTCACGTTACCATGGAGATGAACCTTAAGTGGGGACAGGCTCATAGGTAGCTGTTGCAGATCAAACTATTGGTTTTCCAAATAAATCATTGAACCTCTCAGGGTCGATCTGTAAGAATCTGAGAGAGACAGTGCAGAGGGATAGAGCAGCAAGTCTATTGTTCCACCATGTAGATGCAGGTGGGAGATGACACTTAGATGGTTAGGTTAGGGGAACTGTTCTCCAATCTGTCCCTCACCGTGAAAGTCAGTTTGGGGAGTAGAGGTTATCTGGCTGGAAAAGAAAAAAGGAGCTTTGGATTGGTTTGCAGAGATTGAAGTGTCCACTTAAGAAACATAGTAAAGTATAACTGGAGGCTTTTTTCTGTAGTTTACAGTATAAATTGTGAAATGAAATAGTGACTAATCAATGTTACTTTTAGTTTTTTGTTACAATGAAAGACTTAAAACTTGGAATCTTGTCATGTGATCCTTTCAGCCAACCACTGGAAGTTTGAATTTCTTATCAGTTTCTACAGGAATTGTAATAATTAAAAGCACACATGGTGGGAAATACAGTAGTAAGACTGCACATCATCTTTGGAACCAGGGTTTCAAATTGAGCCTTGTCTGTTGAAATAAGTCTCTTATTTCAGCAGGTTGTAAGATCCCAATATAAAATGGACATGTGGAGACTCAGTTCATTTCCTAGAAAGGATGACCTCAACAGAAAACCTTATCTCATTTGGGGGTACAATACAAATTATGGAAGAATTAGAATGGAAAATGTCATCCTTATGCATTTATGGTTTTAGACTGAAATTGTGACTGAGGCATGTTGGGACAGAAGGAGAGTTACTCTGCATCTAAACCTTCACATGGGAATGCTAGATGCTGACGCTAACTGCCGAGTAGAATGTATCATTTCACAAAGTAGCTGAGAACAAAAGAATCATTAAAAAATGAGCTGGAATATTCTGTTTGAAGTAAAATACAGCAAACCAAGAAAGCAAAATAATCAAATGCACGGTTTCACCCAAGGCAGATCTATGAATGTAGCTTTCTTGCATTTGATCTTATACCATGTCAAATCATAAAATATCAAATTAACTTCTAAATAGAAAACTGTATTTATACTATAGTGTTCCAAATACAGATAATTTGTGTATCATTCTGTTCCCATACCTGGACCAAGCATGGTGTAAATGTATTATGGAACACTGCGGGGAGATTTAGCTGTTTTTACCTGACTAGAAACAGACTCGACCAATTCCATAACCAAAGGTTCAGATCAGCATTTTGCACTGACAGTAGACAAATAAACAACTAATAGGAAGACAAAATGCTGCAACACCCATCCTCCGTGATGATGGAGTCCAACATGTCATTGCAGAAGACAGGGCTTTTGGAATGAGGCATTCACAGTACCTTCAGTTAGAAGTGCTGAGTGGATAATCCATCTTGGCCCCCTCCAGAGGCCCTTCACATCACAGATGCCAGTCTTCAGACAATTTGATTCACTCCATATGATGTCAAGAAATGGTTGAAGACACTGGATACAGTAAATGTTGTGTGCCCTGACAACATCTCCACTGTCGAACAGAAGACTCGGAGCTCCAGAACTATTTGTGCCATTAGCCAAGCTATTCTAGTACAGCTGCAACATGGGCATCTACCCGGTAATGTAGAAAATTGCCAGGGATGTCCTGTCCATGGGGGGAGGGGGGTGGGGGGGGGTGAAGGAAAATTTAAACCAGCAAAATACTGTCCCATCAATTATAAGAAAAGTGATGGAAGGTGTTGTTGACAATGCCATCAAGCAGCACTTACTCAGCAATAGTCTGATTACTAAAGCTCAATTTTGGTTCTGCCAGGGCCACTTGGCT
The DNA here is from genome assembly GCF_964213995.1 of Mustelus asterias. Lineage (NCBI taxonomy): Eukaryota > Metazoa > Chordata > Chondrichthyes > Carcharhiniformes > Triakidae > Mustelus > Mustelus asterias. The sequence goes on along the minus strand of NC_135807.1, from coordinate 50,688,743 downwards.
CAAGACTTATTTACAGCCTTGATCCTAACATGAACAAAAGTGCAGAATTTTTGTGGTGAGATGAAGCTCTTGATATAAAGGCATTATTTAGCTTTGAGTGGAATTGTGGTGTCTCAGCAAGATGGGAAAATTTTCCATTGGTTGCAATCATGCCAGCATAAAGAAAGAGGTTTGTGGTTGTTGGACACCAGTCATCTCAGTCCCAAGACATTGCTGTTGGGGTTCCTCAGGGTACTGTCCCAGACCAAACCATCTCTAGTTGCTTCGAGAATGACCTTCCCTCCAGCAACAAATCCTTTAGTGATACGTATACCACTTAGATTGGACAAGGGCAACAGATGCATGGGAACACCATTACCTGTGATTTTCCCCTAAATCATCCAATCCCCTAAATCACTCAATCTTGACTTGGGTCAATATTGCCATTCCTTCACTCTGTCGCTGGGTTGAAACCCTGGATCCCCTCCTCAAAAGTACTGTAGCCGCACCAAGAAGGGGCTCATGAGTCATTTGAAGTGCAATTAGGGATGGGCAATAAAGTTGGCCAGCCAGTGATATTGACCTCCCAAGAATGAATGAAAACAAAATGGAGAGCTTGCAGACTTAAAATGTTCTGTGGCCATTTTGTTCCTGGGTGCTATCACTAGATGCCCGAGAGTGCCAGTCAGATTCAGGAAAGCTTCACACCGAAAACCTCATCTTCATTCGTAGCTGGGATTCTCAAATGCTGCTGAAAATGAGTGGCATTTTGGTTGGAATGTCAAATTCTCTGTTCTCTCTTACAGTGGGGTGGGCACGGATAAGATGGGAGAACCCCACCCATTGGCTGACGTTGGCTCCTGAGAGCACGAAATGGGGGGAGGACCAACAACATGGTGGGTCTTTGATGGAGAACATCCTGGAACAATTTTCCATCTTCATGCACTCCAAATGTCCTGAAAAATTGATGGACAAGTGGAACATCCATGCTTTATCTTCAAAAATGCTTTAAATATTCCTAATTATTATAAAGTAGAATTTTTAATATCTAAATCATAGAATTTCAGGAATTAAGTTTGTCAAAATCACATTTGTCTGTCTACCACCTCATTTATCCTGAAAATTTGGCAGAACTTTACACCAAGCATTTCCGTCCTTATTCGTGACTGGAATTCTTTGGTGCTGCTGAAAGTGAATGGAGTTTTAGCTGGAACACCAAATCCTCTGTTCTCACTTGCAGCGGGACGGGCACTGACATGATCGGAGAATCCCACCCTTAACCTATGCAAATACAGGTGCTATGATGTAAATGTACATGACACCGGAATCCTGTTTACAGAGTGCAGTGTTCTCTGTAGATCACTGTTCAGTAAAAGCTGGCTGTGCAGCACAATGAACAGGAGTGCCCCACTTGTGCTCTACAAGAACAATGGGTGTCTGCCATGCAAGGATCAGAACACATTTTCCAATCCCACCCACAACTCCAACCCCTCCTCTGATCCCAGAGCTACCTTTTCTTCACGTGGAGTCAGTGAGCAGCACACCAACAGGTTTTCAGGCCATGCTGCTCACTTTGTGCATGTTAATGGTGCTGAAAATGCAGTGGGAAGTATTTTTGCTTACATTTGAGATTGCCAACAAGTCCAGGGATAGTAAGGCTTCCTGAGATAGACATTTTAGAAGGTTTCAGCACAAAACTTCTCATGGTAATGGAAAACCTAGTACTACAGTAATAATGCTACTCAAATGATACTTCTGACGGTACTTAAAATGGTATTTCAGATTTCTGGATTGTAATAAGTGTTAAACTTAAAACACATTTTAAAAAATTAAATTTAAAAGTTTATCCTTCTCCTTTCCACCACTTTTTCTTGCTATTCATCCTCCTCCATCTCTTGATTGCTTTAACTTTGTTTAATGTGAACAGTTGTAACTTTGATCTGGAAAATCTCAGCAGGTCAGACAGCACCTGTGGAGAGAGAGTAGAGCCAACTCCCCACAGATTCTGTTGGGCTTGCAGAGGTTTTATGTTTCGTTTCAGATTCCAGCATCCGCAGTATTTTGCTTTTAACTTTTATCCATATTTTACTCAGTGGAGAAAAAGATGTGAGGTGTTTTCTTGCATGTTTTACTGTCTCCGAACTCCCATGGTCCGTTGTGAATTAGAACATTTCTCATCAAACAATTAACTGACAAATACGCCAAAGCTTAGTTTTTCAGTTGGACAAAACCCAAAAGGATTGACAGGGTCTAATTTGTTAGAATAGATTTTTCAGTATTAAAAAGAAACATGCCACTGTTGGACAAGTTGTGTTGCCTGTGGCAATCATAGTATGATTATGTCTAGTGAGATAAATCATCTGTCTTGCAGTAGGGGTTAAGATCTGATTATGCTTTGCATCAGTTAAGAAATGAAAGACAACAGAAGCACGGGCATTTGCCACAACTCAAATATGCTAACCTTTGTGTAGATGAGGTGGCAATTAAAGAATATACATCAGTAACCTGTCGACTGATAGCTATCTAATTCAATGGTGAAGCAGGCTTAAGGAGCCAAATGGCCTACTCCTCCTATTTCCTATGTTTCTATCCAAGTCTAGGGACAAAGAAATATATTACGATGTTCGATTTTCCCGTTGGGTAAATAATCTAACAAAGTCCGTAATATCTGTTTTTGGAACATGAGTTTAAATAACAAAAATAAATTTAATGTCACTTGTAGTAGTACATACCTAATAGAGATTAAGGTTGCCCCATAGTAGAGTCAGAGATGTTTACAGCACGGAAACAGGCTGTTCGGCCCAACTTGTCCGTGCTGCCTTTTTTTAAACCCCTAAACTAATCCTAATTGCCCGCATTTGCTCCATATCCCCCTATACCCATCTCATCCATGTAACTGTCTAAATGTTTTTTAAAAGACAAAATTGTACCCACCTTTACTATTACCTCTGGCAGCTTGTTCCAGACACTCACCACACTCTGTGTGAAAATATTGCCCCTCTGGATCCTTTTGTATCTCTCCCCTCTCACCTTAAACCTATGCCCTCTAGTTTTGGACTCCCCTATGTTTGGGAAAAGATATTGACTATCTAGTTGATCTATGCCCCTCATTTTATAGACCTCTAAGATCACCTCTCAGCCTTCTACGCTCCAGAAAAAAAGTCCCAGTCCATCCAGCCTCTCCTTATAACTCAAACCATCAAGTCCCGGTGGCATTCTAGTAAATCTTTTCTGCACCCTTTCTAGTTTAATAATTTCTTTTCTATAATAGGGTGACCAGAACAGTCCACAGTACTGAAGTGTGGCCTTGTACAACTTCAACAAGACATCCCAACTGCTGTATTCAATGTTCTGACCAATGAAACTAAGCATACTGAATGCCTTCTTCATCACTCTGTCCACCTGTGACTCCACATGTACCCCTAGATCTCTTTGTTCTGTAACTCTCCCCAATGCCCTACCATTAACTGAGTAAGTCCTGCCCTGGTTCAATCTTACCAAAATGCATCACCTCGCATTTATCTAAATTAAACTCCATCTGCTATTCGTCAACCCACTGGCCCAATTGATCAAGATCCCGTTGCAATCAGAGATAACTTTCTTCACTATCCGCTACGCCACCAATCTTGGTGTCATCTGCAAACTTGCTAACCATACCTCCTACATTCTCATCCAAATCATTAATATAAATGACAAATAACAGTGGACCCAGCACTGATCCCTGAGGCACACCGCTGGTCACAGGCCTCCAGTTTGAAAAACAATCTTCTACAACCATCCTCTGGCTTCTGTCAAGAAGTAAATTTTGTATCCATTTAGATACCTCATCCTGGATCCCGTGAGATTTAACCTTATGCAACAACCTACCATGTGGTACCTTGTCAAAGACCTTGCTAAAGTCCATGTAGACAACATCAGCTGCACTGCCCTCATCTACCTTCTTGGTTACCCCTTCAAAAAACTCAATCAAATTTGTGAGACATGATTTTCCACTCACAAAGCCATGCTGACTGTCCCTAATCAGTCCTTGCATCCCTAAATGCCTGTAGATCCTGTCTCTCAAAATACCTTCCAACAACTTACCCACCACAGGTGTGAGGCTCACTGGCTTGTAGTTCTCAGGCTTTTCCCTGCAGCCCTTTTTAAACAAAGGCACTATATTTGCCACCCTCCAATCTTCAGGCACCTTATCCATGACTATCGATGATTCAAATATCTCTGCTAGGGAACCCGCAATTTCCTCCCTAGCCTCCCATAATGTCCTGGAATACACTTCATCAGGTCCCGGGGATTTATCTACTTTGATGTGCTTTAAAACTTCCAGCACCTCTTTCTCTGTAATATGTACACTCCTCAAGCCACCACTATTTATTACCCCAAGTAATGAGTTTTGTTTATATTTTAGATTTAATGCTGCAGTTAGAATGCACTAGGGGATTTTCACAGTAACTTTGTTGCAGTGTTAATGTAAGCCTACTTGTGACACTAATAAATAAAACTTTAAACCAATCATCTGAACACAAAAAACCAAGAGAACACAAGAATTAGGAGCAGGAGTAAGCCATTCGGCGTCCTCAAGTCTGCACCCCCATTTGATAAGCTCACGGTTGATTTGATTTGTGGCCTCAACTTCACTTTCCCGTCTGTGCTCCATAGCCCTTGACTCCCTTATCGAACAAAAACATATCTAACTAATATTCATACTGCTTTCTGGGGAAGATAATTCCAAGACTTAATGACCCTCTGAGGGAAGAATTTCCTCCTCATCTCTGTCTTAAATAGTCACCCTCCTATTTTTAAATGGTGCTGCCTAGATTTAGATTCCCCCTCAAGCGGAAACATCCTTTCAACATCTACCCTGACAAGTCCCCTCAGGATCTTGTATGTTGCAATAAGAACACCACTCAATCTTCTAAACTGTCGGTTCAATATGCTCAATCTTGCCTCATAAGATAATTCCTTCATCCCAGGAATTGTCCTACTGAACCTTCATTGAACTGCTTTCAATGCAATTATATCCCTCCTTAAGTAAGGAGACCAAATCTGTGGACAATAATCCAAATATGGCCCTCTCGCTGCCAATGTATATTTGTAGCAAAACAGTACTACTTTTATATTCCATTCCACTTGCAATGAAGGATAACATTCCATTGCCTTCCTAATTATTTGCTATACCTGCATGCTAGCTTTTTGTGATTCATGTGCAAGGACATCCAGCTCCCTCTGTCCTACAGCATTTTGTAGTCTCTTCCCATTTAAATAATATTTTGCTTTTCTATTTTTCCTGCCTAAGATTCACCCGACCTGCCTTGCCACCTATAACGGGTGGCAATCCGATTATCATACAAACCCACTAATTGTGTTACAATTAGCGGGCTTGATGGTCCATTTACTGCAGCCCCCACCATTTACCCACCTCTCCATCTGCATGATTCCATTGGCTGTGGGCCAAGGGCTGGTAACTGGGATTAGGTGGGAAGCCAGGCGTTTCCGTGTGTCAGTGCAGACTTACTGGACCAAAAGGTCTCTTCTGCATTGTATGATTCTATGAAGTGCCCCAGTTGGGCTTTGGCGCTGGCAAGTCCCTTTGAGGAAACCACAGGCTGTCAATCAAGCTTAAAATCAATATCAACCTTGGTTAGGAACAATGGGGGTACTTGAGATACATTGAACCTTGAAGCTGACTGGGGCATGAGTAGAAATCTATTAAACTGTCAAAGCAGTGAAATTGACAGAGATCAAAGGTTTTCAGTGGAATAGAGAGGGTTTCAGTGTTCTTGGATGGTTCAGAGACTTCAAATGAAAGTGATTACATTGGGCTCAGTGCACAGCTGTGGAGAAGGGGCCCCCCAGGTGAACTTGACATCTTCTTTCTGTCATAGGACTTCAAAGGTGTCTGCTCACACCTGCAGCTTCTGACAGCGAGAAAGGGAAATCTCTGCTGCAGAATGGATTGCTGCAGTGATTTAAAAGACTACCAGGTGGTCGGGGGCATGGAGGTTAAAGTGATCTGGCCACTTCAAAACTTTCACAGCTGAAAGGTAGGAATGCAGACGCTGGTCACAGAGTTGCCTGAAATCACCATGCCAGCGTGATCTTGTGGTTGGACTGCCAAGTCTAGAAGGGGCAGAGGCTCAAAGTGCTGAATGATCTTCTCCTGTTCCTGTTTTCTATGTTTCTATGACTACACTTCAAAAGTACTTCATTGGCATTGAAGTGCTTTGAACATCTGGTAATCATGAGAGGCAATATAATATATATATATGTCTGTGTGGAGTTTGTACATTCCATGTCTGTATGGGGTTTCCTCCGAGTACTCTGGTTTCCTCCCACAGCCCAAAGATGTGCAGGTTAGGTGGATTGGCCATGCTAAATTGACTCTTGGTGTCAGGGGAACTAACTAGGGTAAATACATGGGGTTATAGGGATAGGACCTGGGTGGGATTGTGGTCGGTGCAGACTCAGTGCGCCAAATGGTCTCTTTCTGCACTCTAGGATTCTATGATTGGTGACCATATATTGATGTTTTAAATGGCTTCTTGAAAAAGTTACCAAAGCCTCCCATAGATTTATAATTCTTCTTAAAGTAAAACAAAACATTTAACAGAAAGGGAGGGAACAATGGAGATCACTTCAGCTGTATAATTAAGATAGCTAAAATTGATTTAAGGCAGTCTGAATATGCTGTAACTCCGTTTCCAATTGTTGGGTTTATGTTGTGAATAATTGTAAAAACGGGTTGAGTAGGAGTGTTTGGGGGGGGGGGGGGGGGGCGGGATTGTGAATTACTGCATTGATGTGCAGTTGGACCACCTTTCTTCATGTTGCACACCAAATTTGAGCACCCAGTTTGGGGTGAGGGCAGGGGGGGAGGAGGTGACTTTCTTGTAGATCACACTTAAACATATATGTTGCATCTATCACAACAACTGAATGCTTCAAAGCACTATACAGCCTTTAGAATATCAATTGTAGTCACTGTTTTAATGAGGAAATGTGCACTTGCCAATTTGCACACAGCAAACTCCTACAAACTGCAATCTGACAATGACTAGATAATATTTATTTCCGTGATGTTGATTGAGACATAAATATTGACCAGAACACTGCGGGTAACTCCCTGCTGTTTGAAATATTGTTACGGGATTGTTTACGTTCACCTGAGAAGACAGGTTTTAATGTCTCATCTGAAAAATGGCAATTCTCACAGTGAAGTACTGACGTGTCAGCCTAGGGTTTCGTGCTCAAGTCCTGGATTGAGACTTGAACCCAGAACCTTCTGAGTCAGAAGGAAGAGCCCTACCAACTGAGCTGACTAACTATGTTATTTAAAATGATTGGTTGGATTTTCTGGTCCTGCCAGTGACACATCATCTTGGGCAGGATGAAAAAATTCGGAGAGCTGTTGACTTTTAACGGTTCTCCAAATTTTCCTGTCTCACCCGGAAACTATGCCCTCCAGTGTTGGGGCTGGAAAATCCTGGCCAATATGTCTTCAGTTTGAATATGATCTCCAGATGTAATTTGCGATTGGAAGTTGGTCAAATTTGTATCTGGTTGGAAGTTTCTAAATTTGCCCCACTTGGTTGCTTTGGGAGTTGAAGAAGTGACAGATGAGTGTGATTTTTTTTAAAAAATCAAGCATTTTTAACAGTGTGAAAACATATGGGCGTTGCGGTACAGAAACATTGTGAAGACATCTGAAATACAATTTGGTATTTTAAAAGGGATGGAATTTCAGACTGAAGGTTCAAGTTCGGAAACATGCATCCTGATTAGACATAATGAGGGCAGTTTCCTATGAATACTGTGACACTTGAACTATTTATGAGGGTTCAGACTTGAGCAGAACACTGGCAAATGCATTGGATTACAAAATTCTCAAACTAACTTTATTGAAATGATAGCCGATGAATAGGTGAACAACATCTTACCCCCAACCTCATGAATCTTTATCATGAGTATTAACTTTTTATGTGGCACCTTATTGAATGCTCTTTTGAAATCCAAATATAGTGCATCTATTGGCTCCTTTTTTTTATCATCCTCAAAAAAAACTCCTGATAAATTTGTCGTAAGCAGTTTCCCTTTTGTAAACCTGTTGACTTTGCCTGATCATACTATGATTTTCTAAATCCATTGTTAAATTTCCTGAATAGATCACTGCATTTTCCTAATGGCTGACATAAAGTTACCTGGTCGCTGTTTTTTTTTCTCTCCTTTCTTGGATACTGCAGTTATATTTACGAACTTCCAATAAGCTGGGGATCTTCCAGAATTCAGGGGATTTTGGGAAATCAGAACCAGTGGATCCACCAGCTCTGTGGCTACCCCATTCAGAACTCAAGGATGTAAGCTTTCAACTCCTGAGGGGTTATCAACTTTTAGTCCTTTAAATTTGTACAATAATTTTACCCACATCAATTATCTCATGTTCCTTGCATTTATTAGCTCCTTGGTCAACTTCTATTTCAGCTATGCAATTTATCCTCTACTGTAAAGACTAAACAAATATTTTGTACTTATGGCTAGAATTTCATCCTCGATGCGATAGGGAGAGTTGGGAAATTTCTCAGCTTACCTTGACACGCCTGCCGAGAGAGAGAGAGAGAGAGAGAGAGTGCCTGCAAAGGTGGGATCCTCATGGCTGGGGAGGTGGGTGCAGGCTGGAGTCAGACTGCCAACACTGGAAGAAGTGTGGAGGTAGCCACAGGCTGCTGGGTATGGATGCAGGATGTTTAAAATACCCGCCTTGGTGTCATGGAACTATCTCCCAAATAAAATTAAAAACATAAAAGCCTTCCATACCTAACTCCTAACATTTCTTCACCCTCTAACATTCCTCATGCCCCCATACCAAAATCTGCCCTTCCACCCATCCCTTCTAGCCCCACATGCCTCCTATAACCAAGCTATCCATGATCATCGAACTACTTACACTTTCTAGAATCAATTAACCCACTAGTGTATCGAGGTGTTTGTAAAAAAAAACTTTCAAAAAGTCCTGCACTACATGCTATTAAAATTGTCAGTCATTCATCCAGGTGTCTCAAAAACCACATATGTTTGAAGACACTTAACTTGTGAAAACAAACAGTGCAATTCATAACCACTAATGGAGAACCTGAGCTGTCAATCAAACAATGTTTCCTCTGGAGAGCAAGTGTTCCAGTATTCTAATTGCAGACTGGTCTCTCAGTTAAGTGTATATAATGAGGAGGAATGTGCATCTCATTATTTCCTCCTGTTGTATGGCAGTATAAATTCATAACTCAAAGAAAAACTAGGGAAACTATTACTACCCGGGGTATAGGTTGAAAGCGAGAGGGGGAAAGTTTAAAAGAGATGCAAGGAGTAAGTTTTTCACAAAGTGTGGTGAATGCCTGGAATGCACTGCCGGAGGAGGTGGTGGAAGCAGATTCTATCACAACGTTCAAGAAGCATCGGGATAGATACATGAATAGGCAGGGAATAGAGGGATATGGGCCACATAGAGGCAAGAAAATATTAGATTAGAGAGGCATCTGTGTCGGCACTTGAGCCTGTTCTGTTCTTTATTCTTTGGAAATGCACTGCTAAGCGATGCAGGTTTTAAAACTCATAATTCGAACCGCATTTTCTGTGACCAACGCTGCTAACTGCATCAAGTCATATGATGTAATATAAAGTTACCAGATTTCTTTGAACTCTTAGCATTTTAGTTTAACTTCATCTTTTGGTGTAGAGCATAAGATGTAGGAGCAGAAGTAGGCCATTCAGCCCAACAAGCCTGATCTGATATGATAATCCTCAACTCCACTTCCTCACCTTATCCCCATAACTCTTGATTCCCTTACTGATTAAAAATCTGTCTATCTCAGTCTTGAGCATACTTAACAGCCCAAACTCTAGAGCCCTCTGCGGTCAAGAATTCCACAGATTCACTACCTTCTGAAAGAAGAAATTCCTACTCATCTCCATCTTAAATTGGCGACCCGTAACTCTGAGATTATACTCTCTGCTCTTAGATTCTCCCACAAGGGGAGCAACCACTCAGCATCTACCCTGTCAAGCCCCCTAGTAATCCTATATTTCTCAGTAAGGTCACCTCTCATTCTTCTCAACTCCAGTGAATGCGAGGCCAACCTACTCAATCTCTCCTCATAGTGACCCTTCTCAGGACTGCCTCCAATGCCAGTTTATCTTTCCTTGGATAAGGAGACCAAAATTGTTCACAGTATTGCAGATGTGGTCTAACTAGTGACCTTCCTATTTTCATACTCCATTCACTTTGAAATAATAAGGCCAACATTCAATTTGCCTTCCCTATTACTTGCTGAACTTGCATGCTAGCTTTTTGTGATTTATGCATGAGGATACCCAAATCCCACTGTGCTGCAGCTTTCTGCGGCCTTTCTCCATTTAAATAATATTCAGCTCCTTTATTCTTCCAAACAAAGTGCATAACTTCACATTTTCCTATATTATTTTTCACCTGCAAAGTTTTTGCCCACTCATTTAACCTGTCTATATCTTTCAATAGGCTCTGTTTACTTTGATCAACAATTCATTGTGTATGCTATCAGATATAAAAATGAACATTCCTGTTTGTTACTACAGCAAAAGCATTTTTTATACATATTATTTGTTTGCTCTCCTAATTCAGTATCACTTCATACAGTTTTTTTTTAAGTATATCAATCACTGACTCTGGAGTTACAATTGCAGCCTTGCTGTTAACAGTCACAAAATGAACTGAAAAGATTGCTGGATTCTAATCATTCATTATGGCTTATACAACATTTTATGACCTTCTGAAACATCTGACAATGTTCGAAATATCACAAAGCTTAAAGTGCTTTTAATTCTGCAACAACTTCTTGGCTTGAAGATAATGGATTTTTTTAACAAATAAATGTCAAAGGGAAAGGAATTTAAAATGGAATATTATCTGTTCGGTGAGAGAGACAATTTTTCAAGATTTAATTTAGGTCATGTATTATTTCACACATTAGTGACCTGCCAAGCAACAATATATTCTGCTATTTTCTATCAGTCTATTTCACTTGTTGGCATCTTGGATCGTGAACCATTGAAATTTATAATGACCAGATCATAATATTTGTCCTTTTGGAAATAAAATTATCCATTGCCTTTCATTGCAATGTGTAGCCTTTACTTTCATTCACAAGCTAAGCAATGAGTTGTGTTTGTTATTATTGGCTAAGAAGTTAATACTACTGCTTAAAGAATCTTTGTCGTTCCTGTGTTTTGTTTCTACGGGCTGTGCATAGTTCCAGAGCTGTTCCATAGACAGGTGGTGTATTCCCAGATCAAGAATCAATTGTGGACAGAGTAAACCACCTCAGCTTACTGGTCAGTTGGGTGATAGGCTCCATGTCTTTTGGAACACTACTGCCCTCTGGATGGTCAGCTCTCGCTGTATCTCCCTGTGGCTTTTCAACTAAGTGAGCCAATTTGGTAAGGGGTGACACGGTGGCACAATGGTTAGCACTGCTGCCTCACAGCTCCAAGGACGTGGGTTCAATTCCAGCCTAAGGTGACCTCGTGGAGTTTGTACATTGTCCCCGAGTGTGCATGGATTTCCTCCAGGTGCTCCGCTTTCCTCCCACAGTCCAAAGCTGTGTGGGTTAGGTTGATTGGCCATGCTAAATTGCTCCTTAGTGTCAGGACGACTAACAGGGTAAATACGTGGGTACATGGATAGGGCCTGAGTGGGATTGTTGTTGATGTAGGCTCGATGGGCCAAATGACCTCCTTATGCACTGTAGGGATTCTATGGTAACATTCTGGCCCCCATTTAAATTTGTCATAAACCTTCAAGTTAGCCCATTTGCTGGCTTCTTAGCCAGTGTCTTTGGATTGGCAGTCGGCATTCTCCTGACTTCCAGGTCCCTTGAACACCACTGCCTTCAAGTGGAAGTGCAGCTCTGGCTACCCTCCCTTGTGGTTTTTCTACTGGGGGAGGCATCTCACTCCCTGCTGCTGTCAGACTTTTGAATGGACTTACCTTGCATTAAGTTGATCTTTCTCTACACCTTTCTATGACTGTAATGCTACATTCTGTACTCTCTCCTTCTCTATGAACGGTATGCTTTGTCTGTATAGCGTGCAAGAAACAATACTTTTCACCGTATGTTAATACATGTGACAATAATAAATCTAATCAGTTTGGGAACACCCTTCATACTGATTTAATATCGGAAATGCGGTTTCTGCCAGCCATACTTCCAACAATTCCTTAACCTTTGTCTTTTCTGGTTTAATAGCCTGCCTTCAACTATGTGTAACGTTATCCTCACTATCTTTTTCCTGTTGCAGGACGGCTGTGGCCCCTGTTTAATTTGGGGTATTCTGTGGGGCTGTTTCCTCTGAACTTTACTGGCTTGGCTTTGACTTTGCTACACGCAAGCAGCCCTCGCTCACTGCTTATGGGTGCTATTTCCTGCTTTTGTGCCTCTGGACCTTTCCCAGTTTTTTGTTCTCCTGCAAGTTTCTGCTGGCTGATGTTGGCCTCTTCCTTTTTGCTGGTTAACACCCTATTGATGTGGAGATGCCGGCGTTGGACTGGGGTAAACACAGTAAGAGTTTTAACAACACCAGGTTAAAGTCCAACGGGTTTATTTGGTAGAAAATGCCATGAGCTTTCGGAGCGCTGCTCCTTCGTCAGATGGAGTGGATATCTGCTCTCAAACAAGGCCTTGTTTGTGTGCAGATATCCACTCCATCTGACACTTAGCATTTGCTACCAAATAAACCTGTCGGACTTTATCCTGGTGGTGTTAAAACTCTTACTGTGTAACATCCTATGGCCAGACAAATCATTTCCAAGAAGGAAATCGATTCCTGCTGTAGGTAGTTGAGGGACATTTCTGCCGGGGCAGGGCCTGAAACAAGGTCACACTCTAGGTGCACTTTATGGAGTGGTGCAAACACATCCCCCTCCCACTTTATTGATCAGTACTCTGGTTTTCAGGAGGACTTGGATTTGGGGTGGTATGGGTGGTGGCGGGGATTAGGTTTCCCTCTGTCAGTAGGGACTGTATGGTCCCTGTGTTCCGCAGCAGAACAACAAACTTACTCACAAATCAGGATGAGTATGGGGTCACTGTTTCTGAAAGGACAAAACTCTAGAAGCTCTCTTAAGAGTTTGTCTGGCTTACAGACACAATGCTATGTCCTCAAAGGGTTAAGTTTCTGTAGCAAAAGTTTCTGCCTGCTATGCCATGCTACCCATTGGGATGTCCTTCAGAAGAGTATTCATATGGAACCTGATTAGATTTACTTACTTTCCTCGCAATCTCCAGCACTCAGGCCTGGAATGGTCTATTTTATTATAATGGAAGCACAGTAGCCTTCCTTCCGTGTTCTCCTTTCAGGCTTTTTGTGTTTTCTAGGTGGGGAGCCTTTCCCAACTAGGCTGCCCTGCTTATCTTTCTGAAGTTCATGGGGATGGCTTTGAAAGGGTCTGCCAGAGCTTCCATTCCTATAAGTGAGATTGTAGCTGTCTGCTGTGATGGCCGCACCTTGGGCTGTGAGGATTCTCTGCTCCTTCATGTGCATCCGTAGGCAGGAGAGTAAGTAGTTTTTAAATTCCTCTAGCAATATCAACTCCCACAACCTCTCATTAGTACATGGTAAGCACCTCATTCATCGATCAAATGCAATTTGCTTTAGCCATTGGAACTCGAGGTAGGTTTATGTAGTTTTCTTCTAATCGTTCTGGAATTGCTGCCAATATGCTTCCAGACTTACTCATAGGCACTTAGGATGGCAGCCTTGGTCTGCTCATAATTATAGACACATCAAGAGTCAGCATGGCCTAAAAGCAAATTACTTCGGATGCTGGAATCTGAAACCAAAAGACAAAATGCTGGAAAATCTCAGCAGGTCTGGCAGCATCTGTAAGAAGAAAAAAGAGCTGAAGTTTCGAGTCCAGATGACCCTTTAGCAAAGCTGGGTCAACATGGCCTAGACCACTTGAGCACACCCTGCCCTTGAATTAAAAAGGTCCAGATTTCTGGCCATTTTAGCTGTCCTGTTACTTTCACAAAAGTGGCAAAAATGACTCCACGTCATTCCCTTCAAACATGGGGATGAATCTAAGCATACGTACGGGCCTCTGAGTGGTTTTGGTTAGGAAGATAGGGAGTGCTACCAGGTAGAGAGAGATTTTCCCTCGCAGCTTCCGATCTCTTCTATGGAGCTGCTAGCTCCACTTCCAATTTTTGGACCTGGAATTCTCTTTCCCTTTCTCCCTATCTCTCTCTCTCCTTCTCTCACTTTAAATTCTAGTTGTATTCCAAGCTTTTCCAGCTCAAATTTAGCTAGGGGAGGGGATTCGGAACCATTGTGGAGCTATTCATCTACCTGTTTTACTGGATATGTGCAATCCAATACTCCACCAACAACTGGATCAGTTCACTTCACTTTACCAGTACCTCCCAGCTACAGCTTTCAACTGCACTGTGTTAACATTTTACTATTCAAATCTCCTTGCTTGACCACACCTGGGCATCTAAAGTTGCCATATTCTTGGTGTTGGGAAGTTATTTGTGTTTTGAGATTTGTTCCAAACACTTAGGCCCTGATTTTACCGGCATGACCGCCCGAGGCTCGTAAGATCGCGCCCAAGGCCAACGGGGAATGCCGTTCTGCGAGCTTCGCCCTCCCCAATTTCGGGGCGGCTGTGCCAGTAAAATCAGGGTCTCAGGGTGGGATTTTCTGGCCATTCTTGCCCCAAAACTGGAAAATCCCACCCAAGCTCAACGGACCTTTCCATGGTCCGCCCCTTGCCTGCTTAGATTCCCGTGGCAGGTGGAACAGGAAAATTCACCCCTCTGTTTTTTCGCTTTGGGTTTTAAATTGGCTCTTTTATATGAGATGTGGCTTGCGTCTTAAACCTGGACTCTCGTCAACTTCAAATGGGTTATCCCAGATTTGAACACTCAATTTCTGTTACGGACAGGAGGGGGTTAATTTAAACAGCATTAATTTCTCCTCTCATCACCCATCCATAAATTAAAAAGGTGCTTTTTGATTTGTTTCCCTCTTTATAAATGATGGTGGTTTTTCCCAACCCCTCGGTTTTTGTGTGATATTATTTTCCATTCATAACCCCATGGCAGACTTGAGATGGGATCAACTCAAAGAGTTAATTTATTTTCACACACTGAACAGGGGAGGATGTTCGCAACATCACCTCCACACTCGAGATAAGAAGGATTTGTAGTAGAGATCACAAAGAAAGAAAATATTGGTTCACTCGGGTTCCAAAGTCCAGAACTCAAGTCCAATGAGATATTACTTCATAGAGATTGGTTTTCAAACCACCTATGTAATGGAATTCACTTTTCCAGTGGTGTTTAATTCACATAATGAGAGAGGCACACAGAGATGGATCAATCTTTTTGGCAATGGTACAGAACTTCCGAGAGAAGCAGTGTGCATAGGGCCAGGCATTCAAACTGGGCAGAGCTTCTTTTCTGTAAGGCTGAGAGTCAGGCGGTAAACAGGAGTCTGAGCTTGTTGCTCAGCAAGGTAATTTTACAGCTTCCACAGGCCGGAGGGCCATGTCACATGACCCCCACCCTTTCCATGCTGTCTTTGACAAAGGATATGTATGGCAAGTCTGGGTTCCCGAGATTGTTAAATATCTCAACTGTTAAGAATTGAGAGACAGGTTGTGGAGCCCTTTGTCTTAGCAGACAAACAGCCTGGGTTATGGAATGCAGATATCCTTTGTGTAGCTCTCTTTGAATTTGGCCTGTGCACCCACAAGGGGTCATTAGTGGCTCCCAGAGATAATCATGTGTAAATTCCGAGGTTGCTCCTTTTGTTCGAGGGGAGGTGGGTGTAGGACACAGACAGACAGACATAGATTCAGCCATTTTTAAAGGTCTTTGTCCATTCTATAATTTTAGAAATGGCCATGTCTATATAAATATATTTATATAAACCAAGTCACTCACCATCATGACTTGAAAATAAATCGCCGTTCCTTAACTTTCGCTGGGTCACAATCCTAGAACTACCTCCTTGACAGCACTATGGATGGATCTACACCATATGGACTGCAGTGGTTTAGGAGGCAGCTCACCACTACCTTCTCAAGGGCAATAAGGGATGGACAATAAATGCTGGCTTTGCTAGCGACAGCCACTTCCCATAAATGAATTTTTAAAAATATTGATAGTGTGAGGTCTTAGTCAACTCACATACCACTTTCCAAAACAAGTGGATGGAAAACCTAAGGGATATTTGTCAGTATAGCTTCTCCTAGTCAAGTACCAGGCAGCTTGAGATTTCTTGTTCCATCTTTCTTCTCCTTGCCTGACATCAAAAACTGAAAGCATTGACACACACAGAAGAAAGAATAGTGTAAGATAGGTGATAAAACAACAGCCTCACTCGAAAGTTTCCAAAGGGCAGCTATTCAACTCGTGTACGCCTAGAGATTTACAAGACCAAGGTAAATCACATGACATCACTTCGGTGCCTGCTCTTTGTTAGAGTAGTCAAAAATTGATCACTGTATGTCATGCTCTCCCCATCACTGTTTTCCTTTGCTTCAAGTATTTATTGGCTGTACTCTTAAAGGGCACAAGTCTCTGTCTCAATTTTGTCCCTGTGGCAAAACATTCTATGCTCTAATAATTCTCTGGAGAAATAACTTTGTTTTAAGCATGTTCCTCACAATTTAAATTGATGACCACTCATCACTGACTTCCCAGCCAGAGGAACAAGTCTTTTCCTATTCACTTATTAAAACCTTTAGAATTTTGAAAACCTCTAATAAATATTCTTCTGGCCATCTCTGATCTTGTTCAAATAGTCCCATATATCTCATCTCCTTATAACCGCAGGTTTCCATTTCCAATAGCACTTAAAACAACTTGAAGTCCTTGTGTATCTCCCAAATCACCTCTGAAATGTGTCAGTAAATTCGTATTGCCCTCAATGGACATTGTCTGGCATACAATAGAAAACAGCTACAGCAACCTGGTTTTAATTTGCAAATGTATGGTACAAAAAACTAGGTAAACAAAATGTGCAGTGACAACACAAATGTATAAAGCTATGTAAAGTATTGAGTAATAAAAGTATTACAAAAGTTTAAAGTTTATTTATTAGTCACAAGTAAGGCTTACATTACCACTGCAATTAAGCTACTATGAAATTCCCCTAGTCGCCACACTCGGCGCCTGTTCGGGTCAATGCACCTAACCAGCAAATTGAAAAAACATTTAACCACAGATAGCTAGACTATCCTTAAAATGCTTTTCAATACAATCATTCACCATTTGTAAAAGTCAGTTTATATAATGTCTTGTTGAGGATATCAAAATATATACTGTCTTCTATCACTTTTCAGTATTAGCCTCTGCTTGAAATTAAAGATACATTGTACGCATGCCTATAGACAAACTTCTCAGCTTTAAATATTTCCATGCTCATTGTCTTTAGTCTGAATAGCATTTTTCTGAAGAATTAGGGAACAAAATCCATCATTTTGGGGGAAAAAATATCAAATTTTATTTTGTAGCAGTGCAATAAGTTTTGTATATTTAATATATTGCATAGCAAGTCCCTGTGGCTCAGAAGGGAAGGGGGGAGAGCAGAAGAGCAATAGTCATTGGGGACTCGATAGTTAGAGGGACAGATAGGAGGTTCTGTGGCAGCGAAAGAGACTCACAGATGGTATGTTGCCTCCCGGGTGCCAGGGTCCGTGACGTCTCGGACCATGTTTTCAGGGTCCTTAAGGGGAAGGGCGAACAGTCACAAGTCGTGGTACACATCGGTACCAGCGACATAGGTAAGAGAAGGGACGGGGATTTAAAACGGGAATTTAGGGAGCCAGGGTGGAAGCTGAGAGCCAGGACAAACCATGTTGTCATCTCTGGTTTGTTGCTGGTGCCACGTGCTAGCGAGTTGAGGAACAGGGAGAGAGTGCAGATAAACACGTGGCTGCAGGGATGGTGTAGGAGGGAGGGTTTCAGTTACATGGATAATTGGAGCACATTTTGGGGAAGGTGGGACCTGTACAAACAGGACGGGTTGCACCTGAACCAGAGGGGCACCAATATCCTGGGAGGGAAATTTGCTGCGGCTCTTTGGGGGGGTTTAAACTAATTTGTCAGGGGGGTGGGAAAACGAGCTGTAGTCCAGAAGCCAGTGTTGCGTGTAGTGAGGTACTGAGGAGGGTATCAAGGTCGCAGGAGTGTACCGACAGACAGGAAGGTGAGTTGAAGTGTGTCTACTTCAATGCAAGGAGCATCCGGAATAAGGTAGGTGAACTTGGAGCGTGGATTGGTACCTGGGACTACGATGTTGTGGCCATTACGGAGACATGGTTAGAACAGGGACAGGAATGGTTGTTGGAAGTCCCGGGGTATAGATGTTTCAGTAGGAGTAGGGAGGGTGGTAAAAGAGGTGGAGGAGTAGCATTGTTAATCAAGGATAGTTTAACGGCTGCAGAAAGGCAGTTCGAGGGGGATCTGCCTACTGAGGTAATATGGGCTGAAGTTAGAAATAGGAAAGGAGCGGTCATGTTGTTGGGGGTTTTCTATAGGGCCCCAAATAGTAATAGAGATGTGGAGGAAGAAATTGCAAAGCAGATTATGGATAGGTGTGGAGGTCACAGGGTAGTTGTCATGGGTGCCTTTAACTTTCCAAATATTGATTGGAACCTTTAAAGGTCGAATAGTTCGGATGGGGCAGTTTTTGTACAGTGTGTACAGGAGGGTTTCCTGACACAATATGTGGATAGGCCAACAAGAGGTGGGCCACATTGGATTTGGTACTGGGTAATGAACTGGGCCAAGTGTTAGATTTGTTTGTGAGAGAGCACTTTGGAGATAGTGACCACAATTCGGTGTCTTTCATTGTTGCAATGGAGAGGGACAGGGCCATACGGCAGGGCAAGGTTTATAATTGGGGGAGGGGTAATTATGATGCGATTAGGCAAGAATTAGGGAGCATAAGATGGGAACAGAAACTGTCAGGGAAAGGCACAAATGAAAAGTGGAGCTTGTTGTGATTGGAGGCAGCAGTGCTGGTGAGAGATTAATTGAATTATTTATTTATTTAATCAGTCAGCTAGTGTGTGTTTTTTTTTTGGCCTTTACTTTTGCAGTAGAATTTTAAGTTTAAAGTGAAAACTGGAAGTGGGCTGCTAAGGAGTCTGGGAAGGGTTTTTAAGCGTGTGAAGTATAAAAGGTAGGCTGCAGTATACAGCGGGCAGCGTCGGGAGCGGGCAGTGGAGTGAGTGGGAAGCAGAGTGTGAGCTATAAGGCTTTGGCTCACAGGGCTTGAGTGAGTGGGAAGCAGAGTGTGAGCTATAAGGCTTTGGCTCACAGGGCTTAGGCAGAAAGGGCGAGCAGAGGTGAGTTTAAATTCATTTCTGCACTTTCTACCTGGTACTGGCAAGGTATCTAGAGGGGATGGGTGTGCAGGCAGTGCTATGTTCCTCTTGCACTATGTTTGAGGTGAGGGACGACGACAGTGTCCCTGCTGATTACACCTGTAGGAAGTGCACCCATCTGCAGCTCCTCCAAAACCGTGTTAGGTAACTGGAGCTGGAGTTGGATGAACTTAGGATCATTAGGGACGCAGAGGTGGCCATAGACAGAAGCTTTAGGAATACGGTTACTCCGAGGAATGAAAACAGATGGGTGATGGTGAGAGGGGCTGGGAGGAAGCAGTCCGTGCAGGGATCCCCGGTGGTCGTTCCCCTTAGCAACAAGTATTCCGCTTTGGATACGGTTGAGGGGGATGACATACCAGTGGTGAGCCGCAGTGAGAGGATCTCCAGCACTGTGTCCGTCTCTGTGGCTCGGGAGAGTAAGGGGCAGAGCGGGAGGGCAATAGTTATTGGGGACTCGTTAGTTAGAGGGATAGATAGGAGGTTCTGTGGCAGCAAAAGAGACTCACGGATGGTATGTTGCCTACCGGATGCCAAGGTCCGTGACGTCTCGGACCGTGTTTTCCGGATTCTGAAGGGGGAGGGGAAACAGTCACAAGTCATGGTACACATTGGTACCAATGACATAGGTAAGCGAAGGGACGGGGATTTAAAGCAGGAATTTCTGGAGCTGGGCTGGAAGCTGAGAGCCAAGACAAAACATGTGGTCATCTCTGGTACGTTGCCGGTGCCACGTGATAGCGAGTTGAGGAACAGGGAGAGAGTGCAGTTAAACATGTGGTTGCAGGGATGGTGTAGGAGGGAGGGTTTCAGATACGTGGATAATTGGAACACATTCTGGGGAAGGTGGGACCTGAACAAACAGGACGGGGTGCACCTGAACCAGAGGGGCACCAATATCCTAGGAGGGAAATTTGTTACGGCTCTTCAGGGGGGTTTAAACTAATTTGTCAGGGGAGTGGGAAAAGGAGTTGTACTCCAGAAGTCAGTGAGGGTGGTGAGGTATTGGGGAAGGTATCAGGGTCAAGGGTGGGTACCGATAGACAGGAAGGTGGGTTGAAGTGTGTCTACTTCAATGCAAGGAGCATCCGGAACAAGGTAGATGAACTTGGGGCGTGGATTGGTACTTGGGACTACGATGTTGTGGCCATTACGGAGACGTGGGTAGAACAAGGACAGGAATGGTTGTTGGACGTTCCGGGGTATAGATATTTCACTAAGTGTAGGGAAGCTGGTAAAAGAGGTGGAGGAGTGGCATTGTTAATCAAGGATAGTTTAACGGCTGCGGAAAGGCACTTTGAGGGGGATCTGCACACTGAGGTAATATGGGCTGAGGTTAGAAATAGGAAAGGAGCGGTCACGTTGTTAGGAGTTTACTATAGGCCCCCAAATAGTAATAGAGATGTGGGGGAAGAAATTGCTAAGCAGATTATGGATATGTGTGGGGGTCACAGGGTAGTTGTCATGGGGTACTTTAACTTTCCAAATATTGATTGGAGCCTTTGTAGGTCAAATAGTTCGGATGGGGCAGTTTTTGTGCAGTGTGTGCAGGAGGGTTTCCTGACACAATATGTGGATAGGCCGACAAGAGGTGAGGCCACATTGGATTTGGTACTGGGAAATGAACCGGGCCAAGTGTTAGATTTGGTTGTGGGAGAGCACTTTGGAGATAGTGACCACAATTTGGTGTCTTTTGTTATTGCAATGGAGAGGGATAGGGTCGTACGGCAGGGCAAGGTTTACAATTGGGGGAGAGGTCATTATGATGCGATTAGGCAAGAATTAGGGGGCATAAATTGGGAACAGAAACTGTCAGAGAAAGGAACTAATGAAAAGTGAAACTTTTTCAAGGAACAAATACTGGATGTCCTTGATAGGTATGTCCCTGTCAGGCAGGGAGGAAATGGCCGAGTGAGGGAACCATGGTTCACGAAAGAGGTGGAATGTCTTGTTGAAAGGAAGAGGGAAGCTTATGTAGGGATGAGGAAACAAGGTTCAGATGGCTCGATTGAGGGTTACAAGTTAGCAAGGAATGAGCTGAAAAAGGGGCTTAGGAGAGCTAGGAGGGGACACGAGAAGTCCTTGACGGGTCGGATCAAGGAAAACCCCAAGGCTTTTTACTCTTATGTGAGAAATAAAAGAATGACCAGGGTGAGGTTAGGTCCAGTCAAGGACAGTAGTGGGAACTTGTGCATGGAGTCAGAAGAGATAGGAGAGGCGATGAATAAATACTTTTCGTCAGTGTTCACCAAGGAGAGGGACCATGTTTTTGAGGATGAGAGTGTGATACAGGCTGATAGGCTGGAAGAGGTAGATGTTCTGAGGGAAGATGTATTAGCAATTTTGAAAAACCTGAGGGTCGATAAGTCCCCTGGGCCAGTTGGGATATATCCTCGGATTCTTTGGGAGGCAAGGGATGAGATTGCAGAGCCTTTGGCTTTGACCTTTGGGTCCACACTGTCCACGGGGAGAGTGCCAGAGGACTGGAGAGTGGCGAATGTTGTTCCTCTGTTCAAGAAAGGAATTAGGAATGACCCTGTTAATTATAGGCCGGTTAGTCTTATTTCGGTGGTTAGTAAGTTAATGGAAAAGGTCCTGAGGGATAGGATTTATGACCATTTAGAAAGATGCAGCTTAATCCGGGATAGTCAACACGGATTCGTGAAGGGTAAGTCTTGCCTCACAAACTTGATTGAATTCTTTGAGGAGGTAACTAAGTGTGTGGATTAAGGTAGAGCAGTTGATGTCGTATACATGGATTTTAGTTATGCGTTTGATAAGGTCGGCTCATGAAGAAAGTAAGGAGGTGTGGGATAGAGGGAAAGTTGGCCGATTGGATAAGTAACTGGCTATCTCATAGAAAGAAGTCTCACAACACCAGGGTTAAAGTCCAACAGGTTAATTTGGTAGCAAATACCAGAAGCTTTCAGAGGTTGCTGCTCCTTCGTCAGATGGAGTGGTCTCTGTTCTCCAACAGTGCACAGACACAGAAATCAAGTTACAGAATACTAATTAGAATGCAAATCTCTACAGTCAGCCAGGTCTTAAAAGGTACAGATAATGTGGTTGGAGGGAACATTATACACAGGTTAAAGAGATGTGTATTGTCTCCAGACAGAACAGCTGGTGAGATTATGCAAGACCAGGGGCAAGCTGTGGGGGTTACTGATAATGTGACATAAATCCAACATCCCGGTTTAGGCCGTCCTCATGTGTGCGGAACTTGGCTATCAGTTTCTGCTCAGCGACTCTGCGCTGTCGTGTGTCGTGAAGGCCGCCTTGGAGAACGCTTACCTGAAGATCCAAGGCTGAATGCCCGTGACTGCTGAAGTGCTCCCCCACAGGAAGAGAACAGTCTTGCCTGGTGATTGTCGAGCGGTGTTCATTCATCCGTTGTCGTAGCGTCTGCATGGTTTCCCCAATGTACCATGCCTCGGGACATCCTTTCCTGCAGCGTATCAGGTAGAAAACGTTGGCCGAGTTGCAAGAGTATGTACCGTGTACCTGGTAGATGGTGTTCTCACGTGAGATGATGGCATCCGTGTCGATGATCCGGCACGTCTTGCAGAGGTTGCTGTGGCAGGTTGTGTGGTGTCATGGTCACTGTTCTCCTGAAGGCTGGGTACTTTGCTGCGGACAATGGTCTGCGGACAATGGTCCACATCATATCTCATAGAAGACAGAGGGTGGTGGTGGATGGAAAATTTTCAGACTGGAGACCAGCGGTGTACCACAGGGATCGGTGCTGGGTCCTTTGCTATTTGTGATTTTTATTAATGACTTAGAGGAGGGGGCTGAAGGGTGGATCAGTAAATTTGCTGATGACACCAAGATTGGTGGAGTAGTGGATGAGGTGGAGGGCTGCAAAGAGACATTTTAGGATGCAGAGCTGGGCCGAAAAATGGCAGATGGAGTTGAACCCTGATAAGTGCGAGGTGATTCATTTTGGTAGGACAAATTTGAATGCGGATTACAGGGTCACCAGCAGGGTTCTGAGGAATGTGGAGGAACAGAGAGATCTTGGGGTCCATATCCACAGATCCCTGAAGGTTGCCACTCAAGTGGATAGAGCTGTGAAGAAGGCCTATAGTGTTAGCGTTTATTAACAGGGGGTTTGAGTTTAAGAGCCGTGGAGTTATGCTTCAACTGTACAGGACCTTGGTGAGACCACATTTGGAATATTGTGTGCAGTTCTGGTCACCTCACTATAAGAAGGATGTGGAAGCATTGGAGAGAGTGCAAAGGAGATTTACCAGGATGCTGCCTAGTTTGGAGGGTAGGTCTTATGAGGAAAGGTTGAGGGAGCTAGGGCTTTTCTCTTTAGAGTGGAGGAGGATGAGAGGCGACTTAATAGAGGTTTATAAGATAATGAGGGGGATAGATAGAGTGGATGTTCAGAGACTATTTCCTCGGGTGGATGTAGCTGTTACTCGGGGGCATAACTATAAGGTTCATGGAGGGAGATATAGGAGGGATGTCCGAGGTAGGTTCTTTACTCAGAGAGTGGTTGGGGTGTGGAATGGACTGCCTGCTGTGATCGTGGAGTTGGACACTTTAGGAACTTTCAAGCGGTTATTGGATAGGCACATGGAGCACACCAGAATGATAGGGAGTGGGATAGCTTGATCTTGGTTTCAGACAAAACTCGGCACAACATCGAGGTCGAAGGGCCTGTCCTGTGCTGTACTGTTCTATGTTCTATACATTCAGGCCATTTTGATCTAGGATTGCAAGCCAAGTAAGTGTCAACCAGCTCTTTGAACTCAGTGCCACCGACACTTTGAGCTCATTACTTTTTAAGCTTAAAGTTAAGTACCAAAATAATATTTGTAAATGCTTAGGGCAAAACTGCTTTGATGAACTGACACCAATTACAAACTAAGAAATCCCTAATTACCACATAACTGGACAGGAATAAATCTATGTTGCATATGGGTTTGAGCATAATTCAGTGCATTGAATAGTACTGATGGCGCTTATTAAAAAGATTTTCATTTGCAGAACAGCAAAGACATTTTCCAGAATAACTAAAAGCAGCTATAAATTTTCATTAGCTTCTGGAATGATACAATCTAATGGTCTCAAATAGTCCTTCCCAGAGTTTTCTTTAGTTTTGTTAGTGTCCTCACATTTCTCAACAGGAAGACAATTGAAATCTGATTGGAATTCAGCATAATGGTATTGCTATGTCCTGAATTGATAACTTCTCTTTTCAGAGCACTTGAGTTTTTCTTAATAGGACATATTAGCACAAGTATTTTAAATGATTTAGATACATTTTCCTTGCACTATCAGAATTAGCTGGAACAAATCTTTCCTAAGGGAAAATGCTTCTGATTTAAAATAAGAATTTTGTTCCTGAATTTAAGCAACCACTTAATTTAAGGCCACGCAATTTAGTATCTCACCCTTCGAAGCATAATTTCATTCTCTTCTTTCTTATTTGACAACATTAAAGAAGATGTGGCTGGGAAAACCTGTAGCACATAAAGGGACCATTTGACTTGCTCCTGGCTTTATACTGGGGCAATGCACAATTGATCCCACTGCCTTCTCCCCAGTCCCACATTTTTCTCTGGTTCAAATATTTATCCAGGTTTTCCAGCAAAAGTTAGTTATTCACCTGTGCCCTGTGGGAAAGTCCTTCCCAAACTGGACCTCTGCTGAACTGCTACTATTGCATAAGTGCACACTCTTCAGGCGTCTCTCACTTCACTGGCTTCTCCATTCTCAATAGGAGTTAAAACTAATCTGCCAGAACCTGGAATATAAGGTTTTTTTTGTAAATGTGTGGTATAATAAGAGAGACTTTAAAGTTTATTTTACAAGAAAATTTGGAACTTTGAAAACGGTTTGCAAGGATAGAACGTGAAGTTGAATAACTCAGTTCAGGTACAGCAATTGCAATGCAAAACTTCAAGGTCTACACTGATTTTATGCCAGAAAACCTAGTGGCCACAAGTTGAATTCCTGTCTCTTAAACTGAATGTAATATGTTGGCATGAAGTCGCTTGCGTTGCGTCATTCAGGAAATTTAACACATCAAAGATAAATGTTTTAATCTTTGTTCTTCCCTTTTGGTGTTTCACATTTTAATAAAAACATTTTGATCTTTCTCAAATCTTTTTGTTTCCTTTGGATGTACATTTTGGTCAGAATTTCAATTGAAGGGCTCATCCAGGGTAACCATTAATCTGTTCAGCTGTCGAGTGACATTAGTTGCCTTGGATTTCGAAGACTTGGATAAAATATCAGATTCTTGGATCCTGGGATTGTTTACCTGGTTATCAAAACTTTGAGTAGAGGATTTTTATCATTAAAATGCACTGAGCGATGGACATTTTATTTACTCGTAACTTTAAATAGAATTTAATTGAAACCACGTTAACCATATCCTGACAGCTCAGCGATTTAGATTTGCTTAAACTAAGGAACTAGTTTTCAACTTTCTACAGTTCTTAAAACTGCAGGAGAAAAATATTTTGGGTAGGGAAAGGGAGGAAATGATCACGCAGTCCTGGTCCATGAGTTTGTAACAGGGTTGAATTTTATCCAGTCAAGTCTGTAAATTAGTGATGTATCACTATATATTGATTGCAGGCTCATGTACATTTTGGACAAACCCTGGGCCACACTTTTAGGATTAAAATGAGAGGTTGCTCATGATTTCACTGAACAAGAAAATGCATGTGATTTCCTAAAGGATCAAAACTTAATTAACCTCATCCAGTGGCTATTATATTCAGCAGGAAAATGTGAAACCCTTTGATGCATAATGAATTCTGTACTTTCAATAGCTGGAGGCAAATTCACTGGGTTTTTGCCAGTTTGGAAAGATCATTTTCACTTTACAACTAAGCCGCAATAAGTTTGGAAAATATGCATGGTGCTCCTTGAAGGATTGTTACTGATAGCCAGAAACCATAAAGCAGATTTGACTAAGTCCAATGCTAGGAAACAAAACGTTATGGAACGGTGCTGCGTTAAGGATTTGCATTCTGGTCATCTTTACTACTCTGCACACTCTAAGTATGTTGTGTGTAGTCCTGATAAGATATTATTTTTGGATGCTGAGGACAATGTAGTTATAACGTTCACTTGGTTCACCATTGAATTAACAATAGATGAATATGTCAGACATATGCTAAGCTCTTTTCATTAACTTCCAACTGGGGTCAAAGCTTTTCTAACAATGTTGAGCAGAGCAATGTGGGGGAAGGGCTTTGTAATTTTTATTTTCCCCTGGGACTACATTTTGTCCTCATCTATTACTATTAGACTTTTTTAGACTCCGATAGAGTTTAATGCCTATTGGTGTGTGTATGTACGCAGACCTGCCTTGGTGGGATTTTTACTATATGAGACTTCACAGTCAAACCAATTTGATTGCCTGTTGTCCACTGGCACATTATTCCAGTGGAAGATTCAGGATTGTGATATGCAGAAGGAACCTTAAACAATTTGTTCTCCTTAAAGAAGGGCATTGAGCCTACGCTAGAATCCCCGTGCCAAACTAGTTGAGGTTAACTCAATAAGAATGCACCAAAAATCAAAACCTCCTTGTCACACATGATTCTGCTAATCATTGAACAAACACCCTTAGAAAATAGTCTAGATACTTCACTGAATTTCCTTTAACTTTCAGGTTCCATTATGAGGGCTTGAATCAATTGCAATCCTATTGCTGCTGGCATAAAACAAGCATTGCAAGGCCACATCCTCCAAATAATCTTGCAGCACGAGAAAATGCTGAGTTAGTGCTAGTTTGATAAAATGATACTGAAGCTATATGATTAATTTTGCATTGATGTAATAGGCCACTTCATGCCAACATGTTCAGTTCAGTGTAAAAGACAAATTCAGCCTCTAAATTCAACACCAGAAAACTGGATATCCTATTGGCCCGAATATTTGGTCAGCAGCAAAGTACCGGCACTTGCCTTGGACCTTGAAGATTTTGATTTGATTTGATTTGATTTATTATTGTCACATGCATTAACATACAGTGAAAAGTATTGTTTCTTGCGCTATACAGCATACCATTCATAGAGAAGGAAGGGAGAGGATGCAGAATGTAGTGTTACAGTCATAGCTAGGGTATAGAGAAAAATCAACTTAATATATGGTAGGTCCATTCAAACGTCTGATGGCAGCAGGGAAAAAGCTGTTCTTAAGTCGCTTGGTACGTGACCTCAGACTTTTGTATCTTTTTCCCGATGGAAAAAGGTGGAAGACAGTATGCCCAGGGTACGTGGATAGCTCAGAAAGCAAGATGATTGGATTTAGATGGAAGCTAAAATAAAAATGTGAGATGGTGAATGTGCTTTTGGGGGGGAGAAAATTATATTTTATGTGAGGGTGTTGGCTTGTTTAGGAATTAGGTTCTCTAGCAGTTGATTTCTGGTAAAGTGTCTGGCTTCCAGTAAATTATTATGTGACCAAGTTGCCTGGGAGATAAACAATGCAATAGCAAAAGATCAACAAGAATTATAGGGTGAGTAAGTTATGAATATGACTCTGGTCTTGAAGAGAGTTTTTAGTTTTAGAACAATCTGGCCTCAGAGCAAGAAATATCTCCTTCCAGCAGAATCCATTTGAAATTTGGTATTCTGGCTAAAAGCATTTTAAACCTCTTGTTAACTGGAGCATTCCTAATGGTGAGTTAGACTTTTGGGACAGCAAATCTGAGAAGAGGGAGATATAGTTATAAATACAAGACTCCAGGGTTAGAGAATAAAGAATTAAAGACCAGGAGGGTCTGACCCATGGTGATTCTGATTAAGATGCTGGGAATCTGGCACTGTGAATTGGTTGTGGGAAGCCTGAAGGAGAAACCATGCCAGAAGGAAGTTGCCGGCCTAAGAAATCCAAAAAGTTCAACAATCTTGACCAACCAAGTGGTTAATCTTCCAAGTATTTAATACGTAATCTGACTTGAGTTTTAGGACAAAGTTAAATGGGCGTAGCAGGAAATTTGAATTAAGTTTGGTTTAGAAAATAAGTACTGTAATTGTGTTTATTGTATATCTTTACTATCTTAGTAGTCAGTTAAATTATAGTTCTGAATATTCATTTCATAAATTAATCTAGATTTCTATTAAGTAAAATTATTTTGGTTTAAACTGTGACCATGTATCTTCATTCTTTTGGTAAATATCTGAGTTTAAGTGGAGTGATGATGACACAGGCTGAAATTTTCACCATTATTATCATCGCAAAATCCAGACCAGTGGATCAAGCATCTTTCAACGCATCCAAGTGTCCACCCGAAATGGGCTTTTAATTCCTTAAATGTGCATATCAGAGCTCTGGTCTAGTTTCAGGCCCTCAAATACGTGGGTACGAATACAAGTTCTGCCTGGTTTTGCAAGATGTTGAGTGACTTAGCGAGAGATCCTTAAATCGATCACTGGAGGTTGCAGAACAGAAAGGTGCCCAGGAACAAGGAATGCTCAATTTTAACCCACAGAATCTCCAGTCAGTAGCCAGAACAGTGAAGACTGCTAGCGATTGTCCTTTCTACTGCCTTCTGCCCCCTTGATATTGGTGAGCTTGGTGTATCAGCAGACAGTTCTCCACCTTCCCTGGCCATCTAGTTGCAACAGGGGGACGTTTTGGTGCTGACTGCTCAACAGCAGTATTTTAAGTGAATCCCAAAGTTGAATTTGTGTCAAGTCTCAGGGAGGCATAGCTGGCCCATGCAGTTATCTGTCCACAAACTTTGCACCCATTTGGATACAAGTGCAATTTCCATCAGTCTAAGTAACAGGATGCTTAACTTCAAGTTGTTTAAATTAACCTGCACTGCTGCACAGTCATAAAGGGCAAGTTAAATGTAAGGACTGGCATTGATTCCGAGCAATAGGAAGCAATTTGTTTTTTAATGAAAATGGAACAATGTGTGCTTTGCTCTCATTAATGTGATAATGAGTCCCGTTTGCAGAAATTTTAAAGTCACGAGTTGTTCCTATGGAAAATAAATATGGACACCCTTTTATTTTTCAATGAAAGCATTAACTTCAGCCCCCAGAGTTTGTCTTGTATCTATGATTAATTAGCCAGCCATTTTTAAAATTAATTTGTTTAAAAGGCTTTACTTTCAACACTCTAGCTTTAGCATGTGAAATAGATGTGTGTGAATGGCACCACACCAGCTCAAAGTAGCAAAAGGAGTGGGGGTGGCGGGGGGGGGGGGGGGGGGGGGGCGGTGATTCAAATTTGGTCCCTCTCACAATGGTTTAGGTTGAATCAAATAATGCAGCAGATCTTGTTTTCCGCTCCCAACACTTGTTTAGTGCTTGCCCATATGATGCCGTTAAAGGGCATTTATGAAGGAGACCAGTAATTGAAGAAAACTGCAAATCTGCTGCTCTCTATCCACTTTGCAGTTCAGGTGAGTTTAAACAAGAACAAACTTTGGGAATTTTCTTGAGGGATTCTCAATCTCTTTTTTAAATTGAAGCATTGCTTAACTGGAAGCTGGTGTAAATCGGCAAGCACAGGGGTGATGGGTGAAAGGGACTTGGTGCAAATTAGCAAACAGGCAGAAAAATTATGAATGATCCCAGGTTTACAGAGAGCAAATGTGGGAGGCCAGGCAGGAATATGTTGGAATAGTCCAGAGCTAACGAAAGCACTGATGAAGATTTCAGCCAAAGGCGAATCACTGAATTCTCTGCTATCAACATCCTGGAAGTTGCCATTGATCAGAAATAGACTGGTCTAGCCACAGAAACACCAGAGCAGGTCAGAGACTGGGAATTCTGCGGTGAATAACTCGCCCCCTGACCCCCACAAAGCCTGTCCACCATCTACAAGGCACAAGTCAGGAGTGTAATGGAATACTCTCCACTTGCCTGGATGTGGAGTATATTCCATTTGCCTCCACTTGCCACTTGCAGCTCTAAAACATATAAGAGGTTTGACACCATTTAGGACAAATCAGCCCACTTGCTTAGCACTATAACTACCACCTTCAACATTCAGTCCTTCCACTGCCGACGCACAGTGGCAGCAGTGTGTACCATCGGAAAGATGCACTGCAGCAACTTATCAAGGCTCCTTGATAAGTTACCAGGGAGGCAGTGCTTGGTAGACTAACGGGACTGAAGGTGGACAAGTTCCCGGGTCCGGATGGAATGCATCCCAGGGTGCTGAAAGAAATGTCAGAGGCTAATAGCGGATGCGTTAGTGGTTATTTATCAAAATTCGTTGGATTCTGGGGTAGTGCCAGCGGATTGGAAAACGGCTAATGTTACGCCGCTGTTTAAAAAAGGAAATAGACAAAAGGCGGGTAACTACAGGCCGGTTAGCTTAACGTCCGTAGTTGGGAAAATGCTGGAATTCCATCATTAAAGAAGAAATAGCAGGCCATCTGGATAAGAATGGTTCGGATTAAGCAGACACAGCATGGATTCATGAGGGGAAAGTCGTGCTTGACGAACTTGCTGGATTTTTATGAAGATGTGATTCATGCGGTTGACGGAGGGGAACCGGTTGGTGCGGTGTTTTTGGATTTCCAAAAGGCGTTTGATAAAGTGCCTCACAAAAGGTTGCTGAAGAAGATTGGGTCACACGGAGTTGGGGGTAGGGTGTTAGCGGGGACTGGCTCTCCGACAGGAAGCAGAGAGTCGAAATAAATGGGTGCTTTTCTGGTTGGCAGATGGTAACTAGTGGCGTGCCGCAGGGATCGGTACTGGGGCCTCAACTATTTACCATTTATATAGACGATCTGGAGGAGGGGACTGAATGTAGGGTAACGAAGTTTGCAGACGACACAAAGATAAGTGGAAAAGTGAATCGTGTGGAGGGCGTAGAAGGTCTGCAGAGAGATTTGGACAGGCTGAGTGAGTGGGCGAGGATCTGGCAGATGGAGTATAACGTTGACAAATGCGAGGTTATTCACTTTAGAGGAAATAATAGCAAATTGGATTATTATTTAAATGGAAAAAAATTACAACATGCTACTGTGCAAAGGGACCGGGGGGTCCTTGTGCATGAGACGCAAAAGCCCAGTCTGCAGGTGCAACAGGTGATCAAGAAGGCAAATAGGATGTTGGCCTGTATCGCAAGGGGGATAGAATATAAAAGCAGAGATGTCTTCCTGCATCTGTACAGGGCATTGGTGAGGCCGCAGCTGGAATACTGTGTGCAGTATTGGTCCCCTTATTTGCGGAAGGATATATTGGCCTTGTAGGGAGTGCAGAGAAGGTTCACCAGGTTGATACCAGAGATGAGTGGTGTTGATTATGAGGAGAGACTGAGCAGATTGGGTTTGTACTCGTTGGAATTTAGAAGGCTGTTGGGGGATCTTATAGAGACCTATAAGATAATGAAGGGGCTGGATAGGGTAGAGGTGGAGAGATTCTTTCCACTTAGAAAGGAAGCTAGAACTAGAGGGCACAGCCTCAAAATAAAGGGGGGTCAGTATAGGACAGAGTTGAGGAGGAACTTCTTCTCTCAGAGGGTGGTGAATCTCTGGAATTCTCTGCCCACTGAAGTGGTGGAGGCTACCTCGTTGAATATGTTTAAATCATGGATAGATGGATTCCTGATCGGTAAGGGAATTGGGGGTTATAGGGATCAGGCGGGTAAGTGGAACTGATCCACTTCAGATCAGCCATGATCTTATTGAATGGCGGGGCAGGCTCGAGGGGCTAGATGGCCTACTCCTGCTCCTATTTCTTATGTTCTTATGTTCTCCTGGGACAGCACCTGCCAAACCCATGAACTTTACCACCTAGGGCAGCAGATGCATGTGAGTGCTACCACCTCAACTTTCAAGCCACATTTCATCCAGACTTGAAGTAAAAGATAAGAATAAAAGGTGAAATAGAACTGGGTGTTATCAGTATGCATGTGAAAACTAGCACTGCTTTCTGAAGATGTCACCAAGGAGTTGATGTGGAAAAAGGAGGGGGGTTCAAAGATAGATCCCTGGGCGACACCAGAGGTAACAGTGCAGGAGTGTGAAGTGAAGTCATTGCAAATGAAAATTTGGCTGTAGTTAGATAAGAATGAAACCAGTGCAGTTCTATCCAACAGGACAGCAGTGGCAAGACATTGGAGGAGGACAGTGTGATATATCTTGTCATGCATGGTCTGCAGATAGATCAAATAGGACGAGAAGAGGTAGCTTGCCTCTGCATAGTTGCATATCAAAGTTGCAAACTTTGCACTGGGGTTGTACCTACATCTGAGGCATTGCAGCACTTCAGAAAGGCAGCTCACAGCCACCTTGTCAAAGGCAACTAAGGATGGGCAAGAAATGTTGGCCTAGACAGCGATGCCCACGGGTGTAAATTAGTTTTTAAAAATGCTAAGAGCTGTTTCAGTACTGTGGTAGGAGCAGAAACCTGATTGGAAGAATTAAATATAGAGTTCTGAGAAAGATAGGCATAGATTTGGGAGGCAACCATACATTCGAGGACTATGGAGAAAAGGGAGGTTGGAGATGGGGTGATAGTTTATTGTGAAGATTGGGGTTGGTATTTCTTTGAGGAGGGAAGTGATTATGACATTTAAAGAAGAATGGGACATCAGAGGTACGTGAACCATTAGCAATGTCAGCTAAATGGGGGTCAAGGGAGAAGGTTGAGTAGTTAGCAGTTCAGTGGGAATTGAGTCAGGGACGCAGGAAGTGAATCTAGTGATCAATGTGAGCTCAGAGGACATAAGGGAAGGTAGAGAAACTGGAGAAAGATGTGCGTTAAGGCCTAGTGAAGATCAAAGGTTCAGAGGAAGATTGGGCTCATCGATGAGAGTGAAACAGCAGATGCAGTTGATCAGATGGTCTTGCATCCTAATGATGAAGTCCATGAGCTCATTTCAATGATTATTTTGCCAATAGCCACATTACCCACATAAATATGCTCATCATGAGTACAGCTACAGACTGTTGAATGCTAAAGTCCCAGTCAAGTTTTCCCAAGTCCACTGCTGGAATGCTGAAGCATGTGGGATGAAATGTGGAGCCATACTTGTGATTCTCCCTTCATCGTGTCACTTCCTTGAATTGCCACAGTCAACCGCTTACTCTTAGTAACAGAAAATATGAGTGATAGAATGAATTATCTTGAGTTATATTTCAATAAGATCCTTCCTGATAGAAGCTGGATTAACCAGGCCTGCTAATAGCATTCCAATTTAATCCCTAACTGCAAAGGAGGATGACACAGCACTGCCTCTTATTTTGATGCTGAGGCACAGCCAAGCAGATTGGATGGAGACTTAGAAGCATGTGTTTGCTGAGGGTTATAAGTAAAGGAGAGGATAGCCACAAATACCCTCGGGGCCCCACTATAAGTACTGCTGATCTTGGGAGAAGACAGTCAGTTGATTTACTTAATCAAATGTTTCGTCTACAGGATCATTATTACAAGCACAAAGGGGAAGTTGAAAGATTTTTAAAAATAGAGATAAAGGTGAAATCATGCTTATCATGCCTTTCACTGCTGATGTCACGAGACTTTGAATAATCAATGGAAGGGCACGTAACTAGTATGGGGTTAGTGGATGCAATCATCATTGCAAGCACACCTCCAGTGCACACCTGTCTCATGTAACTGGAAACTGTGGTGCTCACTTATAGGTTATGAAGGGAAATTGTATAGGCTTGCTCCTATCCTGCCACACTCTAATTTTTATGTTGACTTCGATTCAAATTCCCTGAATGTTTCAAAAATAGCTTTTATACTACTTTGCATTTGGCTGCAAAATACACCTAGTCCTATCTGTTTCTATTGTGGAGGATGTAGGTATTGGCAATGCCTTCGGCACAGCAGGGAAGGAGTTTGGAAGTTGCTGTGCAAATTTGGCTGTAATGTTAAGATTGTTGATGTAACCAGGCAACTTCACAAGGCATGATGGGTACAATAATGGAAATGCATCTGAAACATTTCCTGCAGAATATTTAACACTAAATACTGATCCTGAGCCTTTCCCGGCTCTTTTGCACAGCTACACTATATGACGCCACGACAGATTTGCATAAGGCAATCTATGTACAATACTGAATAAACATTTTCAATCTCAGAAGATTAAATAACAAAAGTAAGATCAGACAGCTCATCGTTTGTACAGTTTTGCGAACAGGCACTAACCGTCCATTCTGAAGCTGCTCTGCAGCATATTATTGATTAATTTGCTGGATCAACCTAGGTTGGCCATCAGCTTAAAATAAATATCCAGATTGCGCCAAGAGGAGCTTGCATAAACTGAAAATTGTGGCTAGACATACAAGCTAACTGCAATTGCTAGTTTTACATATTTAGGCATTGTATTCAGTTGGGTTGCAGCTTTGAACCAGAACATCAACAATCACATCAGAAAGACCATTGCAGTATATATGTTTAGAACAACTGAGGCCTAAAGCTATGAAAGTATATTGCAGTGTCATTTATGCAGCTGTGGAATTTGAAGTCTTTGTTTGCATATGAATGTCCAAACCACTCTATCTCCTAGAATGTCAGTGGTGAATAGAAATAACACCACCTCCAAGCTCCCCTTTAAGTCACACATCACACCAACTTGGAAATATGTAATTATTTCTTAATTGTCACTGGTTCAAATTTTTGGGTCTCCCTATCTAACAACACCATGTGTGGGAGTTCCTTTACCACATAGGCTGCAGCTGTGAAAGATTGCATATAAATATGAGAGAATCCAGCTCTAAATAAGGAGCTATGAGATTCATGTAATGATTCTTCTTGGAAGTAGGGATTAAAAATTAAAGGCAGTGCTCAAATCAATGCAGGGTTCATCTGCTGGACAAAAGAAAATCTTTTCAAAAGTGTATAAACTGGTCTTGGCATGATATTGTGCTCAGGAACAATAATGTTCTGTAACATTGAAATGGGAAATACTCCACCATAAGGCATTTCTGGAAAAAAAAAGGAACAGACCTTTACACCACCTCAACAAGGCATTGATAAAGGCAAACTATACTAGGTAATATTAGCAAAGAGCAATGGACAAATCTAGTAAGATCGTCACAGAGCTTTACAGCACAGAAAGGGGCCATTGTAGTCTGTGCTGCTCATTAAGCAACTATCTATTCTACTCCCATTTTCCTGCACTTGGTCTTGTATGCTGTGGTGTTCCAAGTGCTTAAATGAGAGGCGGTTTCCTTTGAGCTTGAATTGAACTAGTGTCTTAAGGATGTCAGTTTTAATCATCTACAGTCCTCTGCTTGAACAGCTGAACTATCTATTATGCTGTACAAAGAATTGATCGAACCCCATTTGAACCCCATCAGGATATTGAGTTGTGAGAAAGGATTCAGAAAGTCACACTTACTTTTCAGAAACTGGGATTTCGAGGTATGTTTTCAAGATTATGAAAAATTGTTTGCTTTACCGAAAAACTCAACTATTAGGGGAATGGAAGTTTAAAATTGGAGGTCAGAAATAAGACTCACGATGCTCATGTACAAACTCATAATGCGGTCATCTGAAAAGCCCTTCTCATTTTTAGAGGCGTTAATCTATTTATTTTAAACTGGTTAATGTTACCACTAAAATAGTGACAAGGAATTTCAGACAGATGTTTGCACCACCACAACATAATTTTAGGAGCAAAATGGAACGCTAAGTTTTTCACCTTCGTTGCAGAAATAAGTAATTGAAGCAGACAGCATCAAGCATTTCAGGTGACAATCGGATACTCTTTTGGAGAACAAAAATGTCTGAGGCATATGCTAAATAGATGATTTTCTGTTGTGGCATCTTGTTTTACATGGTCATTTGAGGATGCGCTTGTGTGCAGCATGAACATTCTGTCACTTCCACATCCTGAAATTGTATAAAGTACTAATTTTGATTGAAACCTCTAGAAAGGTTATACTTTAGTTGTGTCAGTTGAGTTACATTTGATGGCACTTTGACTTCTGCAATAGAAGATTGTGGGTTCGAAGCTCTACTCCAGGACTTGAGCATATCATCAAGGCTGAAGTGTCACCGTGTTTCTGAAGGAGTGCTGCGCTGTCAGAGTTGTCATTGGTTGAGTGAAATGTTAAAACAGAGACGTGTCACTTGCTCAGATGGACATACATTTCACACTAAACTATTTGAATAAGAGAGTTCTGATGTGCAGGCTTGATGGACTGAAGGGCCTGTTCCTGTGCAGTCTTGTTCTTTGTTCTTACCAACATCTATGGCTCAACATCTTGAATGTTGTATGTTCAATAGATCTCACAAAGAGGTTCTGAATCTTGTATGGTTGAGCGTAAGTGTTTATTGATAACACATAATCATGTGCATATAGAATCATAGAATCCTACAGTACCGAAGGAGGCCATTCAGCCCATTGAGTCTGCACCGACCACAATCCCATCCAGGCCCTATCCCCATACATTTACCCTAGCTAGTCCCCCTGACACTAAGGGGCAATTTAGCATGGCCAATCCAACTAATCCTAATCCGCACATCTTTGGACTGGAGGAGGAAACTGGAGCACCCGGAGGAAACCCACACAGACACGCGGAAAACATGCAAACTCCACATGGACAGTGACCCAAATCTCTGTCGAATCGAACCTGGACCCCTGGCACTGTGAAGCAGCAGTGCTAACCACTGAGCCGCCGTGCCACCAGGGTTATACACAGGGTTTAATCGAAGTTATGAGCTAACTCCATGCTTGCTTTTACAAAGGGTGTCTGTTCAGTCCACAACTGACCCAAGTCTCCCGTCATGTCATCACACTGTTTCCCAATCCCACATTAACCCTTGCAATGCCAGATACTCTTGCACCACTCAACCAACACCACCAGTAATTTATCTCATAACTGAGTGTGGTGTTCTGTTTAAATTGGCTGCTCAGTCCTTGGCAACCATGACGGCACTTTAAAATATCCCTTTGCTGTGAAGTGCTTTGGATGACCTGAGGATGTGAGTTACTTTATATAAATGGATAATCACTTTTTCTTTTATGATTTAGGGTCTGACAATCCATCTATGCAGATCTGAATCATTCAGTCAGAGTCAGATCTTGAGAGATTTGCTACAAGGTTATATTGCTTTAGTATAATTGCTTTCCTCAGTTCCTCAAAAATTACTTTAGCTGTTGATTTGTTTTATTGTGCTTAGTTGGGAGTCTTAAATGGTGTAGGAATATTCTTACTCAGTTTTTAATTTGTGAAAATGACTTGCTGGTCTTTAATTGCCTTTTATGATATAATGGATAGGTGCAGCAGCCAAACAGCGGTAATAACCCAAGAACACAATTATGGATTAACTCTGTGTTTCAGTACATATAGTCTTGGCATAATTCAAATATTGTTGTAATTTGGTTTTCTTGTATTTGTGGTTTCGCTGGATCAAAATCTATCTTTATCATTTTTAGATTATGGTCAGAATTTTCATTTAATGTTGTGATGGGTCGCAAAGTCAGCGTAATTCTCACTGTGTGGCAGGATGGAGTTTTAACACCAGATCTTCTGCTTTTCCGTTCATTGAATTCTGCATCAAGGAGCTTGTCGCAGGCAGCTGTTCACCTGCCCTGCTGTGGGGGTCGAAGGTCCTGGTGCCATATTTAAACAGTAGCTAAAGGTCAAGTCGCCATACTCCCAGATGACCATCAGGCTGCTCTCCCTTTTGAAGGGAAGAGCTGCCTGATGGTGATTTAACCTGAGGATTTTACACCTCAGGTGAGAGGAGCAAAGTTGAGAAGGCAGGCTTTCATGAATAATATCAGCTGGTATGGAAACTGAACCCATGCTGTTGTCATCGCTTTGCATCACAAATCAGGTGTCCAGCCAACTGAGATAAACTGACCCCCTATGCACACATTCACTCACTGTTTGGCCAGGCTTGTGTTGGACTGGTAATCCATGGCACCTAAAAGATATATACCCTCAACTTCCACGGTTCAGCCAGGCCTCTCTGGTTGTGCTCCAGGAATGGCAGAGGGTCCTCTTTCCTCAGGATGGGATCTGGAGATACACCCACCTGAGTATGGCGACCTTGGAGGAGGTCAGTACCCATGGCACCCATAAAAGGCCACCCTGCAGGGCAGGAAAAGGACAAATGATCTGCTGTGCTTTGCCAGGGCAAGTGAACCTTCTCACAAAGTGTGCACTGTCATAAGTGTGTCAGGCAGAGGATGCCAAACGACCAGCAGATGGGACATCAGCACCGATTGTCTGCCAACCTACTTTAATCTCACCATCTCCTGTAGGATCTTACACAACTGACGTTTTAATCCCTTACTGGCGAGGGCTCAGCACATACAGCGGGCATGCATGCTCCAGAACTGTTCTTTCATCCATAGCTCTTATAGTTGATTGGTCTCATAGAATCCCTACAGTGCTGAAGGAGGCCATTCAGCCCATCAAGTC
This sequence comes from Mustelus asterias, assembly GCF_964213995.1. Taxonomy (NCBI): domain Eukaryota; kingdom Metazoa; phylum Chordata; class Chondrichthyes; order Carcharhiniformes; family Triakidae; genus Mustelus; species Mustelus asterias. Next base: position 50,650,008 of record NC_135807.1, on the reverse strand, counting down.
TGCACTGACAACAATCTCACCTCGGCCCTATTCCCCACATATTTAATCCACTAATCCCTCTAACCTGCTCATCCCGGGAAACTAAGGGGCAATTTAGCATGGCCAATGTACCTAACCTGCACATCTTTGGACTGTGGGAGGAAATCGGAACACCCGGAGGAAACCCACGCAGACATGGGGAAAATGTGCAAACTCGACAAAGACAGTCGCCCAAGGCCAGAATTGAACCCAGGTCCCTGGAGCTGTGAGGCAGCAGTGCTAGCCACTGTGCCACCGGTCTGTCTTTCTCAAGACACTATTTCAGCCATATTTGCACTGGACCTGAACTCCATTGCTCTAGCCATGGGTACACTCCAGCACTGGCTAGGTGAGAGGTCTACCTCACTTCAGGTGCCCCTTCTCCTCAATGAGCAAAGGAGAGGCAAATTGGACACCTAAAGGGAGGAGGAGCACCAGCCAGAAACCCTGGGGACATTGACATTCTTGAAGGGTAGCCTGCTGCTCCACTTCCACCAATGACCCCATCGACTCCTGCGGGTCAGGCCGAGGAGGGTGCACATGCCGTGGTGCAGGAGACCCTTTAAGAAGTTTAACAACACCAGGTTAAAGTCCAACAGGTTTATTTGGTAGCAAATGCCACTAGCTTTCGGAGCGCTGCCCCTTCGTCAGGTGGAGTGGAGAAATGCTCACAAACAGGGCATTCAGAGACACAAACTCAATTTGCATAATAATGATTGGAATGCAGTCTTTGCAGATAATCAAGTCTTAAAGGTACAAACAATGTGAATGGAGGGAGCATTAAGCACAGGTTAAAGAGATGTGTATTGTCTCCAGACAGGACAGCCAGTGAGATTCTGCAAGTCCAGGAGGCAAGCTGTGGGGGTTACTGATAGTGTGACATAAACCCAAGATCCTGGTTGAGGCCCGTCCTCATGTGTGCGGAACTTGGCTATCAGTTTCTGCTCAGCGACTCTGTGCTGTTGTGTGTCGTGAAGGCCGCCTTGGAGAACGCTTACCCGAAGATCAGAGGCCGAATGCCCGTGACCGCTGAAGTGCTCCCCAACAGGAAGAGAACAGTCTTGTCTAGTGATTGTCGAGCGGTGTTCATTCATCCGTTGTCGTAGCGTCTGCGTGGTTTCCCCAATGTACCATGTCTTGGGACATCCTTTCCTGCAGCGTATCAGGTAGACAACGTTGGCCGAGTTGCAAGAGTAGGTACTGTGCACCTGGTAGATGGTGTTCTCACGTGAGATGATGGCATCCGTGTCGATGATCCGGCATGTCTTGCAGAGGTTGCTGTGGCAAGGTTGTGTGGTGTCATGGTCACTGTTCTCCTGAAGGCTGGGTAGTTTGCTGTGGGCAATGGTCTGTTTGAGGTGGTGCGGTTGTTTGAAGGCAAGAAGTGGGGGTGTGGGGATGGCCTTGGCGAGATGTTCGTCTTCATCAATGACATGTTGAAGGCTCTGGAAGAGATGCTGTAGTTTCTCCGCTCCGGGGAAGTACTGGACGATGAAGGGTACTCTGTCCACCATGTCCCGTGTTTGTCTTCTGAGGAGGTGGGTGCGGTTTTTCGCTGTGGTGCGTCGGAACTGTCGATCGATGAGTCGAGCGCCATATCCTGTCCTTATGAGGGCATCTTTCAGCATCTGGAGGTGTCTGTTGCGATCCTCCTCATCTGAGCAGATCCTGTGTATATGGAGGGCTTGTCCGTAGGGGATGGCTTCTTTAACGTGTTTAGGGGGAAGCTGGAGAAGTGGAGCATCGTGAGGTTATCTGTGGGCTTGCGGTACAGTGAGGTGCTGAGGTGACTGTCCTTAATGGAGATGCGTGTGTCCAAGAATGCAACCGATTTCAGAGAGTAGTCCATGGTGAGGCTGATGGTGGGATGGAACTTGTTGATGTCATCATATAGTTGTTTCAGTGATTGTTCACCATGAGTCCAAAGGAAGAAAATGTCATCGATGTATCTAGTGTATAGCATCGGTTGAAGGTCCTGTGTGGTGAAGAAGTCTTGTTCGAATCTGTGCATGAAGATGTTGGCATATTGAGGTGCGAATTTGGTCCCCATGGCTGTTCCGTGGATCTGGATGAAGAACTTGTTGTTGAAGGTGAAGACATTGTGGTCCAGGATGAATCGGATGAGTTATAAAATTGCATCTGGAAACTGGCAGTTGTCGGCGTTGAGTACTGAGGCCGTTGCAACAATGGCATCATCGTGGGGGAATGCTGGTGTAGAGTGCCGAGACATCCATTGTGACGAGGAGTGCTCCTGGTTCAACTGCTCCATGTGTGTTGAGTTTCTGTAGGAAGTCTGTAGTGTTGCGACAAAAGCTGGGGGTTCTTTGTACAATGGGTTTCAGGATGCCCTCGACATAGCCGGAAAGGTTCTCGCACAGGGTCCCATTGCCCGATATGATGGGACGGCCAAGTGTGTTTGCCTTGTGTATCTTCAGGAGGCAGTAGAGATCTCCAATGCGGGGAGTGTGTGGGATGAGAGCACGGAGGGTACTCTGAAGGTCTGGATCAAAGGTCTTGATCAGAGTGTTGAGTTGACGGGTGTGTTCTTTGGTCGGATCTGTGGGTAACTGTCTGTAGTGTTCCTGTAGGTAACCCCCACAGCTTGCCTGGACCTGCAGAATCTCACTGGCTGTCCTGTCTGGAGACAATACACATCTCTTTAACCTGTGCCTAATGCTCTCTCCACTCACATTGTCTGTATCTTTAAGACTTGATTAGCTGTAAGGATTCGCATTCTAATCAGTATTCTGTAACTTGAGTTTGTGTCTCTGTGTGCCTTGTTTGTGAGCAGATCTCCACTCCATCTGACGAAGGAGCAGCGCTCCGAAAGCTAATGGCATTTGCTACCAAATAAACCTGTTGGACTTATAACCTGGTGTTGTTAAAACTGTTACTGTGTTTACCCCAGTCCAACGCTGGCATCTCCACATCATGTTCACAATACACACGCAACCCTTGCATCTGAGACACACATTAGATAATCTTGTGAGAAATATTCATCGAAAGTTAGTCATTATTCTGATGATGCTGCACTGATGACTCTTTGTGGCCGTAAGTTGGAGCCTTTTCATCCAGATGCACTCTGCATGGCCTTTATCTTATGATTGTGAGGTTTTGGTAAAAGTATTATTCATCATGGAGTGTCACAGTCCTTTATGCCTCCCTGCTGTGTTGTTTTGTCTCCAGCTTTAAGGCTGAATGTTTCTCCTTTATTATTGCCAACTCTCCCCATGCAAGTTGCTGAGCAATGGAGGTTAGTTCCACTCAGTGACAGTTGAAATGTCTGCTGGACAGGAATGAGAGTGTGATGTCAGAATTGTGTGTTCTGATGAAGCTGTCCACTTACCTGTGAGGGTGTTACTTTGCTTCTGAATAGCTGCCTAGTGTTCATTAATTGATATGGAATTCATGACAATGCATTCAGTAACTATGATTTCATGGAAAGGATTGGCCTATGGGTGGCACGATGGCACAGTGGTTAGCACTGCTACCTCACAGCGCCAGGGACCCGGGTTCAATTCCCAGATTGGGCCATTGTGTGGACTCTGCACGTTCTCCCAGTGTCTGCATGGGTTTCCTCCCACAGTCTGAAAGACGTGCTGGTTAGGTGCATTAGTCATACTAAATTCCCGCTCAGTGCACCTGAACAGGCACGAGAGTGTGGCGACAAGGGAATTTTCACAGTAACTTCATTGCAGTGTTAATGTACACAGGGCTTCGGGGGAAAGGGCGAAGCGGGGTAGGTGTTTTTTTTCTTTTCCATTCCTATAAAGGAAAAGGGTAGCTGTGAGTGATAGGCCAGTTTGTTGCTTTCGGTGTGGGATGTGGGAGTTCCCGGAAACACCTAGCCGCCCGGAGGTTCACATTTGCGCCAGGTGCGTGGAACTGCAGCTCCTGAGGGACCGCGTCAGGGAACTGGAGCAGCAGCTTGATGACCTTAGTCTAGTCAGGGAGAATGAGAGACAAATAGACATGAGTTACAGGCAAGTAGTTACACCGGGGCCTCGGGGGGAAGACACGTGGGTCACAGTTAGGAGGAGTAAAGGTCAGAAGGGTAATGTACCAGAGAGTATTTCAGTGGCTGTCTCTCATAATAGGAAGGGCTCGGCGACAGGTGTGAGAGGGGAGGGGAGTGAGCAATTAGTGGTGGGGTCACCTGTGGTTGTCCCCCTCCAAAACAAGTACATTGTTTTGGATAGTGTGGAGGAGGATGACTCTCCGGGGGGTAAGCCACAGTGACCAGGTCACTGGCACACAGTCAGACTCTGTGGCCCAGAAAGGAAAGAGAGGGTTTAGGAGAGCAATAGTGGTGGGGGACGTGTCGGTTAGAGGCATGGACAGGCGATTCTGTGGGTGCGAACAGGACTCCAGGATGGTAGTCTGCCTACCTGGTGCTGGAGTACTGGATGTCTCCGAGCGGATAGGAGGCATATTAAAAGGGGAGTATAAAGAAACGGATGTCATTGTACACATTGGTGCAAATGGCGTAGATAGGAAGAGCAGGGGGATCCTACGAGAGCAATTCAGGGAGTTGGGAAATGGGCTAAAAAGTAGGGCCTCCAGGGTGACAATCTCTGGGCTGCTCCCAATGCCTAGGGCCAGTGAGGCTAGGAATAGGGAGATAGTACAATTGAACGCTTGGCTAAAGGACTGGTCCAGGAGGGAGGGCTTCATATTCCTGGATCACTGGAAAGTTTTCAAGAGAGGAGGGCACCTGTACAAGAAGGACGGGTCACAACTAAATTGGAAGGGCACGAATATCCTGGCTGGGAGTTTTGCTAGTGCAGTTTGGGTGGGTTTAAACTAATATGGCAGGGGGGTGGGGATCAAAAAATTATGTCTACAAGTGTAGAGGCTGGGGACGAGCTTGAGGCCAGGACAAGGCTGGCAAAGAAGAGCACTCTGGGGGAGGATGACCTCACTGGGCCTGGAGGTCTGGAGTGCATCTACTTCAATGCAAGGAGAGTAGCAGGTAAGACAGACGAACTTAGGGCTTTAATGCTTACGAGGAATTTGGATGTGGTTGCGGTGACAGAGACTTGGTTGAAAGAGGGACAGGACTGGCAACTGAATATTCCGGGGTACAAGTGTTTTAGGCGAGACAGAGGAGGGGCCAAAAGAGGTGGGGGAGTAGCAGTATTAGTTAGAGAACATATTACAGCGGTGCAGAGGGAGGACAATTCAGAGGGGTCGTGTAACGAGTCACTGTGGGTGGAGCTCAGAAACAGGAAGGGCGCAGTCACTATGTTGGGGGTATACTACAGGCCCCCCAACAGCCCAAGGGAAGTGGAAGAACGGATATGTCAGGAGATAATGGATAAGTGCAGGAAAAATAGGGTTGTTGGAGTGGGAGACTTCAATTTCCCTGATATAGACTGGAAATTGCGTAGGGCTGGGAGTCTGAATGGGGAGGAAGTTGTAAAATGCATACAGGAAGGTTCTTTGGAACAATATGTAGATAGCCCGACTAGAGAGGGGGCTATACTGGACCTAGTACTGGGGAATGAGCCCGGTCAGGTCTTCAAAGTTTCGGTAGGGGAACATATGGCAAATAGTGACCACAATTCTGTTAGCTTTAGGATAGTGATGGAAACGGATGAGTGGTGTCCCACGGGTAAGGTGTTGGATTGGGGGAAGGCTAACTTTAGTGGGATTAGGCAGAAATTGGCAGCTGTTGATTGGGAGAGGCTGTTTGAGGGTAAATCTACATCTGGCATGTGGGAGTCTTTTAAGGAACAGTTGTTAGGGCTGCAGGTTAGGCATGTGCCTGTAAAAAAGAAGGATAGGAAGGGTAGGATTCGAGAACCGTGGATAACCAGGGAAATTGAGGGATTAGTCAAAAAGAAAAGAGAGGCTTACGTTAGGTCCAGGCAGCTAAAAACAGAGGGAGCTCTGGAGGAATACAAAGAAAGTAGGAAAGAACTCAAACAAGGAATTAGAAGGGCAAAAAGGGGTCACAAAATGTCCTTGGCAGACAGGATTAAGGAGAATCCCAAGGCATTTTATTCATACATTAGGAACAAAAGCGTTGTCAGGGAAAAAATCGGACCTCTCGGGGACAAAAGTGGGGAATTATGCTTAGAGCCCAAAGAAGTAGGGGAGATCCTAAATGAATACTTTGCATCGGTATTCACAAAGGAGAGGGATGTGTTGACTGGGAGTATCTTGGAGGGGAGTGTTGACCCGTTAGCGAAAATCTCCATTACAAGGGAGGAAGTGTTTTTTAGGGAATATAAAGACTGACAAATCCCCAGGGCCTGATGGAACCTATCCAAGGCTGCTCAGGGAGACGAGAGATGAAATCTCTGGGCCTCGGACGCAAATCTTTGTCTCGTCACTGGACACAGGTGAGGTCCCAGAGGGTTGGAGGATAGCTAATGTGGTCCCGTTATTTAAGAAGGGTAGGAAGGATAACCCGGGAAATTATAGGCCGGTGAGCTTGACGTCTGTGGTAGGGAAATTGTTGGAGAGGATTCTTAGAGATAGGATGTATGCGCATTTAGAAAGTAATAAACTCATTAACAATAGTCAGCATGGTTTTGTGAGAGGGAGGTCATGCCTCACTAACCTGGTGGAGTTTTTTGAAGAACTGACTAGAATGGTTGACGAGGGAAGGGCCGTGGATGTCGTCTATATGGACTTTAGTAAAGCGTTTGACAAAGTCCCTCATGGTAGGTTGGTGCAAAAGGTTGGATCTCATGGGATAAAGGGGGAGGTGGCTAGCTGGGTGGAGAACTGGCTTGGTCACAGAAGACAGAGGGTGGTAGTGGAAGGATCTTTTTCCGGCTGGATGCCTGTGACTAGTGGTGTTCCGCAGGGCTCTGTATTGGGACCTCTGCTGTTTGTGATTTATATAAACGATCTGGAAGAAGGTGTAACTGGGTGATCAGTAAGTTTGCGGATGACACGAAAATGGCTGGACTTGCAGATAGTGAGGAACATTGTCAGAGGCTACAGAAGGATATAGATAGGCTGGAAATTTGGGCAAAGAAATGGCAGATGGAGTTCAATCCAGATAAATGCGAAGTGATGCATTTTGGTAGAACTAATGTAGGGGGGAGCTATACGATAAATGGCAGAACCATAAAGGGTGTAGATACGCAGAGGGACCTGGGTGTGCAAGTCCACAGATCCTTGAAGGTGACGTCACAGGTGGAGAAGGTAGTGAATAAGGCATATGGCATGCTTTCCTTCATAGGACGGGGCATAGAGTATAAAAGTTGAGGTGTGATGTTGTAGTTGTATAGAACGTTGGTTCGGCCGCATTTGGAATACTGCGCCCAGTTCTGGTCGCCACACTACCAGAAGGACGTGGCGGCTTTAGAGAGAGTGCAGAGGAGGTTTACCAGGGTGTTGCCTGGTATGGAAGGGCTTAGTTATGAGGAGAGAGTGGGTAAACTGGGGTTGTTCTCACTGGAAAGACAGAGGATGAGGGGTGACCTAATAGAGGTGTATAAAATTATGAAAGGCATAGATAAGGGTGAACGGTGGGAAGCTTTTTCCCAGTTCGGTGGTGACGTTCACGAGGGGTCATAGGTTCAAGGTGAGGGGGGAGGAGGTTTAACACGGATATCAGAAGGGCGTATTTTACACAGAGGGTGGTGGGGGCCTGGAATGCGCTGCTGGGCAAGGTGGTGGAGGCGGACACACTGGGAACGTTTAAGACTTATCTAGATAGCCACATGAACGGAGTGGGAATGGAGGGATACAAAAGAATGGTCCAGTTTGGACCAGGGAGCGGCGTGGGCTTGGAGGGCCGAAGGGCCTATTCCTGTGCTGTATTGTTCTTTGTTCTTGTTTGTTCTTGTACTTGTGACACTAATAAATAAACTTTAAACTTAGAGATGGACAATGTTGAGGTTTGCAATGGTATGAAACTCATGGTCTGGAACGTCATCTGAATGCTCATCAGTACCTGTGAAGGGACTAAGTTATCATTGGCTGCAGTGTCAAGACTGATTAGGTCACAGTCATCTCTCCCAGGTGCCAAAACAATAGAGCAAGAAACTACAAAGGGTCATGAATGAAAAACTAAACATATGTTAAGAAAAAGAAACTGATCTCACATGCTGAGACACCTCCCTGACTTTTTCTTCTGACTTGATTTTCAGCCTGTGTCATTGGATGGTAAAGTCAAAAATGGTGCTGCTGATATTCATTTGGAAGTCCAACCTCCCCCATAACCCACTAAATCCTGTCCCCCCTCCCCTGCCCCCCATCCTCACTGACTCTTAGTTCGCCTTCCTCCAATCACTATCTCACCTCCTGGTTACCCTTAAATCTATCATCATCCATGTTTATAGTCCTGTCTCCATCACCCCCTCCCCCACCCCACCCCATGACTTTTCAGCTTCTGACTTGCAGGTTGCAGATGCCTCCCTTGATCATGACTGTGCCATTTGCCTCATGATGTCATGGCTCCTACCCTCAGGATCAGCTTCCTTAGGTGACTGACCATGCCCTGCACATCAAATTGTGCATGACCGCCACTGCCCAGAGAGACCTTCCCTCGGACTGAGACATGTTTGCCATGCAGAGTCCTCTAACATGGCCCACACAGCCCTAGGGCAGTCTCTTCAATATGCCCCAAACAGCATGGCCTCAGCCCCAGTACTATCTCTTCAATCTGCCACCAACGGCATGGTCTCAGCCCCAGAACAGTCTCTACGCCTTCTTTGACAGTCTTATAACACTTGCCCCAGGACAGTTTTTCCCTCCCATGAGCTATATCTTCCCACCACCACTAGTCCTGCATCCGTCTCTCCCCCCCCCCCCCCCCCCCACCCCCACCCCCCACCCCCTCACCCCTAGTATTTCCACCTATTCTTAGCCTTGGCACAGCTTCTGATACAAGCACTTCATCTCGCAGCATCATTCTTAAAGATAGGCGAAAGCAGCATCTATGAACCTCAAAGTTATTGATAAACTGAAGCTCACTGGATGCATGCCATTTGTATACAGTCAAGAAACAGACCATTCTAATTGTCTGCTGACGAGACCTCAATTTGGAGGGTGAACGTAACTCTGGTGAGTTGGCCTTTTAATGAGCATTTATGAGGTGCAAATGAATGTAAGTGTTGGAAACTCATTCTGCCTTTAACCCACCCATTAAAGTCAGGAGAACAAAATTCCAAACTAATTTTCCGTTGGCAGGAAACTTGACTTTTTCCATCATGCCAAATTATGTGGCCCTGCCCACCATGATTCCACCGCTCGTGGGAGCGGAAAACTCCACCTTGTATCTCTCTTCTTTCTTATATTTTGTACAGGGCTGCATTAATTTTATTCAGTACCTTCACTGTTCTGCCACTGGTCAGGAGAGTCAGAAGAGTCAGATGGTAGAAGCAGCTATGACTTCTGAGTGTCTTCATGCGCATCTAGTGAAGAAACATTATGCTCAATGTAATATTGGTAACAGTTGAATTAATATTTTTATGTGAAATGTTTTTGTTATTTCAAATGATGCCTTTGTTCGAGTAGAGTACGTAGGAGTTTTGTGAGTCTGAATGAACACATTTGTTACTCAATCACAGTGTGATTTTAATGCACATCGGAATTGCGATGCACATCTGAATTATATTTCCATGTTATGCAGAAGTTACTGAACTGTAACAGAGAAATTCGAGGTGAAGTTTATATGATTCTTTTCATAACAAAAGTTCAAGTTTTATTTATTAGTCACAAGTAAGGCTTCCATTAACACTGCAATGAAGTTACTGTGAAATTCCCCTAGTCGCCACACTGTTTGTGTGGCATTTGGGTTAATGCACCTAACCAGCACGTCTTTCAGAACGTGGGAGGAAACCGGAGCACCCGGAGGAAACCCACACAGACATAGGGAGAACGTGCAAACTCCACACAGACAGTGACCCAAGCCAGGAATTGAACCTGGGACCCTAGCGCTGTGAGGCAGCAGTGCTAACCACTGCGCCACCGTGCTGCCCAACAAAGTTGCATCAGCAAACAGAGCTTATTTAATTGAAGATACTGCAGTTCGACTGTAAATTACAAATATTCAATATTCTATGGGTGAAATCTGGAAATAGATGAATCACCAAAAATGGCAGGATTTTGAATTTCCCACCAAAACATTCTCTGGGCGTCTGTGTTTTAACCTAAGAATTTGCATTCATCGCAGCCAAGATACTAATTTCTTTGGAATATGTTTGTTGTGTGTTACTTTGCCATGTTAAAGTGTCAAGTCTAAGCTTAAACACAATTCTTGGGATTCTGAATGAATGTTGAAGAAGAACATATGGAATGACAAAATTGACAGATGGGAAAAGATCTGGTCTACTAAGAGTCTCCCATATAGTCAAGCACTGGCTAAGCACCATGACCTTCAATGGTCCCATTCACGAACAAAATTATAACTTTCCAGAAGAAATGATTCTGAAAATCAATTTAGGGATAACAGCATTCAGGGAAATTCTCCTTCAAACACTATGATCAAGCTGAGAGATTGGTAACCATGAGAATCATACAGCGTAGAAGGAGGCCATTTGGCCTATTGTACCTGTGTTTTCTGAAAGAGCTATCAATTAGTACCAAATCTCCTGCTTATCCCCCATGGCCTTTCAAAGTTTGCCTTTTCAAGTATAAATCCAGTTCCCTTTTGAAAGTTACTGTTGATTCTGCTTCCACCAACTGTTCAGGCAATGCATTCTGGTCATAATTCAATGAGTAAACCATTTTCTCATTATTGGCAAAAAGCCAAAGGAGCAATCTTAAACCTGCACCCTGTGGTTACTTAGCTATCCTGCCAGAAATGGTTCATCCCAATTGAATTACCTCTCTCAGCCTCTTTTTCACTCATTCCTCCTTTAAGACAATCCTTGAAACTCATTTTTAACCAAGCTTTTGATCATAAACATCACCTGAGTGCTCCTGATGCATTGCATATCTATGCGTGCCATGGTGTAAGAGCTGGAAGGTACCACACAGGCCTTGATCGGTGCTAAATACTGCAGTCACTGTAAGCAATTTAAAAGGTACTGTGCATTTGAAAAACTGACCAAGCATAACAGTGACATTTTAGAGGAAACATTGGTCCTAATCTCCCTTTTTATGAGGCTTGGTGGCCCAGAATACATCCTCTGGTTCATCTAGCTTATCCTGCAAAATGACACCTGTATATCACAATATATACACTCTTCACTACAGCCAAAAATTATGTGATCTCTATTTCATCAAAGCATTCAAATCTAATCAGTCAAACAAGATTTGCTTTTACCAAATCATTCCAGACTGTCATTTATTAATCTGTGTACTTCCAAAGTGACAATTTTGCTTCAGGTTATTGTCTCTCCAAGTTTCTTCACCATCAGTTTTACGCTGACCAGTTGACAATTACCTCTCTCCTGAACAGAAGTGTTGTGTTTCCAACCCTCCATCCTCCAGTACCACTCCCATCACCCAGGATTCTGAGCAGAGCCTCCCATCAGTAACTATCCCAGCAGCGCGAGGTGATTTCGCTTCTTCAGCACTGCCAACTGTTTTAGCACTTTTATCTATTTTTCCACTATCTAATTTCTCTATGACTTACTCATTTACCGTATATTGGCAGCATCTCTTTAGTGAAGACAGATGCAAAGTACTTGTTTTATTATCTCAACCATGTCCTTGGCCTCCACAGAAAGATCATTTTGGTTTCCAATTACCTTTCTTTCCTTTGACTTTTTCTCTTCATTATATGTTTGTAGAAGGAATTTGTTTTCCCTTTTGTGTTATAAACTAATCTTTTGGCATTCTCTGAGCTCTTTTTTTTCCTTTTTCAGTTCTCCTGTGCAATCTGTATCCCAACTGTTCTCTACTGTAGTATAAATCTAGCATTTATTGTTAGCTTCCTTTTCCCGTTTCATGTTAATCTCTATTTCTTTAGTCACCCAGGGAGCTGACTTCTGCTTCCCCTCATTGGACTGTGTCTATTCTATACTCAAACTAACTATCTTCTGGAAAGCCTCCCCAGATCATTTTACTGTTTTATCTGCCAGTCTTTGTTTCAAATCCACCCAATCTCTTTACAACTCACTTAAATTAGCCCTCTTGCTGTTGAGTATTTTCATATTTTGATTTTTCCTTGTCCTTCTCTGCAACTGCTCCAAACATCACAAAGTATATCACCTATCTTCTATCCGCAGTGTTTTCAGTCTCAACCAGTATCCTCTCCAGATCCATTTTGAACACTGTAGGTGCAGTGGATCTGCACTTACTGCTTGAGTTGGCTCGTTGGTCCAGAGGTCAATGACGCTATGTGCAAAGAAAAATCTCTTGACATCTAACCTAGTTCTGTGCTTATGTAACTTTTACACTTGTCCCCTCATTCTCCCTGACTCATCTAATTTAAATAATCTGTCCACATTGTCACAGTCTATCTAGTCCTTTACTGAATTTAAATGCATCAATTAAATCTCCCAGAAGTTGTTTTTCTTGAGTGATAAGACCTGTTTCTCTGAGCCTATTGAGATAACTAAGGGTTTTTAAACTAGATATCGAGCTTCTTCCCTGCTGCCATCAGACTTTTGAATGGACCTACCTCGCATTAAGTTGATCTTTCCCTACACCCTAGCTATGACTGTAACACTATATTCTGCACACTCTTCTTTCCTTCTCTATGAGCGGTATGCTTTGTATAGCGTGCAAGAAATAATACTTTTCACTGTATACTAATACATGTGGCAATAATAAATCAAATCAATTTAATGCCCTCATCTGAACCTTTTCCAGGAACTTCATGTAATGACACAGCATAATAGGTGAAATGTGTCTAATTGTTGATGGGTTTTATGTAATTAGATGATTGTAATCTTTGTTACTTTCTGACTTTGTTACTATTGTGATTGTTCAGAAATGATTGGAATAATCTGGTATTTTTATAAGATTTCCAATGCATCAAGCTGCATTAGAGCATGTGTTACAATGAGTTTGTACTTCTTTTTCAATCAAAAGTATGGAACAATAATTTCCCGTCTCCTCTTGCTGTGCGAGTCCTTCAGACAGCTCAAATCAATTTGTGGTGATCACAGCCACAGCGCAATGCTTCTTAAAGTTCAGAGATTTATTTCGACATTCAGTGCTAGGGGATAGTTGGTATGGGAATGGAAAATTTATGTGCATCAGAAAAGTTAAAGTTTATTTATTAGTCACAAGTAGGCTTACATTCACACTGCGATGAAGGTACTGTGAAAATCCCCGAATCGCCACACTCTGGAGCCTGTTTGGGTACACAGAGAGAATTTAGCATGGCCAATTCACCTAACCTGCACATTTTTGGACTGTGGGAGGAAACAGGAGCACCCAGAGAAAACCCACGTAGACACGGGGAGAATGTGAAAACTCCACACAGACAGTGACCCAAGCAGGGGTCCCTGGTGCTGTGAGGCAGCAGTGCTAACCACTGTGCCACCACAACACTCTTTCGAAGTTGGAGTTAAAAATAAAATAATTGAGCAGAGTAGAGGAAGCTGTAGTCAGTATTTGACACTTCTTATGTTTGGCGTTGGAATGCTTAGTGCAAATACGAGGTGTGAAAAAGTAGAAAATATTAAATTTTAAGGCACAGATTTTCTGTTTCCTAACTGCAAAAATTCACCAAAAATATACATTTTAAACATACTCAAATTTTCACTTCCATTTAAGATAAGAAATCTTTAATGTAACAGCAGTATGAGAGGCTTTCTTAACTTTATAACATTAGAAGTGTTCTATACATTTAAGTTGTTGTGATTGTTTGAGTGTTGAGTTTTGTTACCCTATATCCATTGTGACAAAGAAATCTATAAGCTCATTGCACTTCTTGTTGAAGGAAATTTGGTGTTTTGTTTAAATTGGTGGCTTTTATTTGGTGGGGAGACAAGGAGTGGGGTGGTGGGGGAGGGGGGAGAATCTCGTGTTGCTTCTCTCCACGATGATCCAAAGTTAGTGCCAGCGGAGCTTTTTTTTATTCATTCATGAAAAATGAGCATCGCTGACTGGTCAGCATTTATTGCCCATCCTTAATTGCCTGAAGGAGTTGTGAGTCAACCACATTGCTGCGGCTCTGGAGTCACATATAGGCCACACCAGGTAAGAACGGCAGATTTCCTTCTCTAAAGGACATTAGTGAACCAGTGATGTGATGCAGCCAGATTAGGTGGATATGCACTAGTCTGTACCCTTTTGAGGATGAGGTCTATACTGGGATAATGGGCAGGATGGGAGACAACAAACGTTGTTCGAGGGACCAGACGATCAGAGGTAGAAACGGGGCAATGATAAAGAAAATGGTAAGAGGTCAAAACTGCAAATTTAAGAGTGCAGTTGTAAGTGACGAGCAGGAATTGCTGCTGAAGGAAGTCCATGCATACAGTGGCAAAGCAACCTACTTTCATCCATGAACCTGGTGACCAGGTTGGTAAGACATAACTTTCTTTTCCAGAGGCCATGTTGCATATCCCTAATAACCTATTCTCTCTCAAAGTAGTCTTAGACAGCATCCTAATGATCGATCCCATCTAGCTATTTACCTACAACTGACATCAAATTAATCATATCTGTGCCAGCTTTTTGAAGGGACTATCTGATTTGTCCCATTCCCTGTTTTTCCCATTTCCTTACAAATTTCAGACCTTAAATTATTTATCCAATTTCCTTTTGAAAGTTATTATTGACTTGGCTTCCACCACCCTTTCAGGCAATGCATTCCAGACCATAACTCACTACTGTGTAAAGTAAATGGTAATTTATTTCCTCATGTCGCCTCTGGTCCATTTCATTGAATCGCCACAGTGCAGAAGGAAGCCATACGGCTCATCGACTCTGCACCGACCACAATCTCACCCAAGCCCTATCCTTGCAAACCCACATATTTACCCTGCTACTGACACTAGGGTCAACTTAGCATGGCCAATCAATCTAACCCGCACATGTTTGGACTGTGAGAGGAAACCGGAGCACCCAGAGGAAACCAATGCAGACACTGGGAGAATGGGCAAACTCCACACAGATAGTGACCTGAGACTGGAATTGAACCTTGGGTCCCTGGCGCTGTGACACAGCAGTGCTAACCACTGTGCCTCCGTGCCGCCTCCAATTTGCCAATTACTTTAAATTTGTGCGCCCTGGTTATCATCCTTTTGCCACTGAAATAGACCCTCTTTTTTACTCCAATCAATTATTCATGATTCTGAACACTGCTATCAAATGTCACCTTAACCTTGGTTGAAGGAGAGCAACTCCAGTTTCTCTACTCCTGCCACGTAACTGAAGCCTTTGATCTTTGTTGCCATCTAGTAATTCTCCTTTACACCCTCCCCAATGCCCTGAAATCCTTCCTAACTAAAGTGTGATGTGTGGAATTGGAGGATGCCATGGCACACTTGTCTGCAGTGTGGGGAAAGAAAATCTGTTCACCACTGCTTTCTGTTTTTCCTCCCTTAGCCAATTTCATATCACCACTGCTACAGTCTCTTTAATCCCATTGCCTCAATGTTGCTGGCAAGTGTATTATGTGGTACTTTGATGTCAAATGTTATTTTTAAAATCCGCATACATAATATCAATCATACTATTCTCATATAGTGCAGGAATAGGGATGTTTTACTGCAATTATATAAGGCATTAGTGAGGCCATACCTCGAGTATTGTGTGCAGTTTTTGTGTCTTTATCTAAGGAAGGATGTCCTTGCTATAGAGGGAGCACAGCAAAGGTTTACCAGGCTGATTCCTGGAATGGCAGGTCTGTTATATGAGGAGAGACTAAGTCGGCTAGGATTATATTTACTGGACTTTAGAAACGTGTGAGGGGATCTCAGAGGAACTTATAAAGTTCTAACAGGGTTAGACAGGGTAGATTCAGAAAGAATGCTCCCAATGGTGGGGGAGTTCAGAACCTCGGGTCACAGTTTGAGGATAAGGGATAAACCTTTTAGAACTGAGGTGAGGAGAAATTTCTTCACCCAGAGAGTGGTGAATGTATGGAAGTCACAACCACAGAATGTAGTTGAGGCCAAAATGTTGTCTGATTTCAAGAAGAAATTAGATATAACTCTTGGGGCTAAAGGGATCAAGGGGTATAGGAGGAAGTGGGGGATCAGGAAATTGAATTTGATGATCAGCCATGATCATAATGAATGGCAGAGCAGGTTCGAAGGGCCGAATGGCCTACTTCCGCTTCTAGTTTCTATGTTTTTATCACCTCTCTTTATTACTTCATCAAAGAAGCTAATCAAATTAATCAAACACAATTTGCCTTTTGCAAATCCATGTATAATTTCCTGTTCTGGCTTTTTGAATATTGGTACATGAACCTCCCTCCAGTCACCAGGAATGATTCCCGATCCCAGGACATGTTGAAAATCGTTCACTTGGCTCATCTCCTGTTTCTTTAAGCAATCTCAGACAAATTCAGTGTGAATCAGCAGCTCAAACTCATTTAAGAATCCTTATCCTCATCCAAATCAGATCTGGATCTAATTGAGCGTTTGACAAATCTCATGGAAGCTACACACTGATTATTGTAACTGAACAGGAGTTACAATTAGTGCATAGTAGTTACTTAAAACTGTAGCGATGTCTTGGGAGGCCCATTAACTGCTTTGAGTCAGAATGTCAATGTGCTGGATTTTGCATCATTGGTTAGAGTTACCCTTGCTTATACTGGGTATTCCTGTCAGCCCACTATTTAAACAGCACAGCACTGGCTACAGAGCATCTGGGACCTGAGCAAGCAAGGCAAGGGTCTGTGCTTCCTTAACCAATCAGACTGAAGAATCATTAATGAGTGGCGCTGAGTCTGAACCAGGAAGTGGCAATTAGGAAATTAAATTCAATGTCAAATCAGATACAGCAGATGGTGTTTAATACAGTATTGGAAAAGTAATTTGATGAGACTGATGAAGGTGAACAGTCGTGAGCTGCAAGATATAGGAGACAGATATTTGGCGGATACTGATACATTAGTATCACCATACAATGAGGGACCGCTGCAGCATTCAGAAGGGTGCAGAGGAAAACAAGTAAAATATATTTCTGGTTTTGCCTCTGCTAATACTTTAGATCCCACGAGATTCAAGTATCAACTTCCATGTTTACAATTCCCAAATCAACTCCCTAGCAGCCTGACAGTGCTGGTTGAGGGGAGAAACATGCAGCTCGTGGTCTGCACAGCCGAGTTTTCTCTCCAGCTTCTCTGACATGTTACGCCCTGAAAATCTGGAGTTCATGGTTTTTATCATCATCCTGGCGGGATGGGGCCTGATACAGCAGGCATTCTGATCTCCAATTACAATGCTCCCTCCTGCATCTGCATCCCTCCCCCCCACCCCCCCACCCCCACGAGCACTGGGGCAATCCCTTCCAACATGCAAGGGTAACCAGCCCCAATGGGGCTCCCCGGAGGGCCTGCCCCAGGTATGTCCCTCTCCCCCTGGGGGCTATTTGCACACCCAGTAGGTTCCCCTCGACTGCTCCTTGTTGTAAACCTCGCCGACGTGACATTACATTGGCGAGGGGGGAGTTTCTTACCTGGGGGTTACTGAAGGTGGGGAAGCCCTTTAACCACATGTAAATTAATTTGAATGTCCCAGGCAGGAACCTTGTTACGTCACCAGTGAAGGGCAGGCAAAATCAGAAAACGAGATCTTGCCAGCGAAAATCTTGTTTTTCGGACCCATGTCGTTGGTTACGCTCACGGCTAATATGGGCTAAATATCTTAGCAAACTTTTTAAGATGCTGAGACAGGAAAATTGAAGAGTAATTAATTGTTTTTGATGCATTAAAAACTTCTGTAAGCAAGGAACCTTGACTCCAACTCAGCAAATTCAGATTTAAACAGAGGATGAAGATCATGTTGAGTAAGCTGGTCAATGGGTCAGTGAAGGTGGGCAGTGACAGTAAATTAATGCAGGGCTCAACGGGTACAGCTGGCAAAAGAAGCATTTGAGGAAATTGAGAGATTGTTGCTCAGTATTTGTGAACGTTTGGAATAAAGTTCAACTGTTTTGATCTTTTCTATTATCCGTTCTTCTGTTTCTATTACTAGCTATTTTTGATGAAGTCCTCTGTTCATTTCAGTCCACTCAAAATTGACCTACTTTTCTCTCAACAGTTCACTTGAAGCTCTATGTTCAGAATATAACCAGGGTAATGAAGCATATACTCAATTTCCACAATTAATTTCAAATTTGGATAAAGTAGTAGATATAATGTTTGGCTTTCATCTGTTTTTTATTAGTTGGGAATAATGGGGATGAATTTCCATGGGGTTCTCCCATTCATTTTAACAGTGAAATCAATGGAGATATAGGCCTGGAGCTTCATGCCTCCATCCATGTCAAAATAACGGCAAAAGGGCTTTAAAAATGTCAGATGAGCGATGATTCCAGGATTCCCACTCTGTTCCATTTCCTGCAATGTTTTGCTGGCAGGGGTTAAAGGTGCAGGTTGTGAAACTTTATGTAGCACCTCTGCCCTTGCTGGCTTCATTGTAGGGTGGATATTTCATACCCCCCCCCCCCGGCAATTTAGAGTCAGGTCAGCCTTTGCAGGAGGCATGGTTTCTCAGAGGCTTTTCTTACCTTCTCATAAAGCTGGCAATCAAACAAAGGCATTGCAAGTCCCATTGAGATATCCTTAAATAACTTTGCACCCTGTAATCTTGTCCAAATAAACACGCTGGCATTGAAAAGGCATTTCAAAGAATGATTGGCTTGTTACAAGGCAATAAAGCTGTCAATCAGACAATCCCTGTAACAACTGATTCTGTTGGGCTGAATCCATTTGTCTTTCTTGGAGCTCAGCCTAACACTTAAAATGTTGTGAAGAGGACACGAGACTAAAATGTTAATTGAGTGAGCAAAGATCTGACAAGTGGAGATTTCTTTTCACTAAGGATAGTGAGTCAATGAAACTCTACTTGAAAAGGCATTGGAAGTAAAGTTTTTGAATATTTTTAAGGCAGAAGTAGATCAGCTATTGATGAACAAGCCGATGAAAGGTTATTAGTGATCGGCAGGAAGTTACAATCAGATCAGCCATGGCAATGCAGAACCAAAAGGCCAAGTGGCCGGCTCCTAGTCCTAATTCATATGTATGTCATGTTTATTGAAGGGATTTTTGAATACCTGTTTTTTTTTTTAACGAACATTTCAAAGATTTGCCAGTGTTGTTTATGGCTCATCAGTTGTGTGCCAAGTGCAATACTGAATGAGGAGACGTGTGGGCATGCAGGGAGCCAATGTCCCAGTAAATGGAGCTGGGGCTCTTAACCTGCCGACCTTGTCATCTGCCTACCTCCGTTACTGCCTTCGCCCTTTTAAGGAGTCAGCGGGCATGTCTCCAGCCCAAGCCCACCTGCCTGAAATGAAACTCAGGCGGGCCAGGCTCCTCCAAGACGGTGTGAGGAAAATTCCTGACCCCTGATACATGTCTCCTTGACAGAAATCCAGCCCATTGTGTTTCCACCATCTTGTGGAGGGTTTTCATGGCTCATCGTCCAAAACTATGGCAGATCATTCAGGCAGCTGTTGGGTATTGGAAAAAGTTAAAAAGCAATAGAAAAAGCAAATGTAGATATCAATAAAGGATTTCTTCACATGTATCTTCACAAATTAAACAGTCAATCATTTTGCCTGCAGATTCTCTAACCAAAGTAAATGTTTTTGGAAGTTGAAAGAATTAAGTATCTGCAAGGAGATATTTTCAGATTAAAATCTGTGCCAGCTTTTAATGCTTGTGAGAAAGAATTTTAGAAATGGCAGGAATCACATCCAATTATTCCTACCTTGTGTTAGAGGGCTTAACCTAATTTAGCAAGGCAACGGGATGAATCATGAGGGCTGAAAGGTGCAGAGGTGTACAGAGGACTGGCAAAGCTAAATAATGATGTGGAGATGCCGGCGTTGGACTGGGGTGAACACAGTAAGAAGTCTCACAACACCAGGTTAAAGTCCAACAGGTTTATTTGGTAGCAAATACCATAAGCTTTCGGAGCACTGCTTCTTCGTCAGATGGAGTGGACTGCTCCATCTGACGAAGGAGCAGTGCTCCGAAAGTTTATGGTATTTGCTACCAAATAAACCTGTTGGACTTTAACTTAGTGTTGTGAGACTTCTTACAAAGCTAAATAATACAAGAGCAAAGGATAGTTCAGAAATAGGGATCAGACAAGGACAGATGCAAAACAGCCTAAGGTGGATTTGGAGAGCCTGTGCCTAAGTGCACATAGCAGGGTGAATATTATTGATGACTTACAAGTATGTCACCACAAAGGATTATGATGTAGTGACAATAACAGAGATCTGGTGCAAGCAAGGAGAGGATTAAGAATTTAATAATCCTAAAAGGTGTTCAGGAAAGATGAGGAAGGATAAAAAGGAAGGGGTTGATCAAATAAACTATCATAGTACAAATTAGGTGGTGATGCAGTTGAAGAGTCAAAAGCAGAATCTATTTGATTGTAATTTGATAGAGAAGGTATTATGTTGTAGTTTACCAATTATGGAAAGGAAATGAGGGGGCAAGTTTGCGTGGAAATTACAGAGGTGTTAAAGCTAGTGATAATTAAAGATTTCAGTTGTGTATATATATATATAGAATGGGATAGAATCAATGTAAAGAGGTGGAGGAATTCCTGAATTGGAGAATTTTCCTGCTAGGCACGTTTCCAGCCCAATGTAGCAGTGATGGATCTGGTTCAGGGAAATGAGTGGGAAGGGCGAATGGAGATTGTTTCAGCGCAGGGGTTTGTGGGAAACAGTGATTGTATTATCATCAGGCTTGTGATAATTGTGATAAAGGGAGAGGGACAATCAAGTGCAAAAGAGTTAACTGGCAAAGGCTTATTTAAGAGAGTTTCAAGGGATCCTGCCCAGGTAGTTTGGAATCAAAATATAATGAGTAATTGAACAATGGGAATTCTTCAAAGAGATAATTCGGGTATAGAGTAGATACTTTCCAATGGGGGGAAAACAATGGGCATCCGAATCTAGAGCTCCCTTCATGGCAAAATACAGAGATTAAAATGACTCAAAGTAAGGAGGCGTATGATAAATTTGAGTTTTATAATGCACATAACCAAGCTGAATACAGAGAGTACGGAGCAGATCTGAAAAAAGACTGAGGAGCAAAGAAAGTTTATGTGAATAGGGCGGCACAGTAGCACAGTGGTTTGCACTGCTGCTTCACAGCTCCAGGTATCTGGGTTCGATTCCTGGCTTGGGTCACTGTCTGTGTGGAGTTTGCACATTCTCCTCGTGCATGCGTGGGTTTCCTCCGGATGCTCCGGTTTCCTCCCACAGTCCAAAGATGTGCGGGTTAGGTTGATTGGCCATGCTAAAATTGCCCTTAGTGTCCTGAGATGCGTAGGTTAGAGGGATTAGTGGCTAAAATATGTAGGGATATGGGGGTAGGGCCTGGGTGGGATTGTGGTCGGTGCAGACTCGATGGGCCGAATGGCCTCTTTCTGTACTGTAGGGTTTCTATGATTCTAGATTAATGGCTAAAATGGAACCCACAAGCCTTTTTATAAATACTAAAAAGGTAGCCAGTGGATGGGTAGTGGCAATTGGGGACCAGAAAAGAGTTCTCATTGTGAAGGCATTGAGAAGAGGATGCTGCCAGTGGAGCAGTAAAAGAGGAGACTGCAGTGATAGTATAAAAATAAAAAGGACCTACTTTAAATGTTGTCTTACGATCCCAGATGTCACTACTGGGCAGTAAGGTTCCAGAATGGAACCCTGGCTCAATGGACCAAAACCTTTTTTTTTGTTATGATGGATGATCAGAGTCACAGGACTGACAATTAACTTTGAACAAAAGAAACAACATTTATTAAACATGAAACAAAATGACTATAATACTCCTTCACCCCACCTATATCTTCACAGATTTTTTAAGGATAACATGAGTTGCAAAATATATCTTCTTTTGTAATGTTCTCCATAAGTACACAATCCTGTAAACTAATAAAGGTAAAGTCACCATAGTCCCAGATGACCAGAGACTGCTTTTCCCTTTGAGTGGGAGAGCTGTCTGGTGATGATTTAACCTGAGGATCACCACACCTTAGGCGAGGGACAAGGTTGAGAAGGCGGTGCCTTCATGAATAATCACAGTCAGCACAGGAATTGGAACCAATACCATCAAAGACACCTGGGATATATGTAAATAAGTCTTTGAACATGCAAGGCAAGATAAATATATAGTTTATTTTAAAAAATGAACATATAGGTTCTGGATTTATTAATAGAGACATGGGGCTGGATTTTTGACAAATCAGGGAGACTCGGCAGACCTTTAAAAATGGGATTGCCAGTCTTATTCCTGGCATATCCAGTCTTTGTCAAGACGAGATGAGGGTACGGGCTTCTGTGGTACTGACCTGGTTGGCTCTATTTTGGGGATTGGAATCTCATAATCCTTTGCAATATTTGTGGAGTCTGGCCAGCTTTTCAATCAGTTGTGGTTCACAGTTCCTCAGAGGAGTCATGAACCATAGCCTGCATGAGGGAACCTTGTGAAAGGTAACTTCAAAAGGCCTTACCCATGCCCCTCATGCCAACGTAAGTTTCTCCACCTACCCTCAATGGCCCCTCATGCCTTCCAGCTAATCTGTGCTCATTCTCCACACCTCCACCCTTCCCCCCCCCCCCCCCCAACCTATGGCACCTCGCAGCCTCTGTGCCAACCCATGCATGTTCACCTCGCTCCAATTGCCTCTCATACCCTCCGTTTGGAATTTCAATATCTCAGGATAAAGTGCCTTCAAAGGCAGGATTTCTCATTTGGATGGGGACGGGGTGAGGGTGTGATAACTGGAGTCAGGCCCACTCCTCCTGGAAAAAGTTTGGATGCAGCCACAGGGGCTGCTAGGTATGGAGGTGGGCTGTTTAAAAAGCCCGTGCCATTGTTCCAACTGAGCATCATCCCTGTTATAATAACAAAAAAGAAAACAGTCCTCTCGCCCTCACTCTCCTCCTTCCCCCCCCCCCGCAATCGACCTGGGAAATCTACCAGCGCACACTGCCCACCTCTAGGATGGAAACACAACCCATAGAGTACAGAAGAAGGGAAGCTAAATCTTCTTAAAGTACAGGAATACCGTGTTCAGTTCTGGCCATCAGACTTTCGGAAGGATGCCAAGGCCCCAGAGAGATTGCTTTACTAAAATGGCACCAGGCATGAGGGACTTCAGACTGGAGAAATTCAGGTCAGTCTGCTTAGAATGGACAAGAGAAAGTGTAAATTTGATCAAGAAGTTTAAAATTATGAATGGTTGAAGGAGTCTTTCCAATGGCATAAGAGTTAGATGATTGGCAAAAGAGTCAAAAGTGACATGCGAATTAAAACAAATAATCTAGTGATGAATGGCGATTTGGAATGAAATGGTAACAGAAATACGTTCAGCCGAAACTTTTCAAAAAGAAATGGGATAAATATTTGATGGAAAAAATATATATGGCTGTGGGAATCTAGCAGGCAACTGGGACTATTTGGACTATTTTGATTTGATTTGATTTATTATTGTCACACGTATTAACATACAGTGAAAAGTATTGTTTCTTGTGTGCTATACAGACAAAACATACCATTCATAGAGAAGGAAACGAGAGAGTGCAGAATGTAGTGTTACAGTCATAGCTAGAGTGTAGAGAAAAATCAACTTAATGCAAGGTAGGTCCATTCAAAAGGCTGACAGCAGCAGGGAAGAAGCTGTTCTTGAGTCGGTTGGTACGTGACCTCAGACTTTTGTATCTATTTCCCAACGAAAGAAGGTGGAAGAGAGAATGTCCACCATGCGTGGGGTCCTTAATTATGCTGGCTGCTTTGCCGAGGCAGCGGGAAGTGTAGACAGAGTCAATGGATGGGAGGCTGGTTTTCGTTATGGATTGGGCTACACTCATGACTTTTTGTAGTTCCTTGCGGTCATGGGCAGAACAGGAGCCATACCAAGCTGTGATACAACCGGAAAGAATGCTTTCTATGGTGCATCTGTAAAAGTTGGTGAGAGTCGTAGCTGACATGCCAAATTTCCTTAGTCTTCTGAGAAAGTAGAGGCGTTGGTGGGTTTTCTTAACTATAGTGTCGGCATCGGGGACCAGGACAAGTTGTTGGTGATCTGGACATCTAAAAACTTGAAGCTCTCTTTGGCTTGTTTCCACTGGAGTTTAGAAGAGTGAAGGGTGACTTGATTGAAATATATAAGATACTGAATGGTATCAACGAGGTGGATGTGGAAAAGATTAGTCCTCTTGTGGGTGAGTCCAGAACTAGATGTATTAAAATTAGGGGTCACTTTTTTAGGACAGAGATGAGAAATACTTTTTTTCTGAGAGTTTGCAACTTTGGAACTCTGTCTCAGAAGGTATTGGAGGCGGGGTCATAGAGTCATAGAATCAAAGAGGCTTACAGCATGGAAACAGGCCCTTCGGCCCAACCTGTCCATGCCGCCCTTTTTATTTAAACCCCTAAGCTAATCCCAATTGCCCGCATTTGGCCCATATCCCTCTATACCCATCTTATCCATGTAACTATCTAAATGCTTCTTAAAAGACAAAATTGGACCCAACTCTGCTACTACCTCTGGCAGCTTGTTCCAGACACACCCCACCCTCTGTGTGAAAAAATTGCACCTCTGGACACTTTTGTATCTGTCCCCCCTCACCTTAAACCTATGTCCTCTAGTTTTAGACTCCCCTACCTTTGGGAAAAGATATTGACTAGCTACCTTATCTATGCCCCTCATTATTTTATAGACCTCTATAAGGTCACCCCTCAGCCTCCTACGCCCCAGAGAAAAAAGTCCCAGTCTATCCAGCCTCTCCTTATAACTCAAACCATCAAGTCCCAATAGCATCCTAGTAAATCTTTTCTGCACTCTTTCTAGTTTAATAATATCCTTTCTATAATACGGTGATCAGAATTGCACACAGTATTCCAAGTGTGGCCTTACCAATATCTTGTACAACTTCAATAAGACGTCCCAACTCCTATATTCAATGAGGGGAGAGATACAAAAGTGTCCAGAGGGGCAATTTTTTCACTCAGAGGGTGGTGAGTGTCTGGAACAAGCTGCCAGAGGTAGTAGCAGAGGCAGGTACAATTTTTCTTTTAAAAAGTATTTAGATAGTTACATGGGTACGATGGGTATAGAGGGATATGGGCCAAATGCGGGCAATTGGGATTAGCATAGGGGTTTTAAAAAAGAAAGGGCGGCATGGACAAGTTGGGCCGAAGGGCCTGTTTCCATGCTGTAAACCTCTATGACTCTATTACCGATGAAACCAAGCATGCTGAATGTTTTAACCACTCTGTCCACCTGTGACTCCACTTTCAAGGAGCTATGAACCTGTACCCCTAAATCTCTTTGTTCTGTAACTCTCCCCAACGCCCTACCATTAACTGAGTAAGTCCTGCCCTAGTTCAATCTATCAAAATGCATCACCTCGCATTAGTCTAAATTAAACTCCTTCTGCCATTTGTCAGCCCACTGGCCCAATTGATCAAGATCCCGTTGCAATCAGAGATAACTTTCTTCGCTGTTCACCATGCCACCAATCTTGGTGTCATCTGCAAACTTACTAACCATGCCTTCTATATTCTCATCCAAATCATTAATATAAATGACAAATAACAGTGGGCCCAGCACTGATCCCTGAGGCACACTGCTGGTCACAGGCCTCCAGTTTGAAAAACAACCCTCTACAACCACCCTCTGGCTTTTGTCACGAAGTGGTGTGGAGATGCCGGCGTTGAACTGGGGTAAACACAGTAAGAAGTTTAACAACACCAGTTTAAAGTGCCGGATCATCGACACAGATGCCATCATCTCACGTGAGAACGCCATCCACCAGGTACATGGTACATACTCTTGCAACCCGGCTGCAGGAAAGGATGTCCCGAGGCATGGTACATTGGGGAAACCATGCAGACGCTGTGACAACGGATGAATGAACACCGCTCGACAATCACCAGGCAAGACTGTTCTCTTCCTGTTGGGGAGCACTTCAGCGGTCACGGGCATTCGGCCTCTGATATTCGGGTAAGCGTTCTCCAAGGCGGCCTTCACGACACACGACGGCGCAGAGTTGCTGAGCAGAAACTGATAGCCAAGTTCCGCGCACATGACGATGGCCTCAACTGGGATATTGGGTTCATGTCACACTATCTGTAACCCCCACAGCTTGCCTGGACCTGCAGAGTCTCACTGGCTGTCCTGTCTGGAGACAATACACATTTCTTTAGCCTGTCTTGATGTTCTCTCCACTCACATTGTTTGTACCTTTAAGACTTGATTAGCTGTAAGTATTCGCATTCCAACCATTATTCTGTAAATTGAGTTTGTGTCTTTATATGCCCTGTTTGTGAACAGAATTCCCACTCACCTGAGGAAGGGGCTTAAGGCTCCGAAAGCTTGTGGCTTTTGCTACCAAATAAACCTGTTGGACTTTAACCTGGTGTTGTTAAACTTCTTATTCTGTCACGAAGCCAATTTTGTATCCATTTAGATACCTCACCCTGGATCCTGTGAGATTTAACCTTATGCGACAACTTACCATGCGGTACCTTGTTGAAGGTCTTGCTAAAGTCCATGTAGACAACATCAACTGCACTACCCTCATCTACCTTCTTGGTTACCCCTTCAAAAAACTCAATCAGCTTTGTGAGACATGAAATTCTACTCACAAAGCCATGCTGAATGTCCTTAATCAGTCCTTGCATCTCTAAATGCCTATAGATCCTGTCTCTCAAAATACCTTCCAACAACTTACCACAGATGTGAGGCTCACTGGCCTGTACTTCCCAGGCTTTTCCCTGCAGCCCTTTTAAACAAAGGCATAACATTTGCCACTCTCCAATCTTCAGGTACCTCACCCGTGACTATCGATGATTCAAATATCTTGGCTGGGGACCCGCAATTTCCTCCCTAGCATCCCACAATGTCCTGGGATACACTTCATTAGGTCCCGGGGATTTATCTACCTTGATGCGCTTTAAGACTTCCAGCACCTCCTTCTCTGTAATATGTACACTCCTCAAGACATCACTATTTATTTCCCCAAGTTCCCTAACATTCATGCTTTTCTCAATAGTAAATACTGATGAGAAATATTCATTTAGGATCTCGCCCATCTCTTGTGGATCCGCACACAGATGACCTTGTTGATCCTTAAGAGGCCCTACCCTCTCCCTTGTTACTCTTTTGCCTTTTATGTATTTGTAGAATCTCTTTGGATTCTCATTTGGGTCATTGAATATTTTTAACGCAGAGATAGATTCTTGTGAGGGATAAATAGGAATGTGGTGATAAATAGGAATGTGGAACACAAACAGATTAGCAGAATGGCCTTGTTTTGCTCTGCTTCATATGTTCATATGTTCAACAAAGAGCCAGCATAATATTGGCTCAAATGACTTTCATCTCAGCTGCGTGATTTTATGATTAAATATAGAGTTTGACACACAGGAGGAGGTATTGGGGTTCTTGAGAAACATCAAGGTAGACAAGTCTCCAGGGCTTGATGGGATATACCCCAGAATACTGAGAGAGGCAAGAGAGGAAATTGCTGGGGCCTTGAGAGAAATCTTTGTATCTTCACTGGCTACAGGGGAGATCCCAGAGGTTTGGAGAATAGCCAATGTTGTTCCTTTGTTTAAGAAGGGTAGCAAGAATAATCCAGGTAATTACAGGCCGGTGAGCCTTACATCAGTGGTAGGGAAATTATTGGAGAGGATTCTTCGAGACAGGATTTATTCCCACTTGGAAATAAGTGGACGTATTAGTGAGAGGCAACATGGTTTTGCGAAGGGGAGGTCATGTCTCACAAACTTGATCGAGTTTTTCGAGGAAGTGACGAAGATGATTGATTAGGGTAGGGCAATGGATGTTGTCTACATGGACTTCAGTAAGGCCTTTGACAAGGTCCCTCATAGCAGACTGGTGCAGAAGGTGAAGTCGCATGGGATCAGAGGTGAGCTGGCAAGGTGGATACAAAACTGGCTCGGTCAAAGAAGACAGAGGGTAGCAGTGGAAGGGTGCGTTTCTGAATGGAGGGCTGTGACAAGTGGTGTTCCTCAGGGATCAGTGCTGGGATCTTTGCTGTTTGTATTATATATAAATGATTTGGAGGAAAATGTAACTGGATTGATTAGTAAGTTTGCGGACGACACAAAGGTTGGTGGATTTGCAGATAGTGATGAGGATCATCAAAAGATACAGCAGGATATAGATCAGTTGGAGACGTGGGCGGAGAGATGACAGATGGAGTTTAATCTGGACAAATGTGAGGTAATGCATTTTGGAAGGTCTAATACAGATAGGAAATATACAGAAAATGGCATCGCCCTTAGGAGTATTGATAGGCAAAGGGATCTGGGTGTACAGGTGCACAGGTCACTGAAAGTGGCAATGCAGGTGGAAAAGGTAGTCAAGAAGGCATACAGCATGCTTGCCTTCATCGGCCGGGGTATTGCGTTTAAAAATTGGCAAGTCATGTTGTCGCTTTATAGAACCTTAGTGAGGCCGCACTTGGAATATCGTGTTCAAGTCTGGTCGCCACACTACCAGAAGGATGCGGAGGCTTTGGAGAAGGTACAGAAAAGATTTACCAGGGTGTTGCCTGTAATCATAGAATCATAGAAACCCTACAGTGCAGAAGGAGGCCATTCGGCCCATCGAGTCTGCACCGACCACAATCCCACCCAGGCCCTACCCCCACATATTTTACCCACTAACCCCTCTAACCTACGCATCTCAGGACTCTAAGGGGCAATTTTTAACCTGGCCAATCAACCTAACCCGCACATCTTTGGACTGTGGGTGGAAACCGGAGCACCCGGAGGAAACCCACGCAGACACAAGGAGAATGTGCAAACTCCACACAGACAGTGACCCGAGCCGGGAATCGAACCTGGGACCCTGGAGCTGTGAAGCAGCAGGGCTAACCACTGTGCTACCGTGCCGTAATGGAGGGCATTAGCTATGAGGAGAGGTTGGAGAAACTTGGTTTGTTCTCACTGGAGCGACAGAGATTGAGGGGAGACCTGATAGAAGTCTACAAGATTATGAAAGGCATGGACAGAGTGGATAGTCAGAAGTTTTTTCCCAGGGTGGAAGAGTCAATTACTAGGGGGCATAGATTTAAGGTGCGAGGGGCAAGTTTTAAAAGAGATGTACGAGGCAGATTTTTTACAGAATGGTGGGTGCCTGGAACTCGTTGCCGGGGGAGGTAGTGGAAGCGGACACGGTAGTGACTTTTAAGGCGCGTCTTGACAAGTACATGAATGAGATGGGAATAGAGGGATATGGTCCACGGAAGGGTAGGGGGTTTTAGTTAAGTTGGGTAGCATGGTCGGCGCAGGCTTGGAGGGCCGAAGGGCCTGTTCCTGTGCTGTAATTTTCTTTGTTCTTTGTTCAGAGTATGGGAATGCATTTAATAAAAGCTCTTCTAATTTAGGTAAAAATTTGACATTTTGAATATTTGGTATTCTTCTGATGCTTGGGGATGTGGATGAGTAATTGTTTCAAAGTTAATTTTGCAATTGGCATGTAACAAAGGAATGTGAAAACATACATCAATGAAATAGATTTAATATTAAGTATAAACATGTCAGTTATAAGCTCTGAGTTTGATACAAAGCCTATAGTTCATAAGAACATGTACGTTCAGCCCCTGCTAAACTCTGCCTTTGGACAGTGGTTCTCTGTCTAATGCACGCATGAGCGAACAAGCGTAAAAATTGGTCTCTCGAGATTTTCGTTTAGTCTGCACCTCTTACGGTCACTCCCCAGGGCCATCTGAGAAATGGTGACCTGAGTACCAGGCCTTGTTAAGCATAATTTTTAAAGACAAATTAATGTTTCCATTCCATTTGGAGCAGGATAAATACAAGAAATAAATTGATTCCTCTCGACTGGACTGGATAGTAAATAGGTAAATTTATAGAAAAATAGTGGGAGGTATTCAGTGATGTATTTTTATGATATAAAACCAGTGCATACCCAGAAAATGATTTGCTTTTAACATAATAAAATTTCCCAAGATGCTTCACGGGGCACTCTAAAACAAATGGGCATTCATTACCCATGTAAAGGCCTCAATTGGCACTGAGATGGGCAGGCCATCCAGATGCCTTCCCATCATGGACCTAATCACGGTGGAAGTTGGAAGGTGGTGGAGACTTCATCTGCCTGATTTTAAATGTCCCTTTCCTTCCACCAGACCTGCTGCAGGAAGAAGCATTAAATATTGCTCTGTGGATTGGATCTTAAAATGGTAAATGTCACTCCATTTTTGAAGAAAGGAGGGAGGGAAAAACTAGATAACTAATAACTTGTTACTTTAGCATCAGTTTAGGGAGGTCAAACCAATGACCACTGGCTTGCTCATCCAAAATACTATTATATTGTATACTATTTATGCCACATGCTCAGCAATATGCCATCAGATTTGTCCGCTGCATTAACAGGCTGGATATCATCACGGTTGAGGACAGAGATGTTAAAACTCTCCACTGCTGATGTCTTGTTGGGCAACCCATCCTGATCCATCATCTTTTTTTTGTTTCCTCTCATTTCTTTACATTTCATTCTTCAAATGTATATAGCCGAAATCTCGTATTAGCTCATTTTAATCCCCGCGTTTTGTTGATTTGAATCATTCCTTGGTCAATATCTAGCAGGCCACTGTGCATTTTCTGGAGTATTAGTGATTGGCAGGTCAAGGTAAGTTGGCTTGTGGTGGCTTTATTGCATATTTCCAGAATCAGAAACAGAGCAATGCAATGGAGAAGCTACTGATCTATTTAATGTTCCTTTAGAGTGAAGTAATGGTACTTGAAATTCAATTAATTACTTATTTGTGTTATTACATATGGAATTTGAATATTGTTGAAAAATGAGGCATGTGTTGAAGCTTTTCAACTTCCATTCATCAGACCAGGCACAAGAATGCCAAATTTCAAAGAGAGCAACAA
The DNA here is from genome assembly GCF_964213995.1 of Mustelus asterias. Taxonomy (NCBI): domain Eukaryota; kingdom Metazoa; phylum Chordata; class Chondrichthyes; order Carcharhiniformes; family Triakidae; genus Mustelus; species Mustelus asterias. The sequence goes on along the minus strand of NC_135807.1, from coordinate 50,619,038 downwards.
TTTATACTGCATGAGACATTGTCATGGCGAATGCACCAGATATCTACCTCCATGCTTTTGCTTATTCAAGAAAGCCGCAATATCTGGACATGCTCCTTTTGCCTGCAGAGGACAGATCCCTGTGTATGAACGAATGTAGCTTTGAGCAAGTGCAAGTGAGCTACGTTACAAGCCCAATTGATGATCCGAAATTGGTTGTTAGTGTAAATCTTAGCACACTCTGGATTGTCCAACTGCCCAATCACTGAATCATATCCAATGAAGGACATGAGGTTCTGAGTTTTTCAAGCATGGGTTGGTCAGTAGTCTGCCTATAAGGGACACGCTGTTTGATACAATCCACCAATCATAGAATCTGTACAGTACAGAAGGAGGCCATTCAGCCCATCAAGCCTATACAGACAACAGGCCCATCCAGGCCCTATCCCCATAACCCCATGTATTTACCCTGCTAGCACACCTGACACAAAGGGTCAATTTAGCATGACCAATCAAGCTAACCTGCACATATTTGGAGTGTGGGAGGAAACTGGAGTACCCGGAGGAAATCCACGCAGACATGATGGGAACATGCAAACTCCACACAGACAGCGACCCGAAGCAGGAATTGAACCTGGGTCGCTGGTGCTTTGAGGCAGCTGTGCTAACCACTATGCATTGGGATGCATGGCCTATGTACCTGGTATTGCACTGGTTCTGAAATTCATATTGAACTATTCATTTGTATAATCGGCAGAATGTCCTTTTGGTTTGATGGCAGCATCCTGTTAGTGAAAAATACCACTTGCTGCTGCTTCATAAGAGGAACATAAAGTGGCTAGCTTTACCTGTTGCTCAAATTGTTGCAATTCTTTATACTTGAGGTAAACTGAGCACTTTTCAGATCATAAGTGGCAGCCTCCCAAGTAATACACAGTGAATAATGATCTGATTGGTGGAGCCTTTCTCCTGCAGAATAACTTTATTCACTATTTTGGCATCAAGCTTGCATGGTGAGCAAATGGCTTGGGACCAATGCGTATATTGACCGGTGAAAGTAGGCTTGTGAGAGGCAGTTGTAGAGTAACCATTTGTGGATTTCTCAATTAGCACAGTGAGGAAAGGGAGCTTATTAGCCCACTCCATTTCAAAGGTGAATTTGAGTGCATAATATAGTATATTAAAGTGAGTCAGGAAGTTCTTACACACAGCTGCAGATTCATATTCATCAAATGTGTCATCATCTACATATCTGAAATGTGCAAAAGATAGAGGTTAGTAATCATTTTGTCAAAAATGCATTTCTGGAGGAAGCCACTGAAAATATTAGTGAGAGCTGGCTCGAGAGGGGAACTCATCGCAGGACCATCTACTTCAGTAAAAATAATGTCCTTAAAGATGAATTTAACTGCGTGAGTTGTTAAGTTCATAAGTTCAATGAATACAGGGTCAGCACATGATGGTGTATCTAGATTGCCATGGTATCATGACACAGTGCAAATGTCTATGACTTCCTTGAGCAGCACATTAGCGAATAGACGCACAATGTCAAAGGAGCACATAAATACGGTTGCTACTGACATGTAGGTCTAGGTTGTGTGTAATCTTTCTGAAGGTTATCAAGTATTATGGGGAAAGGGCAGAAAAGTGGACATGAGGAATGTCGGATAAATCATGATACAATTGAATGACAGAGCAGGCTCAAGGGACCGAATAGCCGCCTCCTGTTTCTATTTCTTTTACTCTTATTACTCCAATTTTGCTAAGGCTCCTTGATGTCATACTCGTTCAAATGCTGCCTTGATGTCAAGCTCACCTCTGGCATTCAGCTTGTCTGTCCATTTTTGAACCAAATCTGTAATGAGGTCATGAGGTGAGTGACCCTGGCAGAACCCAAACTGAGTGTCTGAGAGCAGGCTATTGCTGAATACATCCGTCCGATGGTGCCGAATATGATCCCTTCCATCACTTTGCTGATGATCGAGAGTACACTGAAGGGGCAGTAATTGGTCAGTTTGGATTTATCCTGTTTCTTGTGTACAGGACATACCTGGGCAATTTTTCACATTGCTGTGTAGATGCCAGTATTGTAATTGTACAGGACTCCTTGGTTAGGGGTTCTGGGGCACAAGTCTTCAGGACTAATGTTGGAATATTGTCAGGGCACATGACCTTTGCCGTGTTCAACATGGAGTACTGATGCATCAGCTGGGGGAGATGGTATCTGGTAATCAGGAGGTTTCCTTGCCATGTTTGATCCGGTGCAGTGGGACTTGATGGGGTCCAGAGTCAATGTTGAGGACTCCCAGGACAACTCCCTACCTATAGTATACCTCTGTGCCGGCACCTCTGCTGGATCTGTTCTATCATTGGAATGGATTTCTAATACCTGCCCTCTAACCTATCCCTATTCTCCTCATTGTTCCACCTGACTCTCCCCTTTTTCAACAGCATAATACCCATCACGTTCCTGCCTCACTTCAGTTCTGAAGCAGAGCCACATTAGACTTGAAACAGTAACTGTATTTCTCTCTCCACAGATGCTGCCAGACCTGCTGAGGTTTTCAGCACTTACTAATCTTATGACAAAAAAAACTTTGCCTTGGCAGTAATTCAGTTTGAGATCGACCAACCTTAGTTTAGTTAATCTTGTTCTAATGTTTAAATATGTTAATCAGATCTTTCTCTACCCCCTTAGCTATGACTGTAACACTACATTCCTCTCCTTTCCTTCTCTATGTATGGTATGCTTTGTCTGTATAGCGCACAAGAAACAATGCTTTCCACTGTATACCAATACACGTGACAATAAATCAAATCAAAAAAGATGGGTTGTCAAAGTTAATACATTATCCTATCAAAATTCTGAAAGACATGTTTCAATTTTCAATTGAAAGTTGTAACATTCAGTATCCGTACAAACATATAAAATAGGAGCAGTAGTAGGCCATTCGGCCCCTTGAGCCTGCTCTGCCATTTGATAAGATCGAGGCTAGTCTGTTGGTGTTTCAAGTTTCACATTCCCATCTAACCCCGATAATCTTTAATTCCCTTGCCTACCAGAATCTATCTACCTCCACTTTAAAAATCTTCAGTAACCCCGCTTCCACCACCTTCTGAGATGGAGAGTTCCAAAGTTGTTCAACTCTGAGATAAAAAAAATTCTCCTCACCTCTGCCCACAGGATTTATCCTGTTTCTTGTGTACAGGACATACCTGGGCAGTTTTTCACATTGCTGGGAGACATAAAGCCCCTACTTCTGGACTCGCGCACAAAACGAAACATCCTTTCCACATCCACCTTGTCAAGACCTTTCAGGATCTAATATATTAGATCAACTCACCCTCTTCAAAACTCCAGTGGAAACATGCCCAGTCTGTATAACCTATAAGACAACCAACTCATTCCAGGTATCAATCTTGTAACTTTTTTCTGAATCACTTCCAACGTATTTACATCCTTAGATAAGAAAACTAAAACTGCACACTATTTGAGATGCCCTGTATAACTGAATTGGAGAACCCTTACTTTTATGTTCAAATCCTCTCAAAATAAAGGACAGCATTCCCTTAGCCTTCTTACTAACTTTTTGTGACTCATGCATGCAAACATCTAGAACACTCTGCATGTCAGAATTCTGCTGCTGTTCTGTTTAAGTAATACCCTGCTTCTTTATTCTTCCTGCCAAAGTGAGCAACTTCACATTTTCCCACATGATACTCCATTTGCCAGATTTTCGCCCTGATCTATATCTTTGTTCAACCTCCTTAGCCGGAATTCTTCTCTCCCATCTGCCACAGAATGGGAGTGAGCGAGGGGCGGACAATGGAAATATTCGTTGATCTTGGGTGGGAATTGAGACCATAAAATCGGTACCCTTATGTCTCCTTCACAACATACTTTCCTATCAAATCCATCGATGTTTGAAAGAACAGACTTGATGAGCAGTAAATATATATTTTTGAATCCATGGACACATGGCTTTTATAACTGTTAATGTTGAGTTTTGTAAATTTGTACACTTCGCCTGAGAGCCCACTGAGGAAACAATATTCTGTGGTGAGTAGCTTTGGAATTTATTAATTTCATTGGCTGCAAATCCTATTCTTGATGTCTTGTTAGCTGTAGTCTGGGTATATGTTAAATTATCACAAAATGGTACCTTTTTCCAGTGACCTCTCTTTAGGGGTTTTCATTCAAGTAGATTACGACAATTGAGTTCAGTCAGAAACCAAGATTGTTATTCCCATTTAATCTTTGGTACAGTCTGGTTTTCAGTTAGAGTATTTTCTAACTGTGTGAGACACACACAGCGTGTATGAGTGTTCTACTATATCTGGTATAGTCTCTGTGAAGCAAATCTGGCATTGCCCTACTTAGCCTGTGGCTGAATGGAGTTTTATTCAGAATCCATATGGGAACTCTCTTGGAAGCTAAACCTTGAAGCTCAGGAACCTTTCAGAGTTGGCTCTTGCTTTATTTTCCATGAATATTTATATACTTGCATTGACGGTACGGCAAAGGTTCACTAGATTAGTCCCTGGCATGAGAAGTTGGGTAAATTGGGCCTACGCTCTCTCGAGTTTTGAAGAATGAGAGGTGATCATATTGAAACATACAAGATTGTGAAGAGGTTTGGCATGCTAGTGACTGAGAGGTTCTTTCCCCCTTGATTAGGGAACCTAGAACCCAGGGGCACAATTTCAGGATAAGGGGCAGAGATGACAGGGATGATTTAGGACAGAGATGAGGAGAAATTTCTTCATTCAAAGCATTGTGAATCTTTGGAATTCTCTTATCGCTGATGGTTGTGAATATTCCATCATTGAACTTATGTGAAGCAGAACCAGATAGATATTTGGTCTCTGAGGACACCTAGGAATATGAGGAATGGACAGGAAAGTGAAGTTGAAACTGAAGATCAGCCATCATTTATTGAATGGTGGAGCAGGCTCGATAGCTTGTGTGACCTACTCCTCCTATTTCTTATGTTCTCGAAAAGATTAAAATGAAATCTGCTTAAATTTCATGGATTTACAGTTATTCTTGATAGATTAAGGCTATGGTACTTGTTGCAAAGCAAAACCCAGAAACAGTTAAGATATAATTAATATTTAGAATATACTAGCTTGACATTTGATTAAAACTCTTTGATGAACATTGATGTCGGGATTAAAGAGATTCTCAAGTTGGTGCCTGGTTTCTTGGCAGCTGTCATGATGTATTCATTCTGTCAGTCCACTGTGCAAGCCATCAAGCCACGCCAATTGGCAAGAAGGTTGTCCCCTCCAGATAAGGCTCATGATTTCTGTCAGGAATCCAAGCACACTGCAGAGGATGCTTATACTGAGTGCCTTGCCACCACCAAGCATACCATTCAGCAGACCAGTGGAGTGCTCACACTGAGTTTCTACCGGAGAGCACTGCTTTCCACGACTGACTATGTTCCTCCGGGTGCTCCGGTTTCCTCCCACACTCCAAATATGTGCCAGTTAGGTGGTTTGGCTATGCAAAATTATTGCTTAGTGTCTAAAAATGTGTGGGTTAGGTGGATTAGCCATGGTAAATGCATGGGGGTTTTAGTGTGGGTGTGGTGGGCCTGAGTAAGATGCTCTTTCTTTTTTAAAGTTTATTTATTAGCGTCACAAATAGGCTTACATTCACACAGCAATGAAGTTACTGTGAAAATCGTCTGGTTGCCACACTCCGGCACTTGTTGAGGTACACTGAGGGAGAATTTAGCTTGGCCAATACACCTAACCAGCACATCTTTTGGACTGTGGAAGGAAACCGGAGCACCCAGAGGAAACGCACGCAGATACTGGGAGAACGTGCAAACTTTGCACAGTCACCCAAACCGGGAATCGAACCCGGGCCCCTGGTGTTGTGAGGCAGCAGTGCTAACCACTGTGCTACCGCCAGATTTGTTGCAGACTCGGTGGACGGAATGGCCTCCTGTACTGTAGGGATTCTATGGTTCTGTGATCTGATCTGCAACTCTTGCAGCCATTGTTCACTGTTCAGGGTGCTTTTTTCCCTCCTTGCTGTTTCCTGAGGTTTCCGCACCAATTCCACGTGTTTCTTATTCTCATCTGAACAGGAATGCACATCCTTGCTGTTGAGTATTTCTGAATGTGAAACTTTAATCATGCACTAGAATTGGGGACATTATCAAATCAGCTGTGAATTAATTGTCTTTTCATTCTATGTGGGTGTCAATGGCAAGGCCAGCATTTGTAGCCTCATTCCTAATTGCCCTGGAACTTAGGTACGTATTGGCCCATTTGAGAGGGCAGTTAATAATGAACCACGTTGACGTGGGCTTGGAGTCACGTGTAGGGCAGACCAAGTAAGGACAGTAGATTTCCTTCCCTACGGGGCACAAGTGAACCAGATAGGTTTTTCTGAGAATCAGTGATAGTTTCCTGGTCACAATTGTTGAGACTAGCTTTCAATTCCAGGTTATTTATGAATTGAATTCAAATTTCACCAGCTGTTGTGGGGGGATTTGTGCTCATGTCCCTGGAGCATTAGCTTGGGCTGCTGCATTTATAGCTCAGTGGCATTATCACTAGCTCACCGTCTCCCCTAAAATTTTCTCACCAACTGTTCATGACTGCTGAGTGCAGTTTTAATGAAACTGAATTCTCAGCTGGAAGGCTAAATCTCATTTGGTGCACAAATGACAGCCCTTCTGTACAGTTCCTACTGTACTTTCCAGAAAACAAGAGTTCCCAGGACCGGTGGATAAAGTGATTAAGAAGGCATGTGGTATACTTGCCTTTATTAACTGCGTTTAAGAGCAGGGAGGTTGATTTGGCCACAGTTATAGTACTGTGTGCATTTCTGGAATTCACATGATAGGAAGGATGTGATAACACGAGAAAGGTGCAGAGGAGATTTACCAGGATGTTGCCTGCGCTGGAGAGTTTTAGTTATGAAGAGAGATTGGATGACTGGGATTGTTTTTCTTGGAATCAAGGAGACTGGGAGGGGGGGAATGGGGTGGATCATGATTGAGATGTATAAAATTATGAGGGGCATAGATAGACTAGACAGGAATAAACTTTTCCCCTTGGTGGAGGGATCAATGACTGAGGGGCATAGATTTAAGGAAAAGGGCAGTAGGTTTAGAGGAGATGTGAGGAAAGACTTTTACACCCAGAGGATGGTGGAAGTTTGGAACTCACTGCCTGAAAGGGTAGTGGAGGCAGAGGCCCTCATAACATTTAAGAGGTGTTCAGATGTGTACTTGCGATGCCAAGACATATACAAAGCTATGGGCCAAGTGCTGGAAAATGGGATTGGAATAGTTTGGTGGTTTGTCTTTGACCGGCACAGACACGATAAACTGAAGGGCCCATTTCTGTGCTGTAAACCTCTATGACTCTAGGGGGATTAGGAGGGTAAATATATGGGGTTACAGGGATGGGACCTGGGTGGGATTGTTGTCAGTGTAGGCTCGATGGGCTGAATGGCCTCCTTCTGCACTGTAGATTCTATGATTCTATGACTCTAAATAACAGTGTTGACCTCAAAAGAATAAAACCAGAAAATTAGTTTTTTGTGTTATGTAACATAAAACTTATTCCACAACTTGGAGCAGAATTAAACATTAAGAATGATGACTGAACTCTGTTCATGATGCTCTTCGACAAATGCAGTAAGTTTAATGCCAGCATCTTTGGGGTAAATTAAGGACACCAGCAGATGCTGCAGGCTGCTGTTAATGTCAAGGATTTGTCTACAGAAAGCAAGGGCTCAAGACACAAAGGATATGAGTGAAGAGGATGACATGATCCAGTATTAAATTGGAGAAAGAATAGCTGTCAGACAAATTATTTGCCTTGATGAACAGTATAACCACTGACCAGATGGAGCAATGCATCAGCATTAAGAGTTTGGAATTTATAAAACAGTGACCTTGCCCCAAAAGGGATCATGGGGTGAGGGGAGTGGGTTTGGGAGTTTATAAGTTAACTGTTTTGTGCCATTAAATCATACCCCATGATTAATGCTATTGTTCATAATTTACATAAAGGAATGGGGATCAATGCTTATCAACATTTTATGAATGAAACTGAACTGGTGGAAGGCTACAGTTGATACTGAGGAAGACTGACAAAATAGGGTGGCGCGGTGGCACAGTGGTTAGCACTGCTGCCTCACAACGCCAGGGGCCCGGGTTCAATTCTGGCTTCGGGTGACTGTCTGTGTGGAATTTGCACATTCTCTCCATGTCTGCGTGGGTTTCCTCCGGGTGCTCCTGTTTCCTCCCACAGTCTAAAGATGTGCGGGTTAGGCTAATCGACCATGCAAAATTATCCCCTCGTGTCAGGGGGATGACGTGGGGCTATGGGGATAGGGCTTGGGTGGGATTGTTGTTAGTGCAGGCTCGATGGGCCTAATGGCCTCCTTCTGCACTGTAGGGATGCTATGATTCTATTCTACTCTATGAAATACAAGAATAAGTCAACAAACTTGTAAATTAATTTCAGTCTAGGTAAACGTGAAGTGTGGCATTGAAGTAGGAGGAATAAGGAGACCAATTAAGATTTTGAATGTAAGAGTCTAAGTGGGGTAGAGGTGCATAGGGATATAGGGATATAAACGCACAAATAGTTAAAAGTAGCAATATAAGTTAACAAAACCATAACAAGTGCAAACAAAGCACCCAGTCTCACTTTCTAGAGGAATGAATTCAAAGCAGAGAAGTTGCATTAAAGTTGTATAGAACCTTGCTTAGGCTTGTGTGATGTTCTGCTCTCAAAAATCAACACTGGAGAAACTGCAAAAAAGATACCAGAACTGAAAAGGCTGCAGCTGTTATGACTGTACAAGGTGTTTTCTCTTTAAAGCCAGGTGAACTGTTCAAACTTTGATGGGGTAGATGTTTCCACTTGTGCGGATCCCCATAAATGTAAGATAAAGGCAAAATGCTGTGGGATGCTGGAATCTGAAACAAAAACAGAAAATACTGGAAAATCTTAGCAGGTCTCACAGTTCTGAAGAAAGGGCATCCAGACTCGAAACGTTGGCTCTATTCTCTTTCATGACGTGGAGATGGGGGTGAACACAGTAAGAGTTTTAACAACACCAGGTTAAAGTCCAACAGGTTTATTTGGTAGCAAATACCATTAGCTTTCGGAGCGCTGCTCCTTCGTCAGGTGGAGTGGAAATGTGCCCTCAAACAGGGCACAGAGACACAAAATCAAGTTACAGAATACTGATTAGAATGCGAATCCCTACAACCAACCAGATCTTAAAGATACAGACAATGTGGGTGGAGGGAGCATTAAGCACAGGTTAAAAAGATGTGTATTGTCTCCAGACAGGATAGCTATCCTGTGTATTGTCTCCAGACAGGATAGCTATCCTGTCTGGAGACAATACAAATCTCTTTAACCTGTGCTTAATGCTCCCTCCACCCACATTGTCTGTATCTTTAAGATCTGGTTGGTTGTAGGGATTCTCATTCTAATCAGTATTCTGTAACTTGATTTTGTGTCTCTGTGCCCTGTTTGAGAGCACATTTCCACTCCATCTGACGAAGGAGCAGCGCTCCGAAAGCTAATGGTATTTGCTACCAAATAAACCTGTTGGACTTTAACCTGGTGTTGTTAAAGCTCTTACTCTATTCTCTTTCCACAGATGCTGTCAGACTTGCTGAGATTTTCCAGCATTTTCTGTGAGCCATAAATATAAGGTAGTGATTTATAACTCTAATAAGGAATCCAGGAAAGACCTTTTTACACACAATGATGGGAATACAAAGTCTGCTACCAAATGGAATGGTTGAAATGATTAGCCTTGATGCTTTAGTGGGGCAGCTCGATAGGGTCTATCTTCACGCCTTTCCTATTTCTTTTACATGTTGTTTCTCGGTGACATCATCTGAAAACATGCTGTTGGTTTCCTCATACACACTGACAACACCCAGCTTTATCCCAGCCTCTCTTTACCTCTCTTGGCTACTATACTGTCTTCACACTGGCAGACTGCTTGTCCCACATCCGGTAAGGGATGAGCAGGAATTTCCTCAAATGGCATACTGGGCAGACAGAAACCATTGTTTTAAAATCCCTGCTACAAATTCTGTTCCCAACTGTCTGAGACTGAATCAGACCATTAGCCATGATGTGGAGATGCTGGCGTTGGACTGGGATGGACACAGGAAGAAGTCCCACAACATCAGGTTAAACCTGTTGGACTTTAACCTGGTGTTGTGAGACTTCAGACCATTAGCGACATTGGTGTCATATATAACTACTGAGGTGAACTTCCAACCACAAATACATGTGGAAAGACCACCGATTTCTACATCCTTAACATGGGCCCAACTCTATCCCTACTTTCACTCATCTACTGTGGACACCTTCATTCGTATGCTTATAACCTGCAAACTTGACGTATCCTAATCTACGGTTGTTCGCCTCCCATATTCTCCCCTCACTAAACTTGAGACTATTGAAAACTCTGCTCCACATATGTTTTACTGGTGTGCTCATTGACATACACTGCCTCCCGGTTTATTAACACCTCGGGCAGAATTCTCCATTTTGAAGACTACACCCAGTGGCAGGTGGGAACGTTGACAAGATTCCCGTTGGGTGGCAGAGCAGATGAACATGTGCGATCTTCTACTTTTGAGCTCGTTAATTATGTATAGGCAAGGAGCTTGGTGAATCTTGTGGTGGAGCATACAGGAAGGTGCCTGCCCTGCCATTACCTCATCAGATCGAATGTCCTGGCACTATTTTAAAAGGGCAACCAGGAACATATACACTCGTTGCAGGCCAGGAGCTCCGCACTGCTCCTTTGGAGTGCTTATGGCTGCAGCTCATACTGGAGAAATTTACAGATTTGAACAACCACATCCCAGGACATGGGAGGGTGCCTCCACCATTGCCTTTCGCTCATGTCTAGATAAGAGCACTATCAGTGATACATTCATGGTCAAGCCAGTGCTCAGTGTTGCATTGGTCCATGTTCACCAACCACCTGAACTTAGAGTTGCCTCTTGCTGCTCAGACCCTTGCTCCTTCTGGTCCTGTGCTAACCAGCAATGGGCCATCCTTCTCCTCCTCTAGTTGAGAGCCAATACCAAGTCAGGATGCATCATTGAGCTCTCAGTGGATGTGTGAACGAATTGATACATTTAGTGTACGTGCCTTTACAGGTTTCCCTCCATCTCAAAGCCAGCAGGCAATTGCAAAGCCCTTCACCTGCCTTGACATGGCATCTCCATCCTGCCCAGGTAAAAGACAAACTGGAGGACAAGAGACTGGGTATTCCTCTTATTCATACATGAATATGTATGGAGACATTGCTCTTTAACCAGGGTGATGAGAGCCATGTGTCCTAACCTCTCATGGACGCTTTTCTGCTTGCCAGCACAACCCTGGAAACCCTATAGAGAGATCATTGCCATGGCAACATGAGTCCTTGCCAGCTATGATCATTCACCCAGGAGGATGAAGGTTTGGAGCCTCAAGTTGGCTGCCAACCACCAGCCATGCCCCTTGGAGGCACACACCTCTCTCTCTCCTTCCCTCCCTCCCTGCCTCTGACTGCAGCTGGTGGCAAATGGCACAGAATGAATGGCAGCTGCACGCCTTTCTGGGGTCTCAATGTTGTGAGACCTGGGAACAAACCTGCTGTAGAGTGGGCTTCGCAATAGAGAGGAGAACACAAGTGTGTACTTTTGACATCGAGTTCCCTCATAATTATTAGGGTCTCCCTTTAGTCGGCCTAATGTGCTGACATTGAACTCCACCGACCTGAAAAGATGCTCTTCCCACCTTGAAGGATTTCTGACTAACTTAACTGCATGGCTTCACTTTGGAAGAATCGTACACGTCACTTTTCAAATTCGAGTCTGTACCGACCACATCCCACCCAGGCCCTATTCCCAGAACCCCGCACGGTTACCCTGTTAATCCCCTGACACTGCGGTCAATTTAGCATGGCCAATCAACCTAACCCGCACATCTTTGGACTTTCTGACGATGTGGTCTTTTAATGAGCATGCATGAGATGCTAATGCATGCAAATGAGATTCCTACTGGGAAGCCCGACCTGCCCTTAACACACCTTGAAATGTGGGAGAACAAAATTCCAATAGTTTATCCCAATGTCAGGACACAGATTTTTTGTCAAATAAAGTGCCCACTAAAATTCCCGTTGCTGATGGTGGCATAAAATTCCACCCTTCAATTTTAAAATTCTCTACCTTGTTTTCAAATCCCTCCATGGTCTGGTTCCTCCCTATCTCTATAATCCCCTCGAGGCCTACAAACCTTTGAGGAGAGTAAATCCTCAATTTAAGTCACCCCGCTGTTTTTTGTTTTAATATTGTTTATTTTTAGGCCATTATTTTCAGGTTTGTTTTAATATTTTCAGTTTGATGTTACCTGCATGCTGGACATGCACATCCTGCGTGCTGCATTCTGGGACAGCTTCTGCCAAGTTCAGATATCGGTTTCCCCGCTGCCCCTACCAGAGGCTGAGGCTACAGGGAGAGGGGAAGCCCGTGATCTGGGGGCAGGAGCGCAGTTCAAGATGGGAAGCTGCTGTCCGTAGATCGGGTGATAGTGTGAGAATAACCCTGAGGGTGGTGTAAGTGGGTGGATGGATGGAGAGAGCAAAGGAGGAAGTGCCCCCCCCCCCTCCCCCACTGGCTCCATCTGCTACCCCCTGCCTCCCACCTGGCTCCATCTACAATCCCCACTACACTGTACTGACCCCTGCCCCATAATTGACTCCATCCATGGTACTCCTTCCCCCCAATATCCCCCGACTCAATCGCCACATCCCTAGCCCCTTCTGGACCCCTACACCCATCTCCATCCAAGGTTCAGGAGAGGGGCCCAGCCTCCTGCAAACTGCCAGTAAGAGTTCCAAGCTTTGGGCCCAGGTACGACCCAGGTCGGTATTGTTGTGCACCCACTCCATGACATTGCTTTTATTTGAACTAAGGAAAGTAACACAGTGCTGTCCTAGTTTCTGTTTTATTTCTAGTCTGTCTACAATGTGTGACATAGTCTGTGGGAGCTAAGTACTGTTGATACTTAAATTTCAGCACTTGTTTACGTGAGCTTCTGTTTTAACACGAGAAATATTTGCCTTATTAGTGAATCATTTCTGTTTTATTTGATGCTGCTACCATTATTTTTGTACTGTATTTTCGAGTAGAAATTCTCCCTTTTAGTTTGTGCTAAGGCATTCATCAAGGTATTGACTCTTTTTATCTGCAGCTTTGAAGACCCCTTGGATCTCTGCTCTGTTATGTGTTCCTGTGATCATGCTTTTACTTTGGTCTCACTGAATTCCATTTCCACATTCCAATTGCAGGCTCTACATTTATGGATTGAGTGTGTAGACAATAATCCAGCCAGCATCCGGCCAGCTATTGCCGTTACCACAAAGTTACAAGGTTGCTAGTTTTTAAGTGGCTTGCCAATGAGTATATGTATACACACAATCTGATCATCTCTTTTTACTCTTTCAATGGATCCAGGGAGCACATCCCTTTATTTCTCCCCCTCACATTCTCTTCTTTCCATCTTTTTCTTGGTCTATTTCTCTCTCTCGCTCTATTTCTCTCTCTCGCTCTGCCTCTTATTCTACATTCTTAATTTTCTTTTTGTTCTGTCTTTTTACTTCATTCAGCAGGCACGATGGCACAATGGTTAATATTGCTGCCTCACAGCGCCAGGGACCCGGATTCAATTCCGGCCTCAGGTGACTGTCCTGTGTGGAGTTTGCACATTCTCCCTGTGTCTGCGTGGGTTTCCTCTGGGTGCTCTGGTTTCCTCCCACAGTCCAAAGATGTGCTGGTTATGTTGATTGACCAAGCTAAATTGCCCCTTAGTGTCAAGGGAACTAGCAGGGTAAATATGTGGTGTTACCGGGATAGGGCCTCGGTGGGATTGTTGTTAGTGCAGGCTCGATGGGCAGAATGGCCTTCTTTTGCACTGTGGGGATTCTATGATTCTTGTTTCTCTCTCTTGTCATTATCCCATTGTTTTGTTTGCTCTCCCTCAGCTTGTTTTGTTCACTGTCTGTCTGCTATCGGTTCTCTTTCTCTGCTTGTCCTTCTCTTTTCTTTTGTTCAGGTTCTTCCCTTTTATAATTTGTATTCCACCTTGTCCTCCATCTCCACCATATCTGACCCAGCCTTCTTTCACTCTCCTAATATTTGTCCTCTTTTCTATCTGAAACTTTCATTTTCTTCTACTGTTCTTTGAGGTAACAGAGAGAGTTACTGAGGGTAATATGCAGATGATCTGGCGTATATGGCCTTTAAATCCTGGAACTCCCTCCCTGACAACACTTTGGGTGTACCTACACCACATGAACTGCAGCAGTTCAAGAAGGCAGCTCACCACCACCATCTCAAGGGCAATTAGGGATGGGCAATTAATGCTGGCCTAACCAGCGACACCCACATCCCATGAATGAATTTGAAACGAAAGGCATTTGATGTCATGCCACACGACCCAGAAAAGTTGGAGTCCATGGGATAAAAGGGACAGTGGCAACATGGATAGGAAGTTGGCAGACTGAGAGAAAACAAAGTGCTTAGGATTGATAGTTGTTTTTCAGACTGGAGGACGGGATATAATGGGTTTCCCGAGAGATTGGGAAATAATAATGACCTCAACATGGGTGTGGAGGGCACAATTTCAAAATTTGCCGATGATACCAAGCCGGGAAGTATTGTGAACCGTGAGGAGGATAGTGATAGACTTCAGGATGGCATCGACAGGCTAGTGGAACGGGTGGACTGATTAAAAAATGAAATTTAATGCAATAAAGTATGAAGTGATACATTTTGGTAGGAAGAACACAGAGAGGCAATATAAAATAAGTGTAAGTGTATAATCGTAAAGGGGTCAGAGAGACCTGGGGCGCATGCATAAATTGTTGTAAAACAGCAACTGTAGTTGAAATAGTGATTAAGCAGACATGGAGGGTATTTAGGGATATTTGGGGGTATTCTCCTTAGAGAAGAGAAGGTTAAGAGGGGATTTAGTAAAGGTGCTCAAAATCATGAGGGGTCTGCACAGAGTAAATAGTTCCAATTGGCAGAAGAATAGGAAACCTCGGACCTCAAGTTTAGATGATTGACAAAAGAAACCATGGTAACATGAGGAAAATCCTTTTTACTTGGTGAGTAGTTAGGATTTGCAATGCGTGGCCTGAGAAAGTCACAGAAGTAGATTGATTCATAGCTTTCCAAAGGGAATTGGATAAACACAGATGACACCAAGATTGGTGGCATAGTGGACCGTGAAGAAAGTTATCTCCGATTGCAACGGGATCTTGATCAATTTGGGCCAGTGGGCTGACAAAGGGCAGATGGAGTTTAATTTAGATAAATGCGAGGTGATGCATTTTGGTAGATTGAACCAGGACAGGGCTTACTCAGTTAATGGTAGGGTCTTGGGGAGAGTTACAGAACAAAGAGATCGAGGGGTACATGTTCATAGCTCCTTGAAAGTGGAGTCATAGGTGGACAGCGTGGTGAAGAAGACATTCAGCCTGCTTGGTTTCATCGGTCAGAACATTGAATACAGGAGTTGGGACGCCTTGTTGAAGTTGTACAAGACATTGGTAAGGCCACACTTGGAATACTGTATACAGTTCTGGTCACCCTATTATAGAAAATATCTTATTAAACTAGAAAGAGTGCAGAAAAGATTTACTAGGATGCTACTGGGACTTGATGGTTTGAGTTATAAGGAGAGGCTGGATAGACTGGGACTTTTTTCTCTGGAGCGTAGGAGGCTGAGGTGTGACCTTATAGAGGTCTATAAAATAATGAGGGGCATAGATCAGCTAGATAGTCAATATCTTTTCCCAAAGGTAGGGGAATCTAAAACTAGAGGGCATAGGTTTAAGGTGAGAGGGAAGATGTATAAAATTGTCCAGAGGGGCAATTTTTTCACACAGAGGGTGGTGAGTGTCTGCGACAAGCTGCCAGAGGTAGTAGTAGAGGCGGGTACAATTTTGTCTTTTAAAAAGCATTTAGACAGTTACATGGATAAGATGGGTATAGAGGGATATGTGCCAAATGCGGGCAATTGGGACTAGCTTGGGGGTTTAAAAAAAAAGGACAGCATGGGCAAGTTGGGCTGAAGGGCCTGTTTCCATGACCTGGATAGAGAACATTTCCTGAGCTATGGGACAAGGGTGGGGGATTGGGGTAACTGTTGCAGAGAGGCAGCATGTACATCTCTTTGCTGTAACCATTCTATGATCCTTTTCCATATCCTCTTTTTTTATTTCCTCCTCACCCTTTGTATTCTCTTTCTCCATGCGCTGTGATCTTCCTCTTAACTTTTTGTTCATTCTCTGCTTCTTATTCTCTTTAACTCGACTTCTTTATTCTCTCTTCCTCTTCACCCCCACGCTACACCTCACCATCTTTTCTTTGCTCTGTTTCTCCTCTTTCCTTCTTTTTTGTTCTCACTATCCTCCCTTCCCTGTTTTCTCTCTCTTTTCCCTATCATTCCTTGCCCTCATTCTTGTTTGTGTGCTCTTCTCTCTGGCCCCTTCTCAATTGTTCTTGACCTCCTTTATTTTTTTCCATCTCTCAGTCTCTTACCATGTTTTGCCTTCCCACTGCTTTGCTCTCTTTTGTTCTCACTTCCTCCTTTGTGTTCTCTCTCCCCCCCCCCCCCCACCCCACCGCCTCCCCCCTCCGCCCCGCCCCACATAGTATTTGTTTTTTATGAAAACACTGATGAGGGACTGATTAGCCATATGGGAAATTGGTGCAATTCCCAAGTAAATGGTTCTATTATGTATTATCAGTGCCCCCATTTTCGCCATGAGAATCCCACAGCTT
The DNA here is from genome assembly GCF_964213995.1 of Mustelus asterias. Classification (NCBI taxonomy): domain Eukaryota; kingdom Metazoa; phylum Chordata; class Chondrichthyes; order Carcharhiniformes; family Triakidae; genus Mustelus; species Mustelus asterias. The sequence continues at coordinate 50,602,203 of NC_135807.1, read as the reverse complement.
TCAGGGAGCAAATCCACCTCCAAAAATGATTACCTATTTTTCAGGAATAGTCCTTGATCCTTGTAAATTGCATAATACTGCTCAGCTATGAAAACTCTCAGTTCTAGTTTCTGGATGAGTAAACAACACCCTTCCCTCTCTCCTAGGAATACGCAGTGTAACAGAAATTAAGAATTTGCAACTACAGTTAAACCTGTACAAATGGACGCCTGCAAATAGTGGACATGTATTGACAGTCCCAAATAATTTGTGCCATAGTATACAATCTGCCCCTTGAAACCACGGACACTCACAAGTTACGAACTAAAGACAACTTTCAAATCACCAAGTGCATTTGCAACTGGAAATACTGCAAACAGGTAAGTGTGTGGCAGTAATGGGTGAAAAATAACTTGTTTTTGTAGTAATTTACTTACCTCAAATCCATAGTGGCAGAGAAGCACCTCTAGGATTGAATGCTTGTCTAACTCATTTAAGGAATAAAGGAGATTCTTTGTCATTACAGATACTGAGTAAAGAACCCAATGTTCCTCAAAATGACCAGTCACAAAATGGAGCATGGGTCTCCCCGATGCAGCTTGAGATTACTTATATGATAATTGGTAGATTAAATTCCACCCATCATCCTCCTTCCTCTCCATGACACCATTGCAGACAGTTATGCCTGCATGGAACACAGTTGGAAGAGAACAGAAGGATTCAGAAGGGGTCTTAATATGGAATGGCCTTAGCGCTGGGGGACTCTGAAATCAGAAGTGTTGGGGATGGTGGTGGGGTTTTGCCAAACAAATGAGGTAAAAAATGGGGAATGGGATCGTTGGGAGCAAAGGAGAAAGGGAATAGATTTGAAGTTGTTGGTTTGAGGCTCAAGCAGGGATGGTGGGTGCTAGATTGGACAACATCAACCTCTGTAGCGGCAGCAGCAGGTGCAACAACACAAAGAGTTGGAACAGTAGTTGAATGGAAAAACAGAGGGTAAAGAGAAGAATGTTCTGCAGCAGGGCTCTAAGACTGTACGGTCCATCACCACATTTGGCTAATGAGGTCATATTTAATCTGGAAAGGAGGAATATGCACGGATCTTGAGGTGTGGAGGAGAGGATTACACGCGAGCCACCTGAACCACATCCTTCTCTGGTGCTATAGTTTCTCAGTTTCCTTTCCTCGACTGCTTCCAAATATTCTCTTGGTTCTTGGGGCTTCCCGTACAACAGTGCCGGCTGCTAACACAGCAGATCCCAGAATCAGGAAATCTCTCTCTCAGTGGAAATCCCTATGAGGATATGAGGCATGAGTTGGCCTTGATAGATTGGGAAGAGTTACTTAAAGGGATAACATTGGATAGGCAATTCCAAACATTCAAGGAACTCATGGGGAACTGCAGCAACTGTTTATTCCTGTCTGGCACAAAAGTAAAATGGGTAAGACGGCCAATCCATGGCTTACAAAGAAAATTAGAAAGAGTATCCGATCCAAGGAAGAAGCATACAGATTGGTCAAGAAAAATAATGGGTCCTGAGGATTGGGAGCAGTTTAGAATTCAGCAAAGAAGGATCAAGGGATTGATTAAGAAGTGGAAAATACAGTACGAAAGTAAGCTTGCAGGGAACACAAAGACTGACACTGAGAGTTTCTATAGATAGGTGAAGAGAAGGAGGTTGGTGAAGACAAATGTAGGTCCCCTACAGACAGAAATGGGGGAATAATAGGGGACAAAGAAATGGCTGAGCAACTGGACAAAGAACTTTGGTTCTGTCTTCACAAAGAGGACACAAATCAGATGCCAGAAATGTTGGAGAATGCAAGATTTAGTGAGAGGGAGGTACTGAGGGAGATCAATTTTAGTAGAGAAATGGTGCTGGGAAAATTGGTGGGATTGAAGGCAGATAAATCCCCAGGGTCTGATAATCTACATCCCAGGGTACTTAAGGAAGTGGCTCTAGAAATAGTGGATGCATTGGTGGTCATCTTCCAGGATTCTATAGACTCAGGAACAGTCCCTGCAGATTGGAGGGTAGCTAATGTCTCTCCAATATTCAAAAAGAGAGATAGAGAGAAAACAGGGAATTATAGACCAGTAAGCTTAACATCGGTAGTGGGGAAAATTCTTGAATTTATTATCAAGGACTTGTAGCAGTGCATTTAGAAAGCAGTGGCAGGATCAGACAGAGTCAGCATGGATTTATGAAAGGGAAATCATGCTTGACAAATCTGTTGAAATTCTTTGAAAATGTAACTAGTAGATTTGACAAGGGGGAGCCAGTCGATGTAGTATATTTGGACTTTCAGAAAGTGTTTGACAAAGTCTCACATAAGGGGTTATCATGTAAGATTAATGCGCATGGGATTAGGTCAAGTGTATTGAGGTGAATAGAAAACTGGTTGGCAGAGAGGAAACAAAGAGTTGGAATTAATGGGTGCTTTTCAAATTGGCAGGCAATAACTAGTGGGGTGTCACAGGGATCGGTGCTGGGACCCCAGGTATTCATAATATATATATTAATGATTTGGATGAGGGAATGAAATGTAACATGTCAAAGTTTGCAGATGATATCAAGTTGGGTGGGAGGGTGAACTGTGATGAGGATGCAGAGATCCTTCAGAATGATCTGGATAGGTTGGGTGAGTGGGCAAATCGACGGCAGATGCAGTATAATTTGGATAAGTGAAAGGTTATTCACTTTGGAAGCAAAAACAAGAAGGCATATTACTACCTGAATGGCTGTAAATCGGGAGAGGGGAATGTGTAGGGGGACCTGGGTGTCCTTGTGCACCAGTCACAGAAGGTAAGCATGCAGGTGCAGCAGGCGGTAAAGAAGGCAAATGGCATGTTGGCCTTCATTGCGAGAGGTTTCAAGTACAGGAGCAGGGATGTGTTGTTGAAATTATACAGGGCCTTGGTGAGGCCACACCTAGAATATTGTGTGCAGTTTTGGTCTCCTTTTCTGAGGAAGGATGTTCTTGCTCTCGAGGGAGGGCAGCGAAGGTTTATCAGACCTATTCCAGGGATGGCGGGACTGATGTATGAGGAGAGATTGACTTGGTTAGGATTGTTTTTGCTGGAGTTCAGACGAATGAGAGGGGATCTCATAGAGACTTACAAAATCCTAACCGGTCTAGACATGGTAAATGCAGGGAGGATGTTCCTGATGGTGGGGGAGTCCAGAACTAGGGGTCACAGTCTGAAAATTCAGGGTAGACCATTTAGGACGGAGGTGAGGAGACATTTCTTCACCCAAGAGTAGTGAACCTGTGGAATTCATTCCCACAGGAAGTAGTTGATGCCAAAACATTGAATGTGTTCAAGAGACGGCTGGATATAGCACTTGGGGCGAATGGGATCAAAGGTTATGGGGAAAAAGCAGGATTAGGCTACTGAGTTGGACAATCAGCCATAGTCGTAATGAATGGCGGAGCAGGCTCAAAGGGCCAAATGGCCTCCTCCTGCTCTTATCTTCTATGTTTCTGTGAAAGGACCCCAGGGTAGCAACGAACTTGGAAACCTAACAAGCAGAAAATGAAACTTAAATTGACGAGTCTCCAGAATCAGACAGGATTAGATGAGAGTGAGAATAAGGAGATTTAGCTAATATTGGGATATTTAGCTAACCTAGTTTATTTACTGTACACACATGATCATTTAAAAAAAGCAACTGTTGCAAGTCCCTTAGTTGTCCCTATTTTGCAGGTATCACTGTCTTACAGCAGACATGGTGCTACAGAACTAATGCATAACAGTTGAGTCAAGCCATGCTGTGCTTTCTGAAGAACCTATCTTTTGTGCTTACATTCTGTGTTGCTGTTTTAACAAACTTTTTATTCACAGAAAATAGTTTAAAGTAACATTGTTTAACTTAATGTTTTTTCCATTTGTTGGGCAAAACCCATTCATTAGTTTCTGACATTTTTGTTTGCTGGTTAAACTATCCTGTTCATGCATTCCAAACCTTAGAATGTAGCAGTTATTTTTTAAAATGTATTGCAGTACACCTGTTTATTGCCGCAGCTTTAATACAAACTTGGAGATAACGGTAAAGTAATTAAATGTGACTTGAGTTTCAAGGAAGAATGGAAACAGGGACATTGCTGATTTTGCAAAGACGTGTATTTTAATTCACTAGTTGGAATCAAATGTTAGAAAAGGCTGATTCTAAGAATTTGCTAAGTGTTTCTACCAAGTACACTTAAATACAAATAAATGTCTTTAAATAGACAAGTAAAAGTCGGCATTTTCTAACACGGCGCGTATTAGATTGTAATGTGCAGTGATGACTTAATAAATCGACTATGTTTGTCAGATATGAGTTTGAATATAGTTAAATTATAAGTCTCACCAACAAAATCATAACTGCGATATAAATTGAATCAGTTCAATTTAATTTCTGATTGTCATTGGAATTTGTAATTTATTTTATGTGCACAATGTTCGAGTACAAATATTGCCATCACAATAACACCTCGCAAACAAATGGTTACAATTTCACAGAAAATGGGTTGATATTGGAAAAGAAATTGAAAACTGCTGCTTTATTGAGGTTAACTCCCACTGTGCAGATAGAATAGTGCAGGAATTCAAGGTTAATAGATTTACAGGTCATAGCTGCATATAGTGTAAATCTGCACCAATTCTGCAAAAATGTTTGTTGCTCGCAATTAATTATCAATTATTATTGATGCAATACTACTGCTAACTGGTCACATTTAGAGTTTTTATTAGGAAATAGTCATGGCACATTAACATTCATTACTGTTTAACATTAAATATGTATTTAAGTTGCATATACCTGAATAATATTGTCTATATATACATATATATATATACGTATATATGTGTGTGTGTTTCAATAAATACATAGACATGTACACATTATATCAAAATTCTAATTTTATATATAAGATATTTTATGTGAGGGTGAAAAGAAATGTTAACCTATTTTAGAAAATATCTTAGCACTCTTTAGCCACGGGCAACTGGTGTATAAACCAATGCAATAGTGCTTTCAATGGCACACTTTAAAAAAAGTATGTGTATTCCCTCTATTGTTTTTCCATTGAGAGCTGCTTAATACCAATCAATCTTCTTTGGAGAGGAGGAGATCCAAGCTATTGTTGTTTCTTTTACGGCTTTTTGTTCTGATCCAATACCATTCAAACCAGGCAAAGGCAGACAATGTGCATCAGCTGTTTCTCTTTCTCCATCTCATCTCCCAGCATATCTTTGTATTATATTCAACGTACTCACACTGAGTTAATAAGCATACTCAGTTTAAGATTTAAGTAACAGTAAACTGTGAGGATAGAACCTGTTGCGGCCATGACCATCTTTCTGGTCAACAGTTGCTACCCGATAGCAAACTTTTACAAGCATGTGGTGTATTGTTTGTAAAGTGAACAGAAAAAAATGTTTACAATATTTCATAGAATCATAGAATCCCTACAGAAAGAGGCCATTTGGCCCATCGAGTTTGCACTGACAACAGTCCCACCCAAAGCCCTATCCTGGCTAATCTCCCTGACACTCAGGGGCAATTTACCATGGCCAATCAATCTAACCTTCACATCTTTGGACTGTGGGTGGAAACTGGAGCACCGGAGGAAACTCACACAGAAACGGGGAGAATGTGCAAACTCCACACAGACAGTCATCCAAGGCCGGAATTGAGCCTGGGTCCCTAGCGCTATGAGGTGTATTTACTATTAAATTTACTCTAGATCACTGGATTTCTTGAACCAAGTATCTATCTTACCAATATATTTAAATTGATTTGGAAAAAGACTTGGAAAAAATATAATGCCATCTGTTTTCACATAAAATGGGCTGAATGTTGGTTTTAAATTACAATTGCTAGGTTTTTGCAGTAGTGCAAAGCAAAGCTTATTTTTTTTATTCATTTGTGGGATACAGGTGTTGCTGGCTGGCCAACATTTATTGTCCATCCCTAGTTGCCCTTGAGAAGGTGGTGGTGAGCTGCCTTCTTGAATCATTGCAGTCCATGTGCTGTGGGTTGATCCACAATGCTGTTCGGGAGGGAATTCCAGGATTTTGACCCAGCGACTGTGATATATTTCCAAGTCAGGATGGTGCGTGCCTTGGAGGGGAACTTGCAGGTGGTGGTGTTCCCATGTATCTGCTGCTCTTGCCCTTCTAGATGGAAGTGATCTGGGTTCGGAAGGTGCTGTCTAAGGAACTTTGGTGAATTGCTACAGTGCATCTTATGATAGTACACACTGCTGCTACTGAGCATCAGTGGTGGAGGAAATGGATGTTTGTGGATGTGGTGCCAATCAAGCAGGCTGCTTTGTCCTGGACGGTGTCAAGCTTCTTGAGTGTTAATGGAGCTGCACCATCCAGGCAAGTGGGGGGGAATCCGTCACACTCCTGACTTGTGCCTTGTAGATGGTGGATAGGCTTTGGGGAGTCAGGAGGTGAGTTACTCACCGCAGTATTCCCAGCCTCTGACCTGCTCCTGTACCCATTGTGTTTATGTGGTGAGTCCTGTTAAGTTTCTGGTCAATGGTAACCCCAAGAATGTTGACAGTGGGGGATTCAGCGATGGTAACACCATTGAAGTTTATTTATACGGTTTTATTAGTCACAAGTAGGTTTACATGCAAACTGTAATGAAGTTACTGTGAAAACCCCCTAGTCGTCACACTCCGGCGCCTGTTTGGGTACACTGAGGGAGAATTTAGCATGGCCAATACACCTAACCTGCATATCTTTAGACTGTGCAGACACGGGGAGAATGTGCAAACTCCACACAGACAGTGACCCAAGCCGAGAATTGAACCTGGGTCCCTGGCACTGTGAGGCAGCACTGCTAACCACTGTGCCACCATGTCAAGGGGCGGTGGTTAGAGTGTCTGTTATTGGTGATGGTCATTGCTTGGCATTTATGTGGCATGAATGTTACTTGCCACTTGTCAGCCCAAACCTGGATATTGTCCTGATCTTGTTGCATTTGAACATGGACTGCTTCAGTATCTGAGGAGTCGCGAATGGTGCTGAACATTGTGCTATCATCGGCGAACATCCCCACTTCTGACGTTATGATGGAGGGAAAGTCATTGATGAAGCAGCTGAAGATTGTTGGGCCTAGGACACTACCCTGAGGGACTCCTGCAGAGATGCCCTGGAGCTGGGATGACTGACCCCCCGCAACCAAAACCATCATCCTCTGTACCAGGTATGACTCTAACCAGCGGAGAGTTTGTCCACTAATACCCATTGATTCTAGTTTCGCTCGGGCTCCTTGATGCCACACTTGGTTGAATGCAGCCTTGATATCAAGGACTGTCACTCTCACCTCATCTCTGGAATTCAGCTCTTTTGTCCATGTTGGAACCAAGGCTGCAATGAGATCAGGAGCCGAGTGACCCTGGTGAAACGCAAACTGGGCGTCACTGAGCAGGTTATTGCTGAGCAGGTGCTGCTTGATGGCACTGTTGATGAACCCCTTCCATCACTTTACTAATGATCGAGAGTAGATTGATTGGGCAGTAATTGTCTGGATTGGATTTTTCCTGCTTTTTGTGTGCAGGACATACCTGGACAATTTTCCACATTGTTGGGTCAATGCCAGTGTTGTAACTGTACTGGAAGAGCTTGGCTAAGGGAACGGCAAGTTATGGAGTACAAGTCTTCAGTACGATTGCCGGAATGTTATCAGGGCCCATTGCCTTTGCAGTATCAAGTGCCTCCAACCGTTTCTTGATATCACGTGGAGTGAATCGAATTGGCTGGAGACTGACATCTGAGATGTTGGGGACCACTGGAGGAGACCCAGGTGAATCGTTCACTCAGCACTTCTGCCTGAAGATTGCTGCGAATACTTCACCCTTACCTGTTGCACTGATGTGCTGGGCTCCTCCATCAATGAGGATGGGGATATTTGTGGAGCCTCCTCCTCCAGTGAGTTGTTTAATTGTCCACCACCATTCACGACTGGATGTGGAAGGACTACAGAGCTTAGATCTGATCCGTTGGTTGTGGGATCGCTTAGCTGTGTCTATCACTTGCTGTTTTTGCTGTTTGGCATGCAAGTAGTCCTGTTTGGTAGCTTCACCAGGTTGACACCTCATTTTTAGGTATGCCTGGTGCTGCTCCTCGCATGCTGTTCTGCACTCTCCATTGAACCAGGGTTGATCCCCTGGCCTGATTGTAATGATTGAGTGGGGGATATGCCGGCCATGAGGTTGCAGATTGTGCTGGAGTACAGTTTTGCTGCTATTGATGGCCCACAGGGCCTCTTGGATGCCCAGTCTTGAGTTGCTAGATTGGTTCGAAGTCTGTCCCATTTAGCACAGTGATGGTGCCACACAACACGATGGAGGTTATTCTCAATGTGAAGGCAGGACTTTGTCTCCACAAGGACTGTGGGGTGGTCACTCTTACCAATACTGTCATGGACAGATGCATTTGCAGCCGGCAGATTGGTAAGGATGAGGTCAAGTATGTTATTTCTTCTTATTGGTTCCTTCACCACCTGCTGCAGACCCAGTCTAGCAGTTGTATCCTTTGGGACCCGACCAGCCCAATCAGTAGTGCTGCTACCGAGCTACTCTTGGTGGTGGACATTGAAATCCCCCACCCAGAGTACATTTTGCGCCCTTGCCACCCTCAGTACTTCCTCCAAGTGTTGTTCAACATGGAGGAGTATTAATTCATCAGCCGAAGGATGACGGTACGTGGTAACCAGTAAGAAGTTTCCCTGCCCATGTTTAACCTGAAGCCATGTGACCTGATGGGGTCCAGAGTCAATATTAAGAATTCCCAGAGCAACTCCCTCCCGACTGTATACCACTGTGCTGCCATCTCTGCTGGGTCTGTCCTGCTGGTGGGACAGGACATATCCAGGGATGGTAATGGTGTTAGCTGGGGTGTTATCTGTAAGGTATAATTCTGTGAGAATGCCTATGTCAGGCTGTTGATTGACTGACTTGTCGGTGAGACAGCTCTCCCAATTTTGGCAATAGCCCCTAGATGTTGGTAAGGAGGACTTTGCAGGGTCAACAGGGCTGTTTGTTTTACCGTTGTCTTTTCTGGTGCCTAGGTTGATGCCAGGTGGTCCATCTGGTTTCATTTCTTTGTTGAGACTTTGTAGCGATTGATGCAACTGAGTGGCTTGCTAGGCCATTTCAGAGGACAGTTGAGAGTCAACCACATTGCTGTGGCTCTGGAGTCACATGTCGACCAGACCAGATAAGGATGGCAGATTTCTTTCCCATTAATTTGCATAAATATTAACGAGCAAATTCATATATTTCTGGTACCTCTCCAGGTTAGTCACTGAAATTGCACTGGGTAGCAATGGCCTCATGTTATGTATAGAAACTATTTCTTCCCAGGAAAAGTATTAAAAGCTTCTATATTGCAACACCTGAACCAATGGTCAGGTAGGTTAATGAAATTTATTTAAAGGAAAATTTGCTGCAATGCACACCTATATTGCCTTGGGCAGTAATGGCATTTACATTACAGAATAAAGTACCAATTTTCTGTTGATAGTACTCCAGATATGAATTCATGTTGCCTGCAGTTCATCCTCAGTGAGGTACCAAGATTCAAAGCTTCACAGCAAATAATGGAGAGAGATAGAGAGAGAGCAAACAGGATTCAGTGTATGTACTGTTGCCTCACAGCGCCAGGGACCCGGGTTCGATTCCTGGCTTGAGTCACTGTCAGTGTGGAGTATGCACATTCTCCCCATGTCAGCTTCGTTTCCTCCGGATGCACCAGTTTTCTCCCACCGTCCGAAAGATGGGCTGGTTAGGTGCATTGGCCATGCTAAATTCTCCCTCAGTGTACCCGAACAGTCGTTGGAGTGTGGCGACTAGAGGATTTTCACAGTAACTTCATTGCAGTGTTAATGTAAGCCTACTTGTGACACTAATAAATAAATATGCTGTAAAATATTTATATTCTATGAATGTGCAACAAATAAATTTATCCCACCTCTCAAATTGAAAAACTGACTAATGTTGTTAAAATAAGAGTCAAATAATGCCGAAATGGATTGAGCTGGCCTGAGAAGAGAAACTTAGGAATGATTTTGTGAAGGTGAAATATCTTTGGAACACTTGGAACTCATTTTCCAGAAAAAGCTTCTGCCAACTCCGAGATTAACAGTTGGCTAAACTATACATCCAAAATCTCGAATAGAACATCAATGTCTTCCTCTTTGATTACAGCACAACATGAAATATTAATATCACATCTATATTCTAATTTTAGGATATGATGTATGAAGCTATTTGAGTATACAGTAATTAGATAATCATTGATTGCATTAGAAATTTAGATGAACACATACGACTGTCACACCAGGATTTAGTTGATACAATAGCATGGAGTAATACTGTGTTAATGAAGCCCTTTTTTGTGTAAGTAAATGAATATGTTAAATCTTGAGGCCAATTTCCAGAAACTTGTGGTGCAATTAGTATCCATAACTGCCACTTTCAACAGCCCTGACTTCAGCAGTAATGCAACAAGGTCCCTGGAAGCACTGGGAACCATCTAAGCAGATTGTTTTCTTCGGCATCAATAAAGACATCGGTACTAAAGCAATAATGTAAATGCAGCCTTCAGCACGTGCTTGCTCCAATTATTTTCTGACTGAGCTCTCTGCTGAGCCTGTCCACCAGGTCAGTGGTGTTTCTTTTTCCCCTCATCACTGGCCTGCAAGAACCTACCTCAGCCATTTGGCAAAATCTGCCTGTGTTTGTACTTGAAGCCTTTAATATCAATGCAGTATTAAAAGGGGAAACTAAGCTTGTGGGAATCCTGTTGTGGTTGTAATAACTTGGAAGGGGCAGCAAGGTGGCACGGTGGTTAGCACTGTTGCCTCTCAGTGCCAGGGACCCGGATTCAAAACCAGTCTTAGGTGTGTGTGGTGTTTGCACATTCTCCCTGTATCTGCGTGGGTTTCCTCTGTGCCCCGGTTTCCTCCCACAGTCCAAAGATGTGCGGGTTATGTGGATTGGCCATGCTAAATTGCCCCTTAGTGTCCCAATATGTGTAAGTTAAATGGATTAGCCATGGTAAATGCGCGGGGTTATGGGGATCGGGTGTGGGAAACGATCTGGGTGGGGTAATCTGTCAGAGTGAGTCAGTGCAGACTCAGTGGGCTGAATGGCCTACTTCTGCACTGTAGTGATTTTATGGTAGTCCAGTGATTAGGATACTGGATTAATAGCCAGCAGCTTTTGATTTTGAATTCCATCGTAGTAAGTTGTAAAAATTGATATTCAATACCTGTCAGTGAAACATAGTTAGAAATCGACAAGTCAACATTTGAATTGGGTAGAAGGGTCACTCACTAGTTGAGTTGTTGTAGATCTTCAAACATACATTGTAACTGTGAGCAGGTTCCTCCTCCCCCAATCCTCCCCAGATTGTGTTTTCTGACAGCAGTAGTCACATTGGATACAGTTCATTGGCCACTTGCCTTAATTTGATTACATTGTCCAAAATAATGCTTCAAATGTATGCATGCACAGTAAGAGTTTAAAATTATTTTTTGTGATGTGGGCATCGTTGACAAGGCCAGCATTTATTGCCCATCCTTATTCATCCTTCAGGAGGTGGTGAAACTGCTGCCATGAACTACTGCAGCCCATCTAACGTGTTGTTCCGTAAGGTATAGTGACTATGAGGGAAGAGTGATAGATGCCCAGGACAGGTGTGTGACCTGGAGAGCGACTTGCTGGTGGTGGGTTTCCAGCCACTTGCTGTCTGTGTCCTTCCAGGTGGTGGAGGTCACCTGTTTACAATGTGCTGTTGAAGAAATTTGGAACAAACTTGACCATAGAGCATCTCAACTCAGACCAATCCTACCCTTGTCAATACTTGTGCATTTCGAACAGAAATTACTGGCTTGTGATCAGGAGCAGGAACCATGTCCTATTACAAGACTTTCTCGATCTGTGTAGCTTATAGTTACCAGGCCACTTGCTGGTCTTGAGTTGTGGTGTAAAATGTTGGTGATATAAAGAAAAATTCTAACTTAACATCAATTTTTTGCATTTAAATATAATGAATCCTTGTTCTTTTAACACAACACTTTACTAGGTACAAAATAGAAAAACTACCTTTAGTCACAGCAGCAGAAAATCAAAATTCCATTAAGTTTCAATGTTGCATCTAACACATCCTACCATCCAACCCTATATTTGGACCTGTTTTTGTCTGGTGAATTGCTCATTATCTTCACACTTGTCATGATTTGGCTTTTCCTATTGCCTCCAGATACAGAGATTGCTTTGGTTCCTACTTCCTATATTTCATCTTGCTGCTGAAAGATGATCTTATACACCTACAGATTGAAGCTACACTCGAAGACCCTGCAGTACTCCAAAATTGCCGGGCTACAGATTTTAGGTTCACGCTGTGAAGTTATGGTGCTTTAATTATTTTTCCCCAGGATCCTTTACAATTTTGCACTCTTGTTGGTATGTCTAATTTATTTCTCTCTCTCAGCAGCAGCATTTTGGTAAGTAATTGCAATTTCATTGCCATAGTACAGCCACACTGTGTTTGTAAACAAATGCAGAAAAACATTCCTGACAATCTTGTCCATTTAATATCGTCACTCGAGCAGCACCACCAACACAGTGCAATTTTGGAGATGGATTAATGTTTCTGGTTTCCTACAGCCTTTCACTGACAGCACATCCTACAATGATTGACAAACATGTGTAGTGAGGTCTTATTCCAAAACTTCAACATATATTTGAATACAATTTACATAGAATAGGAAGATTTCTCGGAAAACTGAGTCCTAAGTCTATCCCTTCGAATGTAAATGAGAGCAACACTCTCATTCATCTAAACATTGGGATAACACATTCCTGCTTTTTTATATTATTCTAATGCTAACTGCTTCAGTGTTGTGCCAATGCACTACAGCAAGGAATTGTACATCAGTTGCTGATCTGTTACCAAGGGAAGCTCCGTGCACACTGAAGAGGAACGGATATAGAGATGTGGGGGAGTCACTTGTTTACTTGCTCAGCTGTGAATGACAGATGGTGCAGGAGATACATTTTAAAGAAGAAGAGAAATAAGGAAGAAAAGTATTTGACTTGATGTGCAGCAGTAATTAACAAATTATAGTAGTACAGAAATTTAATCTCAAATAATTGTCGACTATAATTTGTAGTCTAAAAATGTAGCCAGATTTGACCTTATTGAGTTTATCTTTGACCTTATGCATAGTTAAATGCTTAACCTTTAACCATGCACATCATTGCATGGCCTGGAAATATTTTCTATATGGAAATATTTCAAACAGGGTTTTAATTTTATTGGAGTTTATCTTCATTACACTTACCCTTGTTGCAGTACATCCATATTAACTGATATTCCTCTGGTTTAATTAGAATGTTTTATGCTTACTGCAATACCAAAAGAAACAAATATTGACCTGAGAGTTTGGGTTACTGAAATTCACATGTTTTTCCAGCACAATATTTGGTATTGCTGTTAATTTTGAAGCAGTGTAGGCTAATTGACAACATGGCTAATTCAAATATTTACAATTTATTTGACTATTTTCAGTTAATCCAAGCAATATTTATCCTCATCTACAAAGGTTTCAACATCAAATGTGGCCATTTTAAACACTTGGTACAATGAAACTATAAGAAAGCCAGCTGATTGATATTGGCCGGAATTCTCCCCAAAGAATTCTAAGTATTGAATTCACGTGATGTCTTGAGTAAATCACGCTGTTTTTTCAGTGTGTTTCCTGAAATGAATCTCTCACACTCTGTGCACTGCAGACGTCACGAGTGTGATTATCATTAGAAACCAGGGGGCGGGGCTTATTCCCACTGAAGAGGCTGAAATTGACGACGATGAGCGGGACCCCGTGCATGTGCACATCTCTGGAAGATCACTAAAAGGATCTCCCAGCATTGAGATCGCTGGCCTCAACCCCCCACAGACATTGCTGGCCTCTCACCTCCCCCCCCCCCCTCCCCCCACAGACATTGCTGCCACCCTCCCCCCCCCCCCCCCCCCCCGTCACAACGGATATCGCTGACCTCCCCATCCCCAGTGACCTGGATTTCACTGGCCTCCCCATCCCCCAATGCCCCAGACATCGCTGCCCCCCCCCCCCCCACTTCACACACATACTGGCCTCACTGCTGCTTTGCACACAAATAGTGCTGTGCTGCCTTGCACCCCCCTGTCTGCGAGCATTCCCCCTTGTTGAATGAGAGGCTTGAGCATTGCACCCCTTGGACACAGTGCCTTTTTGAATGAGAGCCAATCAGTATCTTGGGAGATGGCTCACCCTCTATTGAAACCAGATTCCTTTTACATTTCGCATGAGGAAGTTTTACTAACGGGCCCATGACTGCCCAAACTGACTGCATCTGGACTCCCCTGACAAGCCAGAGCTGTATATAAGCTGCAACGATGGACACACAGCCAGTCACGCCAGGAAGATGGTTGGAAAGAAACCTGCCCTGAGGTACTAACAGGCTGTGGGTCAGCCTGATGGGCACAGGGGAGGAGAGGCGCCAGCTGCTGTTCCCCACTCAGGACCATCGCCCAAGGAATCACGCCGCAAAGCCATTGTGGGAGGAGGTGGCAGCTGCAGTTAATGCCCGGACCTTGACATCTCGCTCTGGGGAACAGTGTCTGAAGAAACTGAACAACCTTCTTCGGGCAGCAAGGGTGCGTGTGGATCCCATTCTGAAACCTGCACATGTGCTGTACTAACAATGTCAAACCACACTCAGACACCTGAAGAACATCCGACAACAGACCTCCCCCACCAAGTACTGCATCAATCCCCCCCCCCTCCCCCCACCTCCCACCCCGCCACCTACAGTGGTAACCCTTTTCCCTGAAATGGCCAACACAAGCTCCAAACCCAGGCACACATAGCACCCCATGCACTTCAATATATCCATGCTTTCAATCCCCACAGGAGAAAAATTCACACAACCGGTGAGAGAGGGCACAGACTGGTGGTGGTGTGCCTGAGCTGTGGCACCTGACGGTCTGTGAGCAGATGCCTGGAGCTGGCAGGGAGAGAATCAGTGCCTAGAATAGTGACCGACAGCCAGGTCGGTGTCCGGCATGCAGGTGAGCATCAGCTTAACCCTCTTCCTCAGTCTTCTTTGAAGTGGAGATGCCGCCGTTGGACTGTGGTAGGCAGTCACATCCCTCACCTGATGAAGGGGCAGCGCGCCGAAACCTCGTGCTATCAAATAAACCTGTTGGACTTTAACCTGGTGTTGTGAGACTTCTTACTGAGTCTTCTTTGAAGTAAGTACTATGGTGCCCTGATTGCCTTCCTTCCCTTCCCCTAATGTGTGTTCTTTGTTACAGTCCTGGACCCCGATGCACCAGGTCATTCGGGTGTTGGCGGCCCCCTGCTTCTCATGAAGAAACTCCCCAGGACACCTCGGACGACACCTCAGAGGGAGGCCGTGAAGATTCCTCCGAGGACACATGAGTGATTCATCAGTGGCACCAACCACACAACCCACCAACACAGAGACTCTCACGACGGTTGGTCGTGTTAGTGCTGAGGCTTCTGGGTCACTTACAGATGAACACATCACAGCCGCTGATGCACATCCAAGGGCTCGGGCACTCAGAAGTCTGCTGGAAGCAAGGATTCAGCTGGCCCCAAGCCAGATGCCAGGCCTCGGGTTCGTTCATCCCTAAACTGGTGGAGATGCATCAGAAAAACCGGGGCGTTGTGGATGGGTTGTCAGCAACCATGCTGCGACTGTAAGGCTGTTTAGAGGAGTCAAACAGAGTGCTGTCGCAGGAGGTGGTGCGAGCACAGCGTGCGAACCAGGCCAACACTGCAAGGGTGCCGTCTGCAGTGGAAAGTCTGGGTCAGGGGTTAGGCCCCATGGGTGACAGTGTCCAGGCCATCCTGGAGACACAGCAGGCCATGAGAGAGACACAATGGGCCACGGCCTAGGATGGTTGGGACTCTCACTTGCATTCAGGAGACACAGCAGGCCGTGGCTGTGGGCCTCGTTAACTTAGCCCAGCCTCAGAAGGCTAATGCTGAGGTGCTCCAGAGCCTGGCTCGCTCATTGAGCTGTAGTGGAGGGGCTCCAGAGCTTGGCACGGTCTCACAAGGCCAGAGCTGAGGGATCGCAGACCATGGAGCAGACACATCTGGGCCCCCAGGACTGGCAGAGCCAGATGACACCAAAACTCCTGGAGCTCAGTCCAGCTACCCTAGCATCCCATGGAGTGTCCCTGGGGCCTCAGGGCACCCCAAGGGAGGAGGAAGGGCTGGAGGCCATGCTGGGGCCTTCCACCTAGGAGACTCCGGACGTCCCGAGGCCTTCCGATTCCTCCCTTCCACACACTGGGGTGTCTCAGGGCCAGCTGAATGAACAGGGTGGCACAGAAAGAGTGTCACCCGCATGTGACACTCCAGGTCTCGGCCACCTAGGGGACAGCACCAAAGGCATCCCAGGCAATGTGGCGTGGATCACAGCTGGATAACTCCACTTCCGATGTGCATTCTGGAGGAGCCCCTGGACAAAGCAGTAGGCCAAACAAGATTAGAAAGTTGTATGTTCACTAAGAGGGCACAGGTGAAGGTCAGCAGTAGTCAGGGTTAAGTTTTGTTAGATGTTAAGAGCACAATAAACTGTTACTTTCCCCACACAGCAGTGACTAATCTGTCTCGGATTCTCCCCCCACAGAGCTGAGTGATCCTCAATCCCATACATCAAGGCACAGACTGCTGTGCTGAGTGATACTCGGCCAAATGTTATAGACTGCCTGCTCTACTTTCCAACATCAAAATTGATGTACTGGCCTGCCCGTGTGTACAAGGCATCTGTGACCTGGTGTACGTGTGTGTACTGAGGCCTGTGAGATCCCACAGAGGTCGCCACTGGGTGCCTGAAATGACCCTGTTGTGTAGAGGTTAAGGGCTGCTGTCACCGCTTTTGTGGTGGCCTCCCCACGCCCTCCACCTCCTGAGCTGCCACCTCCTCCTCCTCAGCTACCACCATGATGGCCAGCTCTAGATCAATCGGTCCAAGATCCATACTGCACAGTGGGGGGTTAGAGAGAGAATGATTGATAGATTCATGTCATTGCTTGCATCTACCCCAGCACCACCGACCACCCTCCCCCCCCCCCCCGCATCCTTCACTGGGCCCAGTTCTCCCACTTGTGGATGCTGACAACACAGCACGATCTGTGGTGCCACACACCACCTGATTAGGTTGCCTGCCATTGGCATCGTGAGCATGGCAGGCAGGGACAGCGTGTAGCTTGGTGTGGGGGCGTGGCCATTGTGTTGCTCTGAGCCATTGCCATGAGTCCAACTACAGCATTTCCTTCCAGGAATGTGCTGCAGATCAGGGGCATGGGGCAGGGACAGACTCCTAATTATCACAAGATGGGTTCCCATTCGGATGCAGTGTGAGTGTCTATGTTAACGCAGGGAGCACCAGCTGCTTGAACTGATGAGCCCTCAAGCAGCACTTCCCACCCCTCCCTAAAACCCCAGCACTTAGTCCAGTCCCTCAGCACACCCCATCGCCAGAACAAAGGAACAGCACAGTGGCTGCAGAGAGCAGCCTGGCCAGCACTCCGTTAAGGGCCCCAACCCCACCCCACAGGGCCAGGGCACAGTCCCAGAAGGTCTCCAGGAACCTCCCCACAGCGAGCAGCAAATCTGCAGGCCCTGCCTCCAACCTCCCCAGCACTCCGGGAGCTCCGTAAAACTTACCTCCTTACTCCTGTTGAATGCTGCCATGCCAACTCCCTTTTATATAGCAGTTGTAAACCACGCCAGAGTGACATCACGCCAGAGAGGTGGAGATGCCAATGAGGACGGAGATTGTTGTTGTGGACCCACTAATCAGATGCTAAGTTATGTAAATGCATGCAAATGTCCGTTACGTTGATTTTCAGAGTGGTTCCGTCGGCGCCAAAAATCTTGGGTTGGAAGACGCTATCAGGGTGGGAGAGCACTCGTGTGAATCCTGCAAATCAGCTGAAGTGAGAATCTCCAGGCCTTCTGCGCTAAAAAATCAGTGCAACAGGATGGGAGAATCACCTCCATTTTGTTTTCATTTAATTCTGATAATTGATTTCATTTCCCGATTCCAAATTAATTGCCTTCCAATGGTTTCAAGTCAAGGACTCCAGCCCCTAACTTATTGCAATAGGGAGCAATATTGAATAATTTCCCCTCCTTTCTCACCTCTTGACTGTCGGCTGCAAGGTGTATTTTTGAGAAGTGTTTTAACCCCTTAAGTGTTGTGACTTAAAAGAATAGACACAAACAGGGTTTCTTGTAAGTTTAAATCAACAGAAAGGATAAATGTATTTTTTACAATACGTGATATGGAAACGCAATAAACATTCACACCACAAACACACACATTCACACACAAGAGAACATGGTTTTGAAAGATGCGACATGCTCTTAGATTACTAACAGAGTAAACTGAAACAGTTCACTTATTTACAAAGTCCTTAAGCTTCTTGTTGAAACATTGCTGGCCTGAAGGATATTTTCTTGGTTCACTGGAGACAATGGAGATTGGAAGATCCTGGCTGCTGCAGAACGAATTGCGACTGAGCTCCCGGAATGAAGTAATATAGACCTGGATTTGGGATAATTTAGGAGCCCTCTAAAATTTGTGCTCGGGACCCGATTCTGGGATTCCTGCCCCCATCCCAAGTGTCATTACAGGCGGGTTCTGATCAAAAGCCCGCACCATGCACTCCTGACTTGGCCAGTAACATTGTGGGATAGGCATGTCCTAGTCCTCTGCAATTTTCATTGAGTTGTGTCAGGTTTTCAATGAGTCGTGGTTCACAGCACCTCAGAGGTGTTGTGAACCATAGTCTGCATGGGGGACACCTTGTAGAAGTAAATTCGGAAGGTCCTCTCATATCCCCCCAAACAACCCCTATGGTGCATTTTGCCACCCAACCAAGGCATGCCCCCCACCAACTTCTTTGGCCCCTGATGCCTCTATGCCAAGGTATGTCCCCCACACATCCCTCTGGCCCCTCATGTCCCCAATGCCAAGCTATGACACTTTCATGCCCATTTATCCACTATACACTGTGTCGAACCAATGAACCTTATAGTGGCAATAGGATATGTAAAAACAAGCTTTAAGACAAATAACCATTTATTGATAATTTCTCACTTTCTTTAAAAAAACTCTTTTTTACTACAGCCCAAGAAAATTGTCAATCATCCAGACACTTTTAAAGTTTCAATAGTTGAAATGGAAGCACTTGAAACTTTTCATTTTATGTAAATAGACATTGTGACATTAACAGCATTAATAAGAGAGTTGGAGCTGTCAATCAAGCAATATTTTCTTTGGAGCTATGTGTTTCAACAGGTTAATGCATTTCTGGGCTCTCAGCGAAGCCTGATTAAGTATTCTCGGCAGAAAGCCCAGAAATCTATTTGAGTACTAATGACAAAGAAATGACTTCTCTCTAGTCTTTATATCCGAGGCTGACCCACAGAGCTACCCTTGTGGATTGGCTCTCCAGCCAGTTTCAGTAATGTGATGACAGTATTGATGTATTCTATTGTTCACACAGTGGGTTGAAGACAATAAAATTGACACATATTGGGGAAATGTTTTATATCTCATCAACATTCCAGCTATGATTATCCTCCTGAATGACTTTATTTGAAATTCCAACTTCATGGGGTCAGCAGTTCCAGCAGCCTTTGCTATTTTTAATCTCTTTCATTAGAATGGTGAGCAGGGTAGTTAATCAGCACCTGGGAAGGCCATTAGCATTTCAAGTAACTTTCCAGAGATACAGTCAGACATATTTATCTCTGTCTGTCCAGAAACCACAAAAAAAGTCACTTGACTGAGTCCAATGTGTGAAGGTACAGTGTCAATATTCCAAAATGCTTTAAAAAGTAGCGACCATCTTCCAAAGCTTTAAAGGCACCTGACATTACCATAGCAGGCGAAATGTGTTTAGTTCCAGTACAAGCTAGATATTGTAAACCATGTATTTAGTAAAGTCTATGCCTTCAACTTATTATTCCAACAATGTAATGGATTCATTGGACTGAAAAGTAGATTAGAAAATCAGATATTTTTAAATGCCCTTGTTGGACCTTTGGCCTCAACTCATGTGCACTGAGTCTGGAATTTACATTCTGTCAATAAAACAGTTAGTGCCCGAGGCTTTGGAGCGTGTATTCTGGCCACGGGAGGGAAAATGTTTCCATCCTCTGTGTGACAGTTTCAGACTTTCTGAATATAAAGTCATCTGAGTGATTTTCAAGAATGTACTGGTATCTCCTTCATTGACATTAACAAAACCTAACACTAAACATGATGTTAACTATATCTTGGAGTTGGATAAAATAAAATCTATGTGAAAGATTGTTCATCAAAGATTCTTGTTCTTCCAGCTCTGCTTTCAGTAAACCAAAAAGTAAAGTTTGCTGAAACCCAATAATGAAAATAGCCGGCTTTGAGATCATTATGGAGAAACTGCAACTTTGCTTGTCCTTTGCATTAGTAAACTTTTGAAACCAATGAAAATAGATGGAGTAATGGATATGTTGACATGAATGGTGCAAGCACATGACTTTTAACAAGGGAATATCAACAAACACATAAACTAAAAGAATAAATGGCATGAAAATATTAATATTGCAATAGTGTGCAATTGTATGGTTTCCAAAAGGAGAGGCGGTGGCTTGGTAGTATTGTCACTGGACTAGTAATTCAGAGACCCAACATTAAGCTCTGGGAATCCAGATTCGATTCCTGCCATGGCAGATGGTAAAATTTGAACTCTGATTAAAAAGTCTGGAATTAAAAGTCTAGTGATAACCATGAAACCATTGCTAATTGTCGTAAACACCCACCTGGTTCACTAATGTCCCTTTAGGGAAGTAAATCCTCTGTCCTTACCTGGTCTGGCTTACGTGTGACTCCAGAATCACAGCAATGTGGTTGACTCTTAAATGGCCTCAGTCAAAGGGCAATGTGGGATAGGCAATAAAATGCTGGCCCAGCCAGCGATACTCACATCCCATGTAAGAATAATAAACAAAACGCTGTTTTAAAATACTGTAACATTAATTGATTGAAAATAATTTTCAAATGCTCTTGATGTTTGTTCTGGCATATATTTTTCTCTTTTTCTATAAGTAATTAAAGGATAGTAAAGGATATAATATCAGGCAACTGGGGTGATGCCAGCGTCAAAATAGAACTATCTGTTGTTTTTCACTAACATTTAGTCATTGTCCACTGCAGTAACTTTAAACTGTAATAACTTATTGTATACTTTGAGCAGAAACCTATGTACAAATTTTGTCAAAAGAAATGTTGGCAAAAACAATGGATAAATTTACAATTGATGAGGTGCATCAATGAACGTACTGTTGCTAAGCATGTTGGCTGTGAAGTCATCGTTTCTTAGCCCAGATGAGACCACGTAGCCAGCTGAGAATGTTTTCTGCCAATTGTTAGAGTGCTGTGGTTTTTGCAATGCCGAACTGCATGAAATTATGATGTAGATACAGGGGGCTGTGATGCATCCAGTGATAAACATAAGGATCAACAAAGAAAACTGTTTTATCTGGTAAAGGCAGATTCTTATCTAATTAAAACTCTGCTGTAAGGATTTATGACCAGAAATAAATTGCTTGGGAAATCACTGCGAAAATATTGATTTGATGAAGCTCCAATTACAAAGGTTTGTACTGCCACAGAAACACAATTGATAAACATGTCTTGTCCCGAAGGGTAAATTGAATATAATAATTGAGAATTTCATGATGGAAAATTATATCGGCTGAGAATCATCTTAACTCATTTAGGATAATGGTACTCTTAAATGTTGGTGGAAAATGTCTCCCAATGATGCTTTATAGTTCATGTTCCCTTATGGTTTGTTACACAGAATGAGGAAATAATTGTTATAAATTTGATCACTTCAAGACATCTTGACAAGGGACAACTCTTCATTTTGTCTGCAATAGAATGAGAGTGGGACATTATTAGATAGCCCAGTTTATCACATAATGAACCACTTTACCCTCCAGATCTTGCTAAAGTGTTAGATAAATAAGATTGGATTGAAACTGCATGCTTTGGGAACTGAAACTGGTGTGATATGCCCTCAGAATTCTAGTACACACAGTACTGCAAATGTTGTATTTCTTCCTAAACCTAGTGCCGTCGAGAGAGAAATTGTTGACCAACCACAACTGTGACAATATGGGCCAATGTTTTGGCCACATGCACAGATTTCGGGAGAAAACTGCCTTATACACAGGGAAATGCACTTCACGTGTATATTTACCAAATAAACATCTATCACCATTCAGTGTGTAACTTTGTGTTTTTTTTCTTTCCCATGGAAGTTAAAAATTCTGACATGTTTTGATGCAGCTTCTAGGATTTGTAGGGTAGTTGTGATTGGTGGTTTTGACTGTATTTTGAGTGATTGTGTATGGCAACATTCTCAGCAATGAGGCTCACCAGACTGCTGTCCATCCAGAACACAGTAGAATGCTGCTTGTCTTTTGTTCTGTTCGAGATATTTACTCAGGGGGCTTGATTTGTTATCTACCCTATCCAGGAATCGTTTATTTGACTGGCTGATTTGAACTCAATGACAGCTCTTCTCTCCCTCTTTCCACAGGAGGGGCAGAAAATCAGTGGGGATTCAGTGGGGAATGGGGTAGGTGGGCAAGAAATCTCAGGGCAGCAGATTCAATACCCTGGCTTTCATTTTAGAAAATACACGTAACGTTTTGTTCATGGTATAATCTAGATAGTTCACTATTACTCCTCCTGCCCCCCCATAGCTAACTGCTGTGAGGTAAGGAGCAGGAGGCTCCATTTACCAGAAAGGGTCATCTCTGTTCCTGGATGATCTTCTCACTCCTGGATCACTTAAATATCAGAGCCACATTGCTCAGCCTCTAATCTGCGTGTAAAAGGACTCTGACCAATTACACTAGGCCCATAGCAGCAAACAATTCTACATCCTCTCCATCAGCATTATAATGGAGCTACCAGGCATACCGACAGCACAGCGTTGTAAAGATGCAAATTGTCAAAAATATGTTGAAGATATTTCCCTAACTTGCATCTTGCTCTGTCCATACACGGGTGAGTTTATTTGCCGAAAATCTCCGTCATCATTCGTGGCTGGGATTCTCTGGTGCCCCTGAAAGTGAATGGAGTTTTGGCTGGAACGCCAAATTCTCCATTCTCACTTGCAGCGGGGTGGGCACGGACAAGATTGGAGAATCCTGCCCATTGTCTGACACTGACTCCTGAGAGCAGGAAATGGGAGGAGGGCCAACAACATGGTGGGTATTTGGTAGAGAGCAATTTTCCATTTTCATTCACTCTAAATGTCCTGAAAAATTGACGGGCAAGTGGAATATCCATGCCTTGTCTTCAAAAATGCTTTAAATGTTCCTAATTATAAAGTAGAATTTTTAGGGGTGGCACGGTAGCACAATGGTTAGCACAGGTGCCTCATAGCACCAAGGACCCGGGTTCGGTTCCCGGCTTGGGTCACTGTCTGTGTGGAGTTTGCACATTCTCCCCGTGTCTGCGTGGGATTCTTCCGGTTGCTCCAGTTTCCTCCCACAGTCTGAAAAGACGTGCTGGTTAGGTGCATTGGCCATGCTAAATTCTCCCTCAGAGTACCCAAACAGGAGCCAGAGTGTAGCGACTAGGAGATTTTCGCAGTTACTTCATTGCAGTGTTAATGTAAGCCTACTTAAAAAATAAACTTTAAAAAAACTTTTTAATATCAAAATCACAAAATTTCAGGAAGTTTGTCTAAATTACGTGGAATAGTTTTTGCCTGCCTACTACCTCATTTTATCCTGAAAATCAAAGTCATCGGCAAACAATTTTTGTTTTTTGCCTCGAGAAAGCCCTTGGGCGGAGGTCTCCTGTCTTTCCCACCACAAGGACCATTGCGGGTGGGACACTGACCATGCAAAGGTCCGTTGACCTGGGGCGGGATTTTCCAGCATTGGGGCCAACGCAGCTGGAAATTCCGAGCCCTTGATTTAGCTGAGCAGCGCTCTTGGCTGAGGCAGATCGGAACTTTATTTTAATATTTATTGCAGTTGTAAAACCCTATTGCTATTTTCACGCACCAATGGGCAGAGCTTGTATTGCACCGCCTGCACCCTATAGTATTGAGTGCAGAGTGGCCATTCTTAATAGGACTGCTGGTGGCTGCTTCGTTGTGGTTCTTGTTTGTAGAGTTTGTTCTGGGACCTAACGCTTCTGGGTTAACAATTTTACAATTGGAGGCAGAATACGCTAATGCCCGTGGTTATAAAAATGTCTTGCAGCATTCTTTGGGATGCTGCAAATAAAGGAGAATGCAGCTGATCATAATAAACAGATGTGTAACATGAAAAGAGTGACAAAGACAATTCTAGCTTGCTTGAAAGGCAAACTCTATGAAGAATGGCTCGAGTTACTTAGATTACTTTTCCTAAAGGAAAGCAGACTAAAAGAAGATACAGTACAGGTCTTCGAAATAATGAGAAACAAGCCAGCTACTTCACTGAATAAATTAGAAGACCTGGGGTTTAATCATATTTGTTGTTTAATTGTATGCAGGCTGATGGGTGTTAACTCAGAATTCTTGAGCCCCTAAGAAATGGACTCGGATTGAAACTGTGGTTGCTGGGTTAGGAGGCCTATGCTTAACTCCGTAAATTAATAAAGAATTGGATGAAAATTGGCTGCATTTCC